>NW_027271905.1:0-477124 GCF_040938485.1 Diadema antillarum
AAAAACGCCTTACATGTATAGTACCGTAGTCATAATACTTGGTGATGAGCGAATTTTCGCCATCCGTACAATCCACAGCCAGTGCGTAAAATCTCTTTTATGAGCGGTTGTTGCACAAACTTGAATATTAAACAAAGTAACTGTGCTCATTAGTTGCACTACCTCCAAAACATTTCAAAAAGAATCACACAACATTCTCCATTTCGTTGCAGATATTCTTTAGATATCTACTGCCAGGTGCATTGATCATTAAGATAACTGATTTGGAAAGCAATTGATATGATGTAGAAAATTGCCTCATTTTCGGATCATACATCAGCATGATTCCAGCTAATCAACGCGGGCGTGCGATGATCTCAAATTTCCTCGGAGCCAGAGTGGACGTTCGATGACCAAAGCCGTAGTCAGGAAGCACGCCTTCTGGCAGTCGGAAGACAAAATTCTGCAGGAGGATGGTGAAAAACAGGAATAGTTCCACTTTGGCAAGTTGCTCTCCCAGACACACTCGGCGACCTGAAAACAGAGGGAAGATGATGTGTTGCGATGATCCTCCTTATAGGTATGAGTATAGGTGTGTATAATTATGACTGCCTCTAAAGTGTCTATTCATGTGACCAATTATAGTCACTCGATCGACATATTAATGTAAAGGATGTAAAACAAAAGATTTTGCATTCCAGTAAAAAAAAAATGTGGACATCTCATCTCGATTTTAGTTACTGCATTTATATTTTTCAAGTGATTTGTGGGGTGCAATATAATTTTCCTACTGTGCGCAATTTAATGTATCAAAGACATCTGTTTTCAGAGGAAATAATTTTGTGAACTAACATTCACTTTCTATTATTACACATAAGGGAAAGGACCATCAGGCAATCATATACATGATCGTAATCATTATAATTCAAGGTACATTTGTATGAGCGTTTTTTTAGTTCATACATGTAGTTAACTTTATTATTGGTCTTAACACCTGGATGCAAAACAGCACGACGTCGGAGCTGAGGGGGTTTATTAAGGTCATACCAGCTCCGAATGGCATGTGTCCGTCGTGTTTTATGGTCGTCCTCCCGTCCTCGGCCAGGAATCGCATGGGGTCAAAGGTCTCGGGGTCAGGCCACAGCTGGGGGTCAAGATGCATGCCAACCATGTTCATCATGACAATTGACCGCTCGGGGAGATGGTAGCCTCGGAACATGATGTCCTCGGTCGTGATGTGTGGAATGCCGAGAGGAGCGATGGGGCGGATTCGGAGGAGCTCAGCGATGGCGGCTTCGGTGTACGGCATCTTGATACGGTCGTCGTAACTCAGCGTGCCGTGTCGCCCGACCACGGAGTCAATTTCCTCCCCAATCTGAAGATATCCCCAAAACAAAAAGTGAAATTGCCATCGAATGGACAAAGATAAAAGCACGATTCGCTAAGGCAATTTCAACGATCACAGGATAAGATGCGTCTCTATACAACATCTCCAAGTTTTCGTTTATAAAGTTCTCGTTTGGTCTAGTACATGTAGAGGCAAATAAATCGGCAATCTAGAAACAGGACCTTCGATTCATATACGATTCACGTTTCTCAACACAGATGTGACAGATATTGCGGAGATGTTACTTAACACGGCAAAAATTATCACTACCGTTTTGAATCTAAAATACACGTATTTCTGGAAGGGACCTTATGGACTGTTTGCGCTTTGGCATCTTACTGCTCTATAATAAAACAGTTACTGTCAAACCGTCTATACGTTTGTCTTTCAAAATCAAAGAAACAGGATGTTCGAGGTCTCATCAAACTCATTTAACTGAAAAATGAAAAAGTTAGTAGATTTCAAAGCTTCAATTTGTAAAATTAGTATGTAGCAACTTATACAAACTAGATGAATGTGATGACCATGGTCTAACTTAATATCACTGACCTATCACAACATTATGTTCACTAAATTTCCCGGAATGGATTGACATTTTTGGAGAGGATGATCATAGCATGATGATAGGTGGTTGAGTGGAACCAGCACCGGTACCTTTGCCTGCACTTGCGGATACCCTGCCATGTAGAGCATCGCCCACGTCAGGGTAGTGGCAACCGTCTCTGTCCCGGCCAGGTAAATGTCCAGCAGGGTGCGCCACAGAGTTGATTCGTCCAGGTAGCTGATCTCGCCTGCTGCCTCGGCCCGATCAATTTCGGCCAGACACATATCGATTACATCCCTCGGATGTTCGGCATCGAAAGTTTCGCGGTGCTCCGTCACCTCACCCTTCATCAATCCAATGAGAGCGTTACACATGCCTCGCTCCTTGTTGAACAGAGGAGTGTAGTAGAGCCAGGGCAACATCTCAAGTGGACCATAGAAGTTCTCCGCACCCAACACGTCCGTAATAAGTTGCACCATCTGCTGAAAACGCTCGTTGGAGTATTCAAACCTTCTTCCAGCCGTAATAGTTCGAATTATGTTTGCAACAGCGTAGTTTACAATGCGGAATGGGTCGAAGGGCTGAGCATCGGTACGGGAAAATTCTCGACAGAGGATTTGAGCCTCGTCATTCACAGTATCGCCTAAGGTCCTTTTCCCCATACCGTGCTTCCGAAGGGCATGTAGAAAAAAGCGACGCATTTCGCTCCAAGGCTTCCCTTCAGCAAAAATTATACTTCCTGACGTAAGGAAAAGGAGTAAAGCGTCGTTACAATACTCTATGTATCATTCTTGGAGATCATTCCAAAATCATTACATAACTCCATTACCACATAACTCAATCTGAATCAATCAAGACATGATAGTGAAGAATGTTATTAGAATTTATTGTTTCTTTTGATATTATAAAAGAAAGTCATTTTTCATAACTTTCTTAATTCTTAAAGAGTAATCATTTTATTGTTATGTATCTGAATCTCTCTAAGTAAAGCGCATATAAAATGGGTTGCATAATAATTATGCGCTAAAGATATCACAATTATGTATCATCATCATTCTCATAATACATCTGTACTCTGAGCCAATGGACAATGCTTTTCAAGTGCAGTTCAATGATCACGTACAATGTAAACTCAAAACTCAAAACTCAAAACGTAAAGATAATGTCGATATGGCATCATAAGTTGTAGGCCCTATTAAGTGGAGGCACAGAAGTAGGCCCTATCCCTTAGCCACTCGAAACAGTCAGAGCAGGCAATATTCCAATTTCAGTTAACTTGATCGAGTGGGGTGATGGGGTGGTACGTCGTAACACAATAATCATGTATTCCACACCAGTATAAGCCTACATTGGGGAAGCAATAGGGCCTATTGTCTTCGTGTAAGCATAACCTAATTGACCTTATCTATGCACCTCTTGAATAACTAATTAGCATGAATCCAAGCATTCTATACGCTGTATTACCTTATTTCGGCTTTTTTTTATACCTTCATCCTTGAAAGCCACGTGGGCAAGAGGCGCGGTGTCCCTTCCCGACGTAATCGCGGCCTGCTTCACGAACAGCTCTTTCACCATCTCGGGGTCGCTCATGATGACGAGGAGCTTCTTCCCCTTCTGGACGGAGTAGATGTCACCGTATCGCCGGCGAAGGTCGGTCACCAGCTCGATCAGGTTGGGCGGCTTGGAACGCGACACGATGCGCCAGAGGTCGCTAAGGAAGATGCTGAGCGTGGTAGGGCCAGGTGGATATGGGTGGGCGGGGCGTGAGCCGGATGCCCCGCCCTTTCGACGACGTAGCCAAAGAAAAGTTAAGAGCGCCGTAGCAACACCTATACATATTTGTGTGAACGTTCCTGGATCCATATCTTTGTAGGACCCCCCGTTTTTTCCTAAAATACGATAGAACAAAATACAATAAAACAAAATGAAGTCAATGCAAAGCAATTTATATTGATAAGCTACAGTAAAAATCATAACAGTCGCTGTACAATAACAATAGCCTCTATCTCTACAAGATTGATCCAGGAAAATATAATTCAACACTTCAGAGCGTCTGTATTCTCTCCAACAGGTAAAAAGTAAACAAATCTTACGGTGAAAAAAAAATAGATATAATTACTATATCATATGCAAGTAGTACTTCTTTTGAGTGCAGCGACCAGTGGACAAACACATAACTCCAATCTTGGCCCCAGCTCTCATCGGAATAGTCCATTAAATCATTATCATCCGCAAATCCATTTGTTGAGGACTCGACATGCATGCATAAGCACGGTAGTGCAGAACCATTGTTGCTCTACGTCTACAGAACGAGAGCGTGCATACACGTGCACACAATATTAGCAAACATAATGTACATAATATTATATTCTGTACTTGTACCCTAAATATCCTTATCTGTTACACCATGGTAGTGATACGCGGCCTACGGGTACCGTATATAATGTATTTCATAGTCCTGCTGTATAAGTTCCCAATGTGGCGCGTGTGCGTTATACCAAGGAGGTATACTGATGGTCGAGCACCTCCGTAGGTTATATACCGGCACTCCCAGCAGAGATATCCATGTTTGGATTGTAATACATACAGGCATACAGGCTAATGGTATCATATCAGATTGATTATACACACAATTTAAACAATTAGTGTAGGTATACCGTATATAGCTATCGAACTGACCTGCAGCTACGATCAAAACTGCTGTGTGACTCGCAGATCCGGAGCGCTGAACTTCGGTGTGATGAAGTTCCAGCAGACACCAGCGTGTGAAAAATCTCAGTATATACGCCTCACTGCAACTTCGAAGTTAGGAATATGGGAACGTCTTCTTCGCAGACATTACCGTCAGAACGTTGCCTCATTTCTCGCTGCAGTGAACAAAATAGTGAATCATTACCCCATGCATTGTTCGACGTATACTCTTTCAGGCTCACCGCACACTAGCATAATACACCGCCAATAGCTAATTCACCAGGCGCATATTGTTGTCAATGAAAGAGAGGAAATGTCTTACGTGTAGTCTAGTACTGCGTCTTGTTCAGATGTTTCTAATTTCTTTCTATGGACTCCAGGGAGAAATTAGGAACATCTGAACAAGACGCAGTATCTAGAGAGTGGAGATCCCCCCCCCCCCCCCTACACACACACACACACGCACGCACACACGAAATACTATGCCCTAGCTTATAATATCCCTGTGGCCATCTATACATTTGACGACTATACCCTGGATATGTTACAGGCCTACAGGGCCTATCTAATGACACTGTAAATCGCGTTCGTGTTCATGATACGGAAGATATAGATATACACTATGGGTGTATACATTTGTTGTTGTTTTTTATGTTATGATAAATTCATATACGCATACTTCGTGTGCTTGTGAGACGTACAATCACAACTGCCAAGAGATTTCCGCCCTATGCCAGCACCATCATATGACTTTAGATCCGTATATGTTATGGGGTCCTGTACACGATTTTATGTAATGATTGTCAATCGATGTTTGGGGGTCAAGTTAACAAAAATCACCAAATATTGATTTGGTAAACGAGGCTAAAATTTCATCACCAAGGGTTTGAAAAAAAAAATCACCAAATTTATTTATTTTTTTGTTGTTGTTACCGAGATCACTATCTGGCAACGCTGAACCGGAAGATGAGGGATCAAGAGGAGGAGGAGGAGGAGTGGGGGGGGGGGGGGGGAGAGCTAGGGATAGAGAGAGAGGAAAATGGGGGAGAAAAGTTTGTTGATCTAGTTCAAATGAAAAATATATGTATTTGTATTATGAAGAGTTTGTTCGAAAAAACCGATAAGTCCATATTTGCCAAATGGAGATATTTGCGATTAAAGGTCAAGAAAAATAGAGAGAATAATAAGAAAATTTTTGCTTCGTTTGACCATAACTTCTAAAATGTACCTTTATAATTATGTAGTGACCAATATATCATTTAAAAGGTATTATTTTGTACTTTATGAAAGAGACCGTACTTCAAAATCTTCAAAAATGGACTTATCGGGTTTTGCGAACAACGAACTCTTCATGATGTGTGTGTATGTGTGTGTGTGTGTGTTTGTGTGTGTGTGTGTGTGTGTGTGTGTGTGTGTGTGTCCGTTGGGTATACATCCGTCCTCTCAAGACGCCAAAGCAAGTGAGGTACGCCATGTACGCCTGAATATTATAAAAATAATAGATAGATATCAATAGTAAAAGCAGTCATATATAAACAAAAAGAAAAAACACCACAGGAGCCAAACAATATTAGACTGATGTTTCGGTCAAAGACCTTTATCCACGCTAGTTATAATTAGTCTGTATAGGAAAGAGTAAAATCTTACCGGCGCAAGAGTAGAAATTTGATCAAAATCGGATAGTAGAAAGAATTATGGTATTGTGACGTTTCGCCAATTTCTTCAAAACAGTTCTCGTACAGTTGATATAAATCCCGGATAAAGTCTTTGACGTTGATAATGGCCTTTGACCGAAACGTCAGTCCATTTTTTTTTAATTCATTTATTCTTTTATTTTTTATTTTTTGCTCCTGCGGTGTTTTTATATGACTGTTTTTGCTCTTGGTATCTATTTATTACACACCGACGCAGAACTGTCATATTTTGATTATTAGGCCTATATACATATATATATATATATATATATATATATATATACATTTATATATTTATATATATATATACATATATATATATATATAATATATATATAATTATATATATATATATATATATATATATATATATAAGAAGAATGAGTCTCAAATGCGCCATGTGTAGATCCAACAAGAAGGTTTTTATTCACAAAATTTTCAACCCGCCTCAGGCCTTCGTCAGTGAATTCCAAGATGAACATTATAAACGGCAGACGTGGAATACACAAAAACAAGACCCCGTTACAATAGCAAACAACACGGGAGATATAGGCCTATAAGTCCCAAAATGTAGCTCAATGATCGATATGTACAGGGATATCATTAGAGGAGAGTTCCACGCCAGTTATTAATTAGTCTGGATAGGAAAGAGTAAAATCTTACAGGCGCAAGAGTAGAAATTTGATCAAAATCGGATATAAGAATTTGGTAAGTTAAAATTGTGAAGATTTGCTAATTTCTTCAAAACAGTTCTCGTACAGTTGAAATGAATCCAGGATATGAATATGCAAATGAGTGAGCTGCCGATGCTATCACCTTCATTTCAGGTGATTATACAATTTGCCATACAGAAAAATTACGAAAATTCAAGTTTACTATGGCAAATTGTGAGGGGAGTCATCAAAAGTTCATTTGCATATTCATATTGACTGTTTAAGACTTGACTATATATATCTTGAAAGTTAGCGAAAACTTCACAAAAAGTTTCACAACTCCCTTAATTTTCATTCGACTTCGATCAAACAGCAACTGTGGCTTTCACTGATTGTGCTTGTAAGATGTTGCTCTTTGTTTTTAAACTAACAACTTTGTCCCGGAATTTGGAAGAGGCTCCAGGCTCTCCCGCTCTAGTTCGAAGGGAGATCTCCCGCCAAAGCCCATTATTCCGCAAAACCCCCGTTCTCCTGTTCTTCCGTTATACTCTCCCGCCCTGGCTCTGATGTGTCTCCCGCTACCGGAGACCTAAACTAACATGATGGTTACATATCCACATTGTGCCTTGAACAGATCGTATCCGGGCAATTAACCCCCCACATAGTGGTAATGTGGTAAGGTTAGAGCAAAGATTAGGGTTAGGGTTAAGAGTTTTGGTAGGGTTATGATTAGGTTCAGGATTAGGATTAGGATTACGGCCAGGAGAAGGGTCCGGGGTAATTGCCAGGGGGTACTAGTAATTGCCCTAGACCCGAACAGATATACGGGCCTTCCGTGCGATCATGTTGTTAAGTAATAGCCTCTTTTTCATGCACTCGGCTGGCCTCTCTCTCTCGAGCAGCTTCAATAGCCCCATCAACGTTGAAGTTGTATCTCATACGTAGAGATCGCAATTGGTTGTGCAAGATAGGCCGTAGCGCGCGGAATAAACCATTAAAATGTTGTATTTAGAGGATTATCTTGAAAGTGAGTATGCTGTTTCAAAGTAGAACTGTTGTTTGTAGTGAATACATACATCTGAGGGTAACCTTTGCTTGTTCAGAGTTTACATTGATCGAAAATGCTTTTTATTCTTTATCTGTGTTGTGTATAAAGGAATGGTGTATCAAGTGCAAGTGATTTCCGGTCAATCATTTTCTACGCGAAAGTCGTGCATAACGTGGCTATAATGTAAGGAAATCGATACTGTGTTTCCGGTCATACTCTAAGTTTCGATGAATTTACAGTTATGTCTGTGGTTACATTCCTCACTGTTAAGACTCATGGTTAAGTTATGGTTTCGTCTCAGTATTACCATTTGTATTACTATTCGTTAAAACGTTTTGGTTTCAACTTACGAGCCGAACCGTCGGCGTCGTGATGTCTGTAGTCCCATATACTAAAGATCATGTTGTGTGTCCGTGTGTTGTGTATAGTCTAGCGAGGTGCCCGCACCTCGCCAGGGCAGGGGCCCGAATACCGTAACCCCGCTTAAAATTGTTTTAAGCGCGCTAAACAAAAATTTATGCCCGGGACTGTGTTCAGTACGCTTGAAACTTGGTAGGCTACCACAACCAAGCAAATTGTCGTGAAAACAAAACAGTTTTTCGCGAAAAACTGAAATTTTAATCGGAATAGGACCCTACGTTATGACGACGTGTTCAAGTATCGCCCCTGTCCCCGCACGCATCTTTTACATGTATGTCTATGGGAGCATCACGGTCACCCGCACACATCTTTCAGTGCTTTGTCTATGGGAGCGCAGGTGACGAGTTGCGGGCCCCTTCCTTAGCGTGCAACTTTTTCGCATCGTTCGCGTTTGACGATGATAGCTGTAAATTTTCGATCTTTTCATCAGTGAACTTGTGATTCCATCGGAATTTTCAGCATTTTTCCTGTATGTGAATTGGATTTCAAAGAATTTCAGTGGCGAAATGTGATTCAAATATGCGCAAACATTTACTATGACGAGGTGCGGGTCACCCAAGTATATACTATGAATATAAGTATGATGATCGATGTGATGATATTGATAATTGGTACTTTTTTTTTTCGTTTTAAAGAATATTTTATTTTTCATCAATTAGAAACGCAATGTACAAACAAATTTATACAAAAATCTTTACACGAATTTCATAATTTCATAATTATTTTCACAATCCATATAGCTATAGGATCTAGACTAGAATGGTCTAACATCGTTACTCTAGAATATCTAAATCACTAATTTGTCAATCAGTTGCAATGAAAACATCTCGACGGGAGAAAATTCATGAATTTGAATAACAACTCTCTTTTCAACATTAATTCGGAAAAAGTTCCTGATGTCCCCCCCCCCCCACCAACTTGCACAAAACAAACAAACTACTATTCCCTTTTCCCAATAATAAACTAAATAAAGGTTATGCCATTTATAGGAAGACTTCCCATAACCTTTTATTTAGTCCACCAACAGCAAAAAAAACAAAAACAAAACAGCAACCTATCTATTTTGTGCAAACTAGTGGGGGGGGGGGGGGGGACATGAGGAACTCTTTCCATTCATTCTTCCCGACTTTTTATATCAATATCCATTGAAGTTTATTCCAGTAAAAAAAAAAAAAAAAAAAGATACATCGATGTCATCAGTATCATTGACATTGCGTTGCAGGCCCAGTGGCATTGAAGATAAAAATTTAGAATAAAACTCAAACTTGATTTTCTACCCTAATCCTCTAACCATTACCATAGGTGTACACACAATAGGTGATTATCAGTATTATCATTGTTATTTAGATTTTACTGCCTCCGCCAATTCAAGGAAGGAGGTTGTTTTCATTGTACGGAGGCTCATTGATGTGTTTGTTTGTCTGTTTGCAAAAAAAAAAAAAACAAGTTGTGAAAGGATTTGACTGATAAACTTGCAGGAGAAGTTGATAATGACACATGGAACAAATGATTTAGTAGTGCTGCAGAAATTTTTATGGATTTCTGAAGGATTTGTAAATCTTTTGGCAGATATGGTCAATGAACTTGAGAGTTGAAGCTGCGCATATTTGAGGTTTTAAAAAGTGCATGCTCATCTAGGGTGAGGCGCCAGGTAGCTGGAAGGTAATGATGCAAAATAGTGGATTTTTACTTGGTACCCCAGGGTACTCGGTACAGCATCATATGCAAATCATGTTTTTATTTGTTTAATTTTTTTTTATTAGAAACAGTATACTTAAAATTTATTCCTATAAGCAGTAAATAACTAATTTTTAATTTCATCTGTGAATGTTCTGTAATGGCAAATTCAGATACGGGATATGATAATTTGTTTCTTGTCAAGTAATTCATAACATCTACCGTTGTATGTGTAAATATCAAATGCAAACTGTAACAAGACTGGATGATATATTGCACTGTCTGCCACCTCCTACTTCTACATGAAGGCATTTGACAACACATGAGTTAAATATTAATTTTCTGGAATCTTTTTCATTGTTTCTTCCAGTGATCGAGCAGCTCCCGATGGAACTAAAGGAAAGGTTCACAGAAATGAGAGAAATGGATTTACAAATTCAGAGTAAGATATGACATCTACACCTTCATTGTATTATCTTATGTATGTATGTATTTGTGTGTTTGTATGTATATACACCAGGGGCCTGTTGCATAAAAGTTACAATTATGGTAACTTTGCCATCCAATGGTAACTTCCATGGAATTCTTGATTTTGATTGGCTGTTGAGTATTGTTACCATGGTAGTTACCATTGGATGGCAAAGTTACCATAGTAGTAACTTTTATGCAACGGGCCCCACGACTCGACATTAGCAGTGATTTTGGCTAACATTGATGTTGGCCAACCAAATTTCCAAAAAGCTTGTCTTTTGGTGGCCTGATTAGGCAGATGAAACTCAAAACTGCATTTTATATATATATATATATATATATATAAATATATATATATATATATATGTATGTATATACACATATATATGTGTATATATCAATATATATATATATATCCATATATATATAATTTTGAGGCACAACATTTTGTTAATTCAGCTACCAAACTTTCAAATTCTAAGATTTTAGAAAAAATGTTAGTGTTGAGCCCTGTATCATGTAATGTATATACAGTACATGTAGAGTAGAGAGGGAGAGAAAGCATAGTCTTGATAGCACATAGTCTTGATTATTTAACAGGCACTGTTACTTTTTTTTTTTTTTTTTTTTTGGTGTTTGTAGCATTAATGATTGTAGAATAAGAGTAAGAGTGGAGAATGAATTGTACAACTTCTGATGTAATGTTAGTTTACAGAAAATAGTTGCGTTGATCCTGTAAAATTTTATCAGCAAAAAGCCAAGATTTTTTTTTTTCTTGAATAAAAAGATCATAGTGAGTCTCTTGGGCAACTCTTTCTTTTGGCTGTTGGCTCTACACAGTGGAAAGGAAAATTGCTAAAAATTGTGTAAGCATCCATAGCTGTGTTTATTGGTCTGTTTCTTTTTGAAATAGTTTAAATTGAACCAAACTCATAAACGTTCTTCGGCACTGTTCATATCATTTTTCTCTTCCCCATTACACTAGTTTGTAAATCTAAACAAGAATTCATGAATTTGTCTGAAAGTAGACTCTGCATTACTATGAGGTAAAAAACAGACGCAGTCCATACATGTATCTTTTGAAGTCATTCTGTGGATTTATTTGCGAGCTTGTTGAAAAATGCACTGCACACATGCAAATATGCTATTACTACTGGTATTAAATGCATGTGAGATTCTTCCCATTCTTTTCTATGTGCTCAGATTCTGTAGATACACTGGAGGACAAAGTGAAAAAGTTCTTTGAGGCTGCCAAAAAATTGAAACCAGACTCCAAGCAGCAGCAATATGAAACATTACGAAAGGTGAGAGCACAAAAGATAGTTCCTTCTCAGCGCTGACAGTTTGGAAAGTTGTACATTAATCATATCACATTTCGACTGAACAGGTTAAGTTTTATAGTATGGCAGGTCCCAGTGAAAGTGGACTTAATCTCTTCATAATTCTGGTTTTATGAATGAGGAACAATACATGTAAGGCAATACAACCTTAGGACACTCTCTTTTCAACAGAATTTTGTCAAGTAATGTTGCTTCATATATCAACTGAATTCTTAGCATATACAGTTCAGATTTATGAAGAAATAGAAAGATATCTATAGTCACATTCTTGATGAATATGCATAAATGGTAATGATAATGAGGCTCAGTGTATAAATGTTAATTCAATTCTGTGAAGAGAACTAAATATTGCAGTGTAATACACAAATCTATGTTGGGAATCAGCTCTGCTAGTCAGTCACCATGCTATGTGTGAAATTCTGGTCATTGAAAATTCATTCATTCATAGCATAATGAATTGTACAAGTACATTTGCATGCATTGCATCATGACATGAGGTAAATACCACTGTATTATGTGTTCTTTGCATGCATTTATTCACATAGTTCTGTTTTCCTCTTCAGGAATACTACAAATTATTAGATGGTGCCGATGAAAAAGTTCAACTAGCAAATCAGGTGTATGATACGGTAAGATGTTGCAACAGATATTTTATCATGAAAGTGTAGAAGGTATAAATTTCATGTATCGTTGATGCAATTTTTTTAATATTGTGCTAGGGCTATCGAAATATAAAGTATAAAGTGTATTTTCTGCATTCCCAACATTCCTGACACAATTCTGTATTTGTTTAAAAGAAAAAAAAACAGCAACAAAGAAAAAGTATTCTACTGGTATGTCATGAATATTTTTGTGCAAATAGTTTGTTTTGTGCTCAAGCAGGTGAGGTGAATTTTACATGTTTTTGATTTGGCGAATGGTCACAACAATTTAGTGAACACTTCAAGCAGCTCACCGCTGCTGTGATGGTTTAGGGCTCTGGCAGCACTTTCATTATATGCTCAAGGCTTACTGATCAGTGTTTCGAATTTGCTTAATTTTATTTTTGCACTCAGTTTTATGTCGAGCAAAATGCATAAAGATTTCCACTTTTACAGTGTATCTTGTCTCAGTGAGCATGGAAGAATTGTGTAAAATGATTGAGCATGTTGATGTGATTGCCTAAATATGACAATTTGCTTTATTTTCTTTTTCATTGTAGGTGGATAGATATTTACGCAAGCTAGATCAAGAAGTCAGTAGATTCAAGATGGAGTTAGAAGCAGATCATGCGGGTATAACAGAAATCCTCGAAAGAAGTAAGTGAGCAGTTGTGGATCATACAGTACTACATCAAAGGTTTTGGTAAAGAAAAGAAAGTCCCATTTTTTAGCTCACCTGAGCCGAAGGCTCAAGTGAGCTATTGCGATCGCTCTTCGTCCGGCGTGCGTCATGCGTCGTCCGTCGTCCGTCGTCCGTCGAGCGTCGAGCGTCGTGCGTAAACTTTTCACATTTTCATCTTCTTCTTGAGAACCCCATGACCGATTTTCGCCAAACTTGGCAGGTAGCACCCCTAGGGGGATAGGATCTCAATTTGTACAAATGGGCACCATGGCCCACCTGGGGGGCCCCAGGGGGGCCCAAACACCCCAAAATTAAGGAATCTTTAAAGATCTTCTTCTCTAGAAACAGAAGTGATAGGGCTTAGTTGATACTATGAGTAAGTAAAATGATGACTGTAGTTTCAAGTTTGTTCATTGGGGAATCAGGGGTACCCCCCTTGGGACCCAGGGGAGGGGGGTGGGGAGGGGTCCTAATGGGGCCTAAATTGTACATTTTCATCTTCACTTTGAGATCGCCATGTCTGATTTTCACCAAACTTGGTAGGTAGCATCCCAAGGGGGATATGATCTCGATTTGTTCAAATGGACACCATGGCCCACCTCTGGGGCCCTCAGGGGGCCCAAAACCCCCTAAAATTAAGGAATCTTTGAAAATCTTCTCTAGAACCAGAAGTGATAGGGCTTAGATAATACTATGAGTTGGTACATTGATGACTGTAGTTTCAAATTCGTCCATGGGGTTGGCGGAATCAGGGGTGGTGCCTAGGGGGTTAGGTGGTTAGGGGGTGAAGTTGTGCCTATCAACTTATGGGTGTACATGCTCAAGGTCAAAGGTCAAAAGGTCAAGGTCAAATGCTCAAAATTTTACTATTTCCCCCATATCTATGCAATGCCAGAAGATATTTTCTTGAAACTTAGTGTATACATGTATTACCCAATTAAGATTCTCTGGTGAGAGTTTGGGGTCATGAGGTCAGAGGTCAAAAGGTCAAGTAAAAATGTTAAAATTTCACTTTTTTCTCCATATCTTGGAAATGATTCATGGTATCTTCATGGAACATAGTATATATGCATGTCCTGACTGGCAGTGATTATCATGGGAATTTTGGGTTCATGAGATCAAAGGTCAGGGGTCAAGGGCAACACTTCAAAATTTTACTATTTCCCTCATATTTATGCACTGCCTGCAGGATTATTTTTTTTTTTTTTTACTTGGTGTATGCATGAATAACCCAAGAGAGATTCTCTAGGAAGTTTTTTTTTTTTTGCCAAAAAGGTCAAAGGTCAAAGATCAAGTGAAAGTGCTGAACTTTACTTCTTCCTCCATATCTCGGAAGTGGCTCAAGTTATTTTGAAACTTATTTTCGTACATATTTATGCATGTTCTGCCTGACAGTGATTCTCTTATGAATTTTAGGGTCAAAGGTCAAGGGTCAAAGGCCAGATGAAAATGGTAACAATTTACTATTCAATATATTTTGCACTCTCAGAGATACTGAAACCAGCGAGAATTCAGCTTGCCATAGAACCAATAGCGTTCACAATGTGTGGAATGTGGGGCGGACGGTGTGATTGTCATTGTCCGTTATCATTGTGAATGAGACGAATGGCTGCTGGTTCTATGGCAAGCTGAATTCTCGCTGGTTTCGGTATCTCTGAGAGTGCAAAAAGATCACATTTTGAAAATTGCAAGGGTGACAAAAATGGTCCTAAAATCATAATGCATTAACCAAAATTAAAGAACATGGTGTCATTCTATTGGAAAAAGAAAGGCCTTTCCAATAGTATGCAAAATAATGACATATTTGCAATAATATTGCTGAAATTAAAGATCTTAGGTGTTCCGTTCTTTCTGGGCCACCCTGTATATAGTTGATATATATGTATTCATATACACACCTTGTGTAGTATGTGCTTGTGTGTATGCTTTTCTGTCTTTTTGTGCGTGTATGTACATTGTATGTCATTGTATGCATTAAAGTGCTACCGCTTCTTCACAAAGCATATTTAATGCAGTTGTGTTAGAATGTTGTTTTTTTTCATCCTTTTAGTGACAGTAACTACAAATTTTTGCCCACAACCTTTACGTGGACTGCCATGTCAAATGAGCATAAAGTAAAACATGATCGGCATGCTTATCTTCAAGTTTCATTGAGTTTACTCCAGAGAGTTCGTGTATGGATATGTAATCCTTTTTTTTTTTCATCTTGTTTTCCAGGATCACTAGAATTAGAATCTTCACAGAAAGCACAATCAGGGTCATCCAAGTCAGACAGTAAGTTCATTTACTGTTAATTGTTTATTTATTTTTTGTTTTATTATATTTAATTGTTTGTTTATTTATTTTCCAGTAAACAATTGTTCATTAAATGTTAATTCCGTGATAATGCGAGAATCCTAAGAGGTAATCCAAAGAGTTCTTGTTCACGTCTCATGCATTGGTTATGTTGTTATGCTGTGTTTTCATAATGGCACAGGTCATCGGTCAAGCTCAAGTCATTGAGTAATAGTTATCATTTCACGCAAGTAGAATGGTTGGTGAAATTATATAAACTTTGATGAAATTTACCATGACAGGCCAACTGTCTGGTGTGATATAAGGATCAAGGTTATAAGCAATAGTCAACATGAAATTTCATTCCTTTTTTTCGGTAGTGGAAACGATGTCAGATGAAATTCAGTCAGATAAGATAAAAGTATTTAGTTTGAAGGAAGTCATTCATTGAGATGATTCTGAGGAGGATATGACAAAGATTGGGATTGATGGTCAACCTGTGATCTTAAGATACCACTTTCCTTGGGGAAAATGTTACAAACATTTGACAAAATGTAGTCAGGTATGGTAAAATGTGTAGCCATCATAATAGTAATCATCAATAAAAGGATTTTGTCCTTGCTGCTTCAACAGTAGGGGGTTGAACCCCAAGGTAGACTGATTGATGGCATTTGGAATTCATGAGACGGTGGAGCGAGAGGAGAAAGGTGGGAGATATGTAGCACATTTAGTGTATGAAGCCAAGGCATATTCACAGATCATGGGTTTCACTTTAATGTCATCACATATTTTTTGCCCTCACAGAGAGAAAACACGCTCTTGACAATCATGTAGACAAACGGGTAAACGCAGACAAGCTTCTGTCAACACTAGCCACAAACGCCGCACAGGATATCGCGTCGCCGAGGGGCAGCGGCCTGGTTGGCAACAGCACCGGGATGGTGAACTCCAGGGACAGTGCGGGGTCCAATGCGCAGCCAACCCTGTCCTACATGGACAACGTGGGCTCAAGCACTGCCATCGCCATGGCTGCGGCCCAAGCAGTGTCCAACACGTTACAAGTAAGGTGTTGTCAAGTCTTCGTCGGGTTGCATGCTTAAAAGATGAATGTGCTGCATACTTCAATCATAGTCAAACAATGAGTTTGTGGTATATGTGCACACCAAAGTTAGTGCCTGCAAAGGAGAGGTAAAGACAATGATATTATACGGACAAACACAAAAAGAAATGCATTGTGCATGAAATGCAAAGAGATATGCTCACGATAACCATATTCACTATCATTCTCAAAGCTTCTAAAATCCTAGTCATAATTGTCACAAGATTTACAAATTGTATATGATGATGTTGAAACTCTGTGGTAGTTGTCTGTACATGTATTTTTTTATGCCTCTGCATTATGTTTTCGGGTTGTCCATCCTTCGTCAGTCCGTCCGTCCGTAATCGATTTTGTGGACAGCGTAACTGAAAAAATGTTTGAGGTATCCTAATGAAACTTGGCATGTGCATGTATGAGTGGGCGAAGTTGTGCCTATCAACTTTTGGGTGCACATGCTCAAGGTCAAAGGTCAAGGTCAAGTGCTCAAAAGTTCACTATTTCCCCCATATCTATGCAATACCTGAATGTATTTTCTTCAAACTTAGTGTATACATTAGACAGAGTTTTGGGTCATGAGGTCAAAGGTCAAGTGAAAATGTTAAAATTTCATTTTTTTCTCCATATCTCGGAAGTGGTTCAAGGTATCTTCATGGAACTTAGTACATATGCATATACTGACTCAGACTGGAAGTGAATATCTAGGGAATTTGGGGGTCATAGGGTCAAAGGTCAGGGGGTCAAAGGTCAAGATTAACTCCTCAAAATTTCACTTTTTCCCCATATATTTATGCAATGCCTGCAGGTTTTTTCTTGAAACTTAGTGTATACATGTATTACACGATAGAGATTCTCTGGGAAGTCTTTTGCCAAAAAGGGCAAAGGTCAAAATGTCAAAGGTCTTGTAAAAGTGGTAAATTTCACTTCTTCCATATCTAGGAAGTGGCTCAAGGTATCATCATGAAACTTAGTACATATTTATGCATGTTCTGCCTGACAGTGATTCTCCTAGGAATATTAGGGTCATAGGGTCAAAGGTCAAGGGTCAAAGGCCAGGTTAAAATGCTAACAATTTACTATTTAATACTGAAATTATACTTTTCTCCATCCCTTGAAAATTACTCAATGCATGTCAAAAGTCAAGTAAAAAATCCTCAAATCCCCAAATACATGCTCTCTTAGAAAATATAGCCATTAATCCAATTAAACTTAGTTCAAGGAAAGCGAACATTCAACACATTTGTGATAATCATGGCATTTTAATATTTTGCTAATTATGTTAAACTGTCATCACACATTGTCAAGACGTACTACAGACCTCTTAGGAGAATCATGCATTATGGCGGAGGCATACCAGTCGCCATAGCGACATTTCTAGTTAATCTTTATAAAGTGTATGGGAAAAAGTAAAATTACAATTTGTTAGCTGCTGAAGAATTTAACCCCCTAGTATTCGTCGCTGTCATAATAATTGGTTACCTGTATAATGTGAGCATGATGGCCTGCATCTCCTTAAGCTGAATGTAATAAAAATATGAGAGGTGCCGTGAAGTATAAAGGTTGGTTTATGAAGCCTTCAGATATTTTGTTACTAGCCAAATTATGCTAGAGCGCTTCTTTGTTTACAGTCACATCATTTGAAACATCATTACAGATTTGTACGAGAAACAATTTAGCGAATTATTCACTGTATAATCAAAATTTCAACTGTTGAATATCTGTTTTATGCTTTTGTAAAGTCTACATAGTTCCATTTGCTTGATTTTTTGTGTTTTGTGCAGGAGTATGTGGTTATCATTACGTTGTTGTTCATTTTTCCTACATGTTTGATTGTTGCATGTCCACACTACGAAAGATATTTTGGTTGCCAGTCTGGGGTATATTTTTCAGAATGGGTAAATTGTTTATATTCAAGTGATTGAAGTTTCTGTACAGGAATGGGTTGTGTCAGCTCAAATGGTTAAATAGGGAAACTGCTTCTATTATACCTCTGAGGCATGGGAAAACCCATCTATTTTTTGCTGATGATAAGATGTATAAATTCCTGGCCATGCAGAATACCAGGTCTTGTGACGTGCAATTTTTTATGCCATGCTATCCAACGTTCAGATGCAGCAGGGTAGAAGAACAGCAAGTCTAAAGGCCAGCTACGAAGCCATCAAGTCCGGTGCGTACTCTGGCCTGGGAACGCTGGGCAGAGACTTCACATATGGCAGTAACTCGGCGGCTTCAGAAGGCACATCATCTTCCAGCAATAAGTCCAGTGGACGTCACAGAAACAAGAAGTGAGTTTCTCCTCTTCCTGCCAAGATGTTGCTGGTAGAAAGGGATGTTAGCATGTCATTTTATTGTGGTTGTTGAGCATGGGGAAACATGGGTGGTCCGATTGAATCTGGCTTCATTTGCTGCCCACCAGGTACATTAAAACACCACAAATAGCATCCGTTAGCAAATATGTGTATGAAAGCATACACACATCAGTAATGGTCAACTCCAGTCAAGATTCCTCGGCTGTGTGTCTACGTACATAGAGATCAGTGCTAAAGCTGTACACAGTTTGTTTTACCGAGATTCTCAAATATATCTGAGGCGGTCCAGCCTTCCCACTCTATGGTACCCCCACGCTACCGGGGCTATAAGAGATGACACTAACCAAGTTAGATGTTAACAAGCATTTCAAGTGTACAACACTCGTCCAGTTTCAAAGAATATCTTACAGATTTCTTTCCATTCATTTGTGCAGTTCATACTAAGATTATCTTGGGTCCCTCCCCACCCCCCCCCCCAAATTGATTTAATCAAAGTCACTTTCTTCAAGGTATAGTCTCTGTTACTGTTTTGCACTGTGAGTAATATTTGCTTCCCCTTCATTAGGCACAAAAGTTCGTCAAGCTCAAGTAGTCAACAGCAGCAGCAACAGGCAGTAGATCTACCTCCCTTAATAGAGCCGCTCGCAGAGCAACCGCTGGACGAGAGTTCACAGAGCTACGACTGGGCGTATGACCCCAACGAGCCCAGATACTGTGTTTGCAACCAGGTGTCCTATGGCGAAATGGTTGGCTGTGACAACCCCAAGGTAAGATAGTTCAACGCTGGAACTGAATCTCTGCCGATTACACTGGCTCTTGGCCTGACCCCCATGGAATGTGTACTGAAAATATGTGGGTAAAGTTACGTTTGGAGTTGTACTGGAATTCAACCCTTTGCTACACCAATTGGAATGTGCTCACATATTTTGCAAGCTTGTGGTCTATGGACAGAGCTTTAATCTTCCATAACAGCTGAACATACCTCATCTCTCACTTGCATATTTGGACAAGAAAGTCCACCTTATTTAGTGCAATAATTCTATGTACTTGCTTCTTTTTTTGATAAGATCAGAAATCTAATAAGATTGTAGGGACTAGGTAACCATCTGCTTCAGTTGTGTCATGTCACCTCCACCCTGTTGAAGCAGGGAGTTCTGGTTATTTTCCTGCTTATTTTGTAAATATTTCCTTGGAAGGTTTTGGAAGGCAAGATGCCCAAGATAGATTGACATGAATAATCACAAGGGATGCCAGGATTCCTGTGTGATTCTGTCTAGATGTTTGGTGATAAATACTGCAATCAATTAACAGTGATATTTCTGGCAGCTGAATGAAGAGAAAAACCGAGAAATGGTGATATGTATGTATACTTTGAAAAGTATACCTTGAAATATCAATGTAGAAATTGTCTCAGCTCTGATTCTTTGTTCTGACCATTTCCTCTCTGTATGCATTTTTTCCCCAGTGTCCCATTGAATGGTTCCACTACGGGTGTGTGGGCATCACAAACCCGCCCAAGGGCAAGTGGTTCTGTCCACAGTGTACGGCGGCCATGAAGCGCCGAGAAAAGAAAGACGTGCCGTCATCGCACAAGCACAAGTGACTAGCAAAGAAGAAAAAGAAGAAGAAAGCTCGCTGAGATGCCAAGCCATCCAGAATGGCTGTGAACAAGAACGGATGGAAGGGGCTTGGACAAAGAGACAGATTATTCCACTTTGGTCATCAACAATAACACTGTAAAGTACTGGGAGACTGCTATAGGAACTTGTTGCCTTCCGGAAAACAAGCAGAATGTTCATCATAATTATAGTTACTGAATTTTGTTGCTCTTTGGGCAAACTAATAAGACTTTTTTTTTTCTTAAATGTTCCCCCCGTCTCAAAATTTGATGACCTCAGTACATGCCGAAGATCGGCTTATCCCAGAGCTGAGAGTGATTACAGATGATTCAAGGTGCTCTTGTCCATCATTGTAAGAGCAAACTTGGATTACTCAGAAGTAGAAGTCCTCTTTTGCAAAACCTGCCAGTAATTTTCATAGAAAACACTGTTTTGTGTTATTTTTTTTCAAAATTGTATTACACATATGTCTATTGCAGAAAAATTAAAATACTGTTCCCCCCCCCCCCCAAAAAAAAAAAAGAAGAAAGAATGCCTTTTCACCCATCGGATTACTGCAATAATGTGAACAAGATTGGCATCCCTGGAAATGCTAAAGGCATCTCTCAGTCACTTCTGTTATTTTGGTGGTGAGATTTATGAAAGATGTCGCACAAATGGAATAATTCTGATGTATTTACTCTTCCACATGATGTCTTAAGTTACAATGGCCTAGTAGTCACTTTGTCGTCCCGCACTGTTTTGCAAAAGAGGACTTCTGTCTTGAGTATCACTCTGATGCAAGTATGAGCTCATTTATCTTGCTGAGAGGTATGTGTATGCAATTACGTCTGAGGAACATTACACAAAATAGTATGGGCAACAGTATGGGCAAAGGAGGTGGTGATGCTCTCCTTTGCCTAAATAGGCTAGTGTTGCTACGTTGGTATCTAGTTGTGGCAAATATTACTTCCCTTGTTATCCCCGTCAGTCCAAAGCCCCTTCGTGATCAATTGACCTTTAAAATATCCGCATGCCAGAGCTGCACATACAAAAGTTCTGGCGTGTCAGGTCGATAACAACCTCCCTTCTCTACCACAACATCACTGTAGAAAGGTTTCATTCTGACATGACACAGTCGGACAAATCCCACAATCTAGTGTGACCACTGTTCGTGTCGGATATTGGTTGTTATATTTCTTTCCGTTCTTGTGCATGAAGTTAGCTTTTACCCTTTTCACAGTCCCATCACCATTGGTAGTTCCGTGTTTAGCTGTAGAACCACCTTAAGGTGATGTTGCATGGAGGTTCCACCTCTTTGTGCAGTGGTGCAGTAAACATCGTATCTGTGAATCGTGGCTTCTTCTTTTTCTTCGTGAAGTTGAGTTTATACTTTTATTTGTTTGTGTAAGTGTGTTTTTGTCTGAAAGTTTATTTTGTTGCAGTATTTAGCAAAACCAACAACAGGAGACACAATGTGTGACAGAAAAAATAAATATTGTAGCTGGGTGAGAGTTCTGAAGTGATGAAGCGGTTTCTGTGTTCTCCAAAATGTATTCTCAAGTTGGTTTGTTTCAGCGTTATAGACTGCTTCTGCATATAGTTTATTGATGTGTATGAATGAAATTACTTCTGTGAGCAGTTAAGAAGCTTGATGGTTATACCACTGTCAAGTGAAAGTATAGTAAACCCCTTTTCTTTTTCTCTGTGGATCAAGTTAGCAGTCAAAGTGTATTGGGAGAAATAATAACCATCATTTTGTTACAATAAACTCCAATGAAGACCAAAGAATGAACAATTTAGAAGACATTCATACCTAAGATAATCTGATTTGAGAATACTAAAAGCCATATACACCCTGAAAATGTCCCCTGCCCTTTGTAATTGTTAATGATTTCATAAATAGTGTTTCATATTTGCCGAGTTGGTGCCGCTTCGGATCGGCACAAAGTCACCCCTGGTCCTGGTCCACAGTACATGTGTGTTTTTATAGTTCTGGAATTGCACTGATATTGACTGAGCATGTATGCTGGAATACACAGTACCGGGTATATGTTGCTTCATGCAGGCAGAATCTATTGTATTGTTTTGGATGTGATATTGGGATGTGGCATGTGATTGTTGATGGGAATACTCATGAATTTTGATTCACAGAAGAAATCAACAGAAATGACAAATAGATTTGTTTTGGGTTTTTTTTCACCTTCAGTGAGATATGTTATGGGGCCACATAAGACCCATGTTAAAAGACATTCACTGTGATAAATTAATAATTGAATAAACATTGATAATGAGTAATAATGATGATCACTGTAGCAAATTCACTGAAACATGCTATGCCTTCTGATGTGATTGTTAAGTATTGCATAAAATGGTGAAAAGTTAAATATTTATCTGGTTTCTGCAATTATTGTAAAATTTTGGATAAAAATATCCAAAGTGCATGGGAGTCTCAACCTGACAAGATCTTGAAACAATGGTAGAAGCATTTTTTAATTATATGTGCTAATGAGATTGTATTCTAAAAGTATATAGACAGAGGTAATTTCTATTATTGATAATGAAACATAGTGGTAAAGTTTTTTGAACAGCATAATATATTGTACTACTCAGTTTCGTACATTTTCAGTCTTATCCATGATTTACCGGTATGTTCAAATGAACAGCAGATACTCTGATATACCTATCACTACTGGCTCCCACCTATCTTTTCAAGGTTTCTCAATTATTATCAAACCTATGCTGATCCATCAAATTCATGTGACATGGCGTGAGCCAAAGGTGTAATTCAAACTCATCCCCAAAGTTATGAATGAGAAAGGAAGCAGCCAGATTTCAAGCAGTGGATTCATATTTGTGGTTGCACAGTCCCCACATGTTAACGACATGCACTGTATGAGGTAGTACTACAAAAATGCATGGACCATCACCTACCTGCATTGGGTGATGATATGTTAAGTGGCTGTGATATCTTTGTAGGATTAAGTGAGTATTTTCTTTTGAGATCTCCTCCTTGGTTTGTATGTGGGAGCTATGACCAGTGTGTATTTGACTGAAACTTTATCTATGGTAAACTAAAATCAGGGAAACAACTAGGTAGGACTTCTTAGCACTACCCTCCAAGTAAGGCTCCTTTGTAATGTATTTTCTGTCTCAAACTTGCTCTTTCGAAATACGGCCGACATGTATTCAAACGGTTCATGTAGTAATGTAATATATTTGATGGGAGTTCAAGATTCACTTGATTGTTGAACAAGATTGATTGGCATTGCCTTCTTTCAGATGCTGTGCTAGTCTCTCACGAAATTAATGTCTTACAAGGAAAATCCAGGGATTGAACTGATGCTGGAAGTGTAAATGAACAGTGTGGAGAACTTCTCTGAGTAGAATTATTATATATTCTCTCTTTTATCTCTTTATGCCAGGGGAAAAAAACCAACAACAACAACAACCCAACAAACACTTACATGTGCTTGCTGTAATGTGTACTGTAGCATTCCATAAATGGTTCCTATGGGGGAGATACGGAGGGGTGGCACATTTGCACCTTTATAAGGCAAGCTAGAGGTGCTACATCCCCCCCCCCCCCCCCCCCCGATTTAAAAAAAAAAAACAAAAACAGAATGGTGCTACAATGTACTAATTCCCAGTGACAAGTAGTAATTTGTCACTTCATTAGCAGAGATCACCCACCTTGTTCAATACATGCTATCCTTAAGACATATGCCCCGGGGATTTAATGATTTGTAGTCATGGAGATATGAGGAGTGCAATGATGATTATCATAGTGTATGCATGTTCACAGAACTACATGAAATAACACGAGAAAGAGTATTTTCTTGGTTGGTTGATAAGCTTTGATTTTGGATTGGCTATTTTCTTGTTTGTCTTTTTTTTTTTTTGCTTCCATTTTCTGTATATATACTACTGAAGTATTTCCATGGTTGTTACTGAGGGATAGTTTGCACACATTTATTTCACTCACACATTAAATCTTTTCAGAAAATAGGTGTATTTTTATCATTTTGTCTTCTATCCAATTCTAGCAGAATGCTTTAGTGATCCAAAGACATACACATATTTTCTTTTTCTTCTTATTTGTGATTTTGTGTCTGTTACTATATCACAAAATATCTTCCAGCATTGAATTTGAGATTTCACCTAAAAGGGCATGCTGTGTCTGTAGCTGTCCCCAACACACCAGTGTCATAGGGTTTAGTTTAGGTGACTGACCTCTTTGAAATTTATTTGTACATACCATGTTATGTAGCATATAAATGAAAATATGTATTTATACCTATAAATGTAAATTGTACATAGAGTTGCATCTAACTTTGAGAGCTGCAGTACTGAGAGAATACAAGTTTGAGAAGTGAGAAAAGATTAAATAATGCATACCTTCTTACAAAGACAACATTTGCTGTCTGATGTTATCAGTGTTGTTACTGTTGTGGTTGTAATATGGTGACATGTGATGATATTGTGAGTATCTGTAATGGGGGGATGTGTACAAGTGTGCATTTTGTGTGTGTGTGTGTGTGTGTGTGTGTGTGTGTGTGTGTGTGTGTGTGTGTTGCAGTGCTTGCTCATCAAGTGCTAGCACAATGTTACTGATTTGGTCACTATTTTTTATGATTAAGCTCACCGGAATGTGGCAGAGTGAAAGGTGATGATCCATGCATCGGGGGAAAAAAGTGGGCATTGAATTCTAACAGATTATTTGCTGTGGAAAAGCTCTGGAGTTCCATTGTCATCAGTCAACTTGGGGGGAGAGGAACAAACTGATTGCATGTATCAAGCAATCATTTACTGAACATGGCTATTATATTCACAGGCCTTCAGAGTGAATATTTGAGCACAAAATGGAATTGATTGTGAGTAAGATTTGCTTACAGGTCCTTATTTAGCTACAATGGCAGCTAGGTTAAATTCCACATTGCAGACGACATGAAAAGTGATGTTAACATTTATAGAGAGCATAAATATATGTACAATCATATCACTTCAAAACATTCATTGATCTAATGGAAATAACTTTGAACAAACATATCCACGTGTCTCGCATGTCGTCTTGCTTTTATACATCTTTAGTGGTAATATGACAATGAATAATGATAGCTATTACAAGCGTTCAACATGACAAAAACACATGCTTCCACATATGCACACAAACACACATATATGAATGTATAGGCAAACAGTGTGTGTATCGAAGAGATTACACCAATCTCTATAGTGTGTGTTTATGAATATATAGATATATATATGTATATATATATATATATATATATACATAGTTTATTTACATATAATATATATATACATATATGTATGAATTGTCACATGCATGCACACACACATACACACTTCGAATAGACCAATGTATTTGTATATATGTTTATATATTTATCAACTCATCTATTTATCCATTAATGTGTATGTGTATATCCTATGGGTCTTGAGTAGCCGTGTCTATATAATTAGTGTAAACATTTCTTTGTGCAGGATTCAGCAGACTACTTTTGGCAAAATGAATTCCGCTTAAGTTTATAGTTTTGGATGTTCTGTTTGTTGTCGTTTTTGTTCAATGTTTCTTAGTGCATGTGTGCTCCGTTTATTTGTAGGTTATACAAGTGCATGCTTTAATTGGATGTGTATGGAAACATTATCCCCTGGCTGTGTCAAATTAATTACTCCCTATGATCCTGTATAACCTGTGTCTGTCATCATTATGACATTACTGTGGGTGATTCATGGGATGATGAAATTTGTCACGCCATTACCAACTAAGTTCCTAGCTGTATGGAGCAAGCACAAATATGTTGCTAGGATCAGCTAGGGTTTGAGGAATTCTCCTTACAAAAAACTAAAGAATGCTCATCTTTCGGTCTCTAAATTTGCTCTGGTTAAGTAGTTGCCAGAGTAATTAAGGAAGGCTAATGAATTAAGTTTTCCTTTTTAATTAACTATAAAAGCCATGATAAGTAGTTCTCTGTTATTTCCAATTAGGGCCTAGTCATCATCAGTCAATATCACATTGCACGTGAAATATGTCATCTTTGAGTTGTCATTCATAAACTTTTTTATTCCGATGTGGTGTTCTGTGGTAAAAACACGCGGTGAAATGCAAGCAAATAAACATCAGAAACAACAAACTTCTGAATGACATCATAACATGACCAGCCAAAGCCATGTGGAGAATTACGTAATGAACGAACTTAGCAAGCATAGCCCTCAGTCAGTGCGTACTTCCGGGATGCCAGCGCGAGGTCTACGCGTACGTGCAACGTGTACCAAGCGTATTCGTCTACGCCATACGCTCGCTCTACAGTACCACTGACTTCTACAGCGTTTAATGCCGTTGAGGTCAGCGACTACAAATATCCACATTTCATGAAAGGGTTGGGTCATTCGTTTCTTTTTACCAATCAGCATCCTTTCTTCGCCGCCACACCTGATAGCTAGCTGCTGAGAACCTGCTACGAGTAAGCCATGTGAGTATAATGTTCTCCAAACGTCTCTGTTTATCACATTTGGCAGCGATATTCAAAGGTTCTAACAAGTTAAAACGAACCCCGATAGTCCCGATACTGCTAACAGACGGCAGCTGGCACTGACCGTGCCGTGCACCGTGTAACTTTACAGTCCTGTCCGCGTAGTGTCGCTTTACACGGCACGGTGGTGCGGCACGGCGTCTGATCTGCCTCGGGCTACGTGCCGTGTAATCTGACGTAGAAATTTTCTTCTAGGCTATCATTTGTAGGGTGTGTATTTTACTAGTTACCGTGGTAACCACTCTGGCGTTTTCCATCAAATTTATGTCCGTACCCATCGTAGCACACTTATGACGTATGTCTAATTCTGCGAAAAACTTCTCATTTATAAATTATAATAAATTTTAATGACATTTGCTGGGAAGTTTTTCGCGGAATTAGACATAGAGTCTACTTGTCGGTCAACCAATTAGTAGGACTCGACTTTGCATGCACTGCTAAATTAGGCTATTTTATTAGGGTATGAAATATCGCACCGATGAAAATGCATGACTGCCATCACGCACACGCACTTCACTTACATGGCATACAGCTGTATGAGGCGGAGGCCGAGGGCGACGCAACGGTGAGATCCGCACTGCCAAACTGAGTTCACCGGCGCGCCCTTTTGCCCGCGAAGCTCGCTGGCGGGTGGGATACCTTAAGGTGGCCTCACAAGCTCACAGTATGCGTTTTTTTCGATCGCAGTGCTTGCGATCAGTTGCGGTTGCCAGCTAGATCGCAATAATCGAGTCGCATAGTGTGAGCGCAACAATCACCAGGCTTCAGCCGGTCGCAAGGGATCGCAGAGGCAACCGCAGACAATCGCAAGGTTTTGAACATGTTCAAAATTTGACAGCAGCTGCAAGGAGGTCGCAAGGCTTGCGGACGCCTCCGAGTCGCGCGAAGTCGCATGCGGTCGAGAACCACGTGCGACTTCTCAAAACCGCAAGCAGTCGCAAGAAAGAACCGCATAGTGTGAGGCCACCCTAAGGCTTGATACCTTACCTTGTGATACCTACCTGCTTGATGCAGTAACCCCTTGAGAAGCAGCTCTTACATAAAGCTATACTGGGATGAACTCAAGCTGTGTGTCGTGAGGGGGTGTCATTCAGTGTACATGTATGCAAGTAAGTGTCTCACAATCATACAATAAAATGTGAGTATGAGTGCTCAGTGCGAATAAAAACAGCGTTGATCATCTTACAAGAGTACAAGCATAGGACTTCTACATAGTGGCAGATCCAACAGGGGGCTGCATTGACCAAAAGACCGGTCTGCATCTGGTCATTGGGGATATGTTCTGCGGAGACTGCGTCTGGCTTCACAGATCCCCTCCATAACATGATACAGACCGAAGGCTATGATGCTGGCTCAGGAGGAGAGCGATAACATCAAAGAAAGAGGACTCGTCCGGACAGACGGATCTTTCTGTCTAGGGGCTGCATTGCTCTGGGCTAGGGATGGGTAAAGCAGCTCCTTAGAATAATGTTGTATCGATCGGATACTGCATGCATGCTCTAACAAAGAGCCTGAATAACAATTGGAAGACATTTTATTTTTAGATGTAGACTAGAATCTAGTTGTGGTTTATGAAAAGTTATGTAGATCAATATCATCATGATCAGGGGACACAGCACTAGGCAACACTTAACAGGAACACTTGACCGGGCCTGACTTAAACTCCGGGGTGCTCCTCCACTCCACAGTTTGATAGTGGGAGTGCCCTGAGTCAACAGAGTGCTATCTCTGTACGATGGAAGAGAAACAGAAATTTTTGCCCCTCCAGAAATATATGTTATGTACATGTATTTCACCAGCAAAAGGCAAATTTAGTTTTGTACTACCAGTATATTTTTGTCCCCGCCGAACGAGTTCGAGCAGGGGACTACTGTAAAAGTGGATATTTTCGTGTGACTAATTTTTCGCGCTTGGCCGGGTCGGAAGAGTTTCGCGTGTTTTTAATTCCGCGGAATCAAGACATCATGCACAGGCACATATGGCAAGCAAAAATATTCGCGTACTTTTATTTTCGCGCTAGTTTCTGGTTGCGTGAAATGCGCGAAAATTTGAACACCGCGAAAATTTCCACTTTTACAGTATGAAACGGGCTCCGTACGTGTGTGTGTGTCCGTGTGTCCATCCGTCCGTCTGTCTGTCTGTCTGTGTGTCGGTGTGTGATCAAAATGTTCAATTTGCTAGTTCTCTGTCATTTATGAGCCAATTTTGATTCTGTTTGCTTTATATGATAGCACTACATGGGAGCTTTGAAACTTATTCACAGAATTTCAGTTGTGACCTTTGACCTTGACCTTTGACCTATATTGTACATTTTGCTTCAAAATGCTACTCCTTCGCCATTTCTAACCCGATTTCGATTCCGTTTGCTTTATATGATGGCACTAGGTGAGGGCTTCAAATTTTCTACACAGAATTTTTACCTTTGACTTCTTTGACCTTTGACCTTGATTTTTGACCTATATTGTACATTGGCTACAAAATGCTACTCCTTCGCCATTTCTAACCCGATTTCGATTCCGTTTGCTTTATGTGATGGCACTAGGTGAGGACTTCAAAATTTGTACACAGAATTTTGACCTTTGACTTCTTTGACCTTTGACCTTGATTTTTGACCATTTTGCTACAAAATGCTACTCCTTCGCCATTTCTAACCCAATTTCGATTCCGTTTGCTTTACGTGATGGCACTAGGTGAGGGCTTCAAAACTTCTACACAGAATTTTGACCTTTGACTTCTTTGACCTTTGACCTTGATTTTTAACCTGTATTGTACATTTTGCTACAAAATGCTACTCCTTCGCCATTTCTAACCCAATTTCGATTCCGTTTGCTTTATGTGATGGCACTACATGTAGGTGAGGGCTTCAAAACTTCTACACAGAATTTTGACCTTTGACTTCTTTGACCTTTGACCTTAATTTTTGACCTATATTGTACATTGGCTACAAAATGCTTCTCCTTTGCCATTTCTAACCCGATTTCGATTCCATTTTCTTAATGCGATGGCACTAGGTGAGGGCTTCAAAACTTCTACACAGAATTCTGACCTTAGACTTCTTTGACCTTTGACCTTGATTTTTGACCTATATTGTACATTGGCTACAAAATGCTACTCCTTCGCCATTTCTAACCCGATTTCGATTCCGTTTGCTTTATGTGATGGCACTAGGTGAGGGCTTCAAAACTTCTACACAGAATTTTGACCTTTGACTTCTTTGACCTTTGCCTTGATTTTTTACCTAAATTGTACATTTTGCTACTAAATGCTACTTCCGGCGGGGACATATATTACTGTACGCACCGCGTGATTTCTACTTTTCCTTGTTAATACATGCATTTCCCAATTCATTCCTACTGCTTACTTGGTTATTTCCAGACTAATTCCATGGTCTTGAAAAGACGTTTTTCTACGAGTCCATTTCCATTCTCCCCGTTACTTCCTTCATTTTTCGAAACAACTTTTGCATGGCACACTGCGCATTGGCGATATGAATATGCCTGAAAGGTGCAATGTTTTATTCTTTGGACAAGGCCCTTTCGCTTTCACGATGTCATGCTCAGCTGGAATTGCATTTCACTCACCCAGAAAGCAACACAATACAGCGAGAGAGGGCCTTGTCAAAAGGCTACACTGCACTCCGGCTAGCAACAAAAACAAAAAAATAACAAAGCGCACAGATTTTAAATCCGTCGTAAGGAGCAGATGTCGTTTTCACAGATTCTTCTTGACCGTATCATTTAAAGTCATCAATTTCGACAGAAACAGGCCATGGCGATACGGTGCAATTAACTTCGCTAAGAAGCCAATGCTTTTAAATTCCTACCGGTCATCGAAGCACTGTGCGGAGCGAAGAAAAAAAAAATCTCGAAAGTTCACCTTCTCGTATCTCCCTTATTTTACCATCAAATCCCTTGAAACTTCACACATATATCTAATACGTGGATAGATCATCCTTCGTGTGATTTTTGGGTGAAAATGCTGATGTATCTTTCCAGATTTTTTTTTTTTTCTGTTTGATTCGACCATGGGAAAGGGTTACGATTATTTACAGACACAAGTCTGCACCCGCATGAATGTATTTGATTAACGTAAATTGCTAGTCTACCTGCGAAGTTTTGTGTTGCGCAATTAGTAGTTAGGTGAAAAAATCAGTGCAAAAAGACAACCAAATTTCAGAGAAAAAAGACTACATCGGTATGTATTCAAATTGAAGCAATTTTAGTGCTTAAGTTGGAATTTAGGGGCAATACTACCCCGTACGAGACTCCGAATATTACAATCCGCAGCCCGAACGCAAAGCCCTGGGGCTGGTCGCAGTTAGGCCTGACTTGATCTACCTTCAGGCTCTACCGACAATGCATGAAGAATTTGTTTGTTGATGTCAACATAGACTTGTGAGTTGTGTCTATCGATATCATTGACCCAAGGGTTCGAGAAGCCGCTTTTGTTGCCGACCCGAATATTATCACTGAAGGTCATTGTTGGTTAATGTAAACACACAAATTGTCGTAATCAACCGCTGATTATAAGCACCACACGATTTGTACACTTTTGTGCTCAATCACATTCGTGGATAAATATCTAAGAAATTCAAAAGCCTACAATGTGTATTGGACGGGAACTCGATTACTGTACCATGGAAACATAGGCAGTCAGGCCTGCTTGGGCAAAACCAACCTGAGCAGTATAAACAGAGAAGAGACTGTTGTTATGTTTTTTTGAGTCTTTACAACTTGTAAGCTTTCGAACCACATTTACTGAGGCTGTGAAACCCGCCCGCAGTGTAAGTGGGGTATAAAGTGTCTCATCTGTGCTGTGGCCTGTGGAAGAATGAAATCTAATGTGCCAATCACTGGCATATATTCTGCATTGTTTTAGCTCTTTATGTGCCACGTTCGCACGTTCGATTCGGTGGATGGCTTGCCAACTTCGCATATTCCGCTCAAATGCACAAACCCGCCCAAACCGATCGATAAATCGCCAAATGCCACATTACAATGAAAGCGTTTCTCGCGATTCCTGCATTTTTATGTGGTGATTGAGTAACAAGCAGTGTTTCATACTAGATTTCCTTGCAAATTCTAATCTGTCACTATTTTGTGTGCAAAAAGTCACACATTTACATTAATGTAGCTACTGGGCATTTGAAAGAAAAGCAGTTATAGATTTGTCATAGAATGTACATCAATGCAAAGCTTGGCAGTATCTGCAACTTTGCTCACTTCATCTGCAATTTAACAGAAATCTGTAAAAGTAAAAATTTGAACAAGAGATGTTTTCTCAACGCATGACTACATTGGTGTCTCACCCCACATGGGGGGTTTCCACCATGGCAGATAAAGGGTGAAAGAACATGATTAATCATTATGTAAGCTTACCTTTTCTCTATGTACATGTACGTCGCTTTTAGGCCAAGTGATATACAGTATATGTAACACTAGTTTATCATCCTAACTATTTGAAAAAGGAGGTATAGTGGGTATAGTCTACAGCGTATAGTCAGCCTACATGGAATCCTTTAGACAACATGAAAATTGTGAATTGTCCTGAATTTCTAAATTTCTCTTACATAGCATGGCAACATCATGATCTTCATATTTTGGATATTATGTTGGCATTCTTCCGTGCAGCAGGGGAGAGGAGGATTTTATGTCTTTTCATTTCGCTTGCAAAGCAAGTGAGCAGATATTATTTTATACATGTTCTGCTTGAACTTCACTGATATGTTGCTTTAATTTCATCTCTGTAAGTCAAAACCATGTTTGGTCCTGAATGTCACTGGGATAGCAAGTCTCAAGTAATTCTGTTTTGTGAAAAAAAAAAGAAGTTTGAATTTTTTTTTGAATAGTTGAAAACAGGTGGAACTTATCTGCTGTGGGAAAACACACAAATTAATGTATTTAAATCTACTGAAATGCATACACCTGGAGAAAATCTGAAGAACATTTTCATCCAAACCAATAGAGAGCTGTTCGACACCTACCCAGTCTGGTAGATCACACAGAAGTGCCAATTTTTCATACTCTGTAAAATTTACACTTTATAACTTTCATGTACATTGTACATACATTATGTCCAATTTCCCCCAAAATTGTTACAAGTTTAGATACATGTACGTATGTGTCTACACTTTTCTTTTTTCATACAAAGCAACTTCAGGGTGGCATGTTCTTTGCTTGATTGCTAGTTCACTAGAATTGTCATATCTGTGTTGGAAATGAGTATTAAATCTGATGAGACATTAAAAGGGGAGATCTTATTATGGTGTGAAATTTAATCATGGTTTGAGTCAGAAATAATTGAAAGAAGTACAAACTGTTCTCATGTCTTTGATATGCATTTTATGAAAATGTTATAGTGGTAAGGATTAGTTAGGATCATCCTAAATGAAATTACAATCTGGAAATAAATCAAGTCCCTTAATAAGATCACTGTGAAACCTGAGATCACTTGTAATAGAATTTTGCACCCAAGCCATCTTTGGTGGTACCGGTATTTCACTGAAATAACCAGTGTAACAACACCCCAAGCATGACTTCAAATATGTAGTGAAGACTTTATTGACGTAAGAGATTTCCTCACACAAACAATCTCAAGAAAGTGTACCATTGCTCAACAGTGTAAACAGATGCATTGAATGGTATAATGCCGTGATTGCTGAGCCAAGAGTGTGTAATAGTATGCATTCTTGTAGTGGAAGTAGTCTGGAAATGTCAAGTTTACAAGTGTTAGTCACTCATATGATATCCAACAGGACTACTAGAAAGACATATAGAGAGTCTATTTGGCAGGATTGGTAAGGGTGAATGAGTTTAAATTCACCAACTTGGCTCTGTGTTTGTCAAAACTGTCTTTTAAATTAATCTTTGCAAACAAAATATGAGTGAAACATGAATTAAATGCACTTGTAATATTAAGCAGACATAACATTTATTAAATGAAACTTGGCAAGAATTCTTTGGTGTAAACTCTTTCAGATCTATTCAAATGACACAAGTGGAGGCCAAATAGCAGGGCACACAGTACAGGGCCAAAACTCTGTGTATTTCACATTGTAAAGTATCCTAGCAGTATTTTGCAGATCCTAAAAAAGCACAGGCAAGCTAGGCTGTATGATCTTGTTAGAAATTAAACGCACTGTAATCAGACTGAGAGTTGGCAGGTATCGGGGTGGAGGGGTACTGTATACGCCATATATTTAGCGAGACTAAATTTTCGCAAATCGAGACTTCCTGACAATATCGCGAGTGGTTAAATTCACAATCATGGAGTACTGTATTGAATGAAGGAATGCATATGTGTGCGTCACATTCATATCGGGATCGGAGTCATTATTTTCACATTTCTTTAATTTCATAAATAGCACCTGACTCGCGAAATACGCGAAAATAAAAACCTCACAAAATATTTGGCATGTATACAATGTGTGTCCCCATGGTGCAGTGCTACTAAGACCAAGGAGGTACTAGGCGAGCCTCCTTGCTACGACCTGAACCACTATAAATTTCAGTTGTCATTGATTTCCTCTATCCAGTACAAATGTAGTGGTAGGAGCTCAGGTAAATTGTTTGAAACCTGTTTTGTAACAAACCATTGTTTGGCAAACCATTGTGATTGTTTATATTACCTCTGAATAGATATTTGCAAGCCAGTTTCTAATGTGGACATCAATGTACATATGACAGGACACCACAAGGTTGCATCAAGGTTAGATTCAATGCAAAGACCTCCCAGGGCTCTTGCTTTTATTGTCCTCAACCTACCCTCCAGCGCTAGTGTATAGAATAGAGATAGAATGCCATTTTGAACATGAGCATTTGTTGAAATTGCAAGTCCTTTTGAGTCAGGGAAACGTACAAACAAATAGGTGCTATGCTATCAGGGCAATGCACTATGCCATAAAATGAATTTTTCATCATTTTATTCTTCTATGATTGATGATGTGACACATGGAAATGTTTCTTTGTGGGGAAAACCCACTGGTATCGATTTCTTGCTGCTACAGTGTGCGAAACCTGCGATTTCCTGTGCAATTTGTCTGTGACTGCAATACTACAGAGTGTGTGAATTCATATTGCATTTAATATATAGGCAAGCACTTCAGGTACCATTGTCCTTGAGGCAGTAATTAAAATTTATGGGTTACACTTTATATCTTACCAGCAGGATATATTGTGTTTTATTTCATTCTCTTGCAGATTTTGCAGAGCATCTTCTCTCAGTCAAGTGCCTTTCACATTGGTAACATTTGTCATAATTTGGTGAAACAAGGGGTTTGCACCAGTATTTTCTAATCCAGAGAGAAGGACCAAACAGTACAGACACCATGACGCTACAGTGGACATTCGTTGCAGCCTTCCTGTACATGGAAGTGTTTGTTCTCATTTTGCTGATGCTTCCTTTCATCAAGCCATACATGTAAGTTTTACTGTCCTATAGATACCTTCATAAGTCTCCTAGTTATGAATGCTATGGGACATTATGCAACACATTTTGGTTTTGTCCAACCTCATTAATGTGCTGTTCTTGGTTTTTTCTTCCTTTGCCAGCTGCCCAACTCTTTCTCTATAAACTATTACTGGAGTTTGATCCATATAGTGCTACAGGTATACTTTTGCTGCCACAAAATTCATTGCCTTTAACTAAGTCCAATTCAGCTTAAAGTGAGAATATTTTATATGTGATAAAGATAAGGAAAGTAAGATGTATGCTGTACATGATGAGATGTAATTAGGAAATTTTGCACGTTTTGTCTTACACTGATAGCTGGGTTTTCCCTCTCTTTATCATCATTTTATTGACATGTTGAAATATGATATTGCTTGGCTGTTATCGTAACCATTGCTGAATTATCTTTATAGCTATGGTGCAATATTTAATAGGTCTTGTGAAGAGACCTATAATGCTACTTCATTTAAAACCAAACATGCATGTTGCCCAAGCATTTATTACAAAAATCATATGTTGTCCCCCACCCCATTTCCTCTTCCTTTCATTTGTATACCACAGGTGGCAGAGAGTCTTTCAGTCTGGACTGATCAAGAGCATCTCAGCATATGCCTATATCTATTTCAATGTATTTCTCTTTGTCCTGACGTTGCTACTCATCGGTAAGTATACGGCCAAGTGGTTTTTTTTTTTTTTTTTGCTGTTGTTTTTTGGGTTTTTTTAATATTTTCAGAATTTTAAAGAATTATAAAATCATTAAAAGTACACCAAAAGTATGTATGAAATCGCCCGATGACTAATATAAATATTAAATAAATATTAAAAATCTCCCTACCGTCCCTGAAAAATCTCCCTCCTTCCCTAAACCTTTCCCTTCCTTGCTCGCTACATTCCCTCGCTTTGCGCCCCCCTTTACAGAATTCCTGGATTTGTCCCTGCGGCCTCCTTACCCCCAAACATGCCTCACTCATATATATTCTGGCCCACTCTGCCGTGTGTTCCACTATCCTCATCTGTTTCATTACCAGATCATGATTTTGTGATGCAATTGTGAACATGGACTGTCATCTCCTCTCCTCAGCAGATTTTTCACAGGAAGAAAGCTTAATGAAAGCAATTTGATATTCACTTTTGTTTTTAAATGTACATTTATACTTTACACTTGGGTATCAAAGCCTTGGCACAAACAGCAATAACTCACTACACACATGGAGGGTGTACTTCCTGTCATAAAATTCCCACATCTTACAGCTGTCTGTACACTATGCTGGTGGGTTTGTAATTGTATGGGAAGGAATAAGTCCCTGAGCTTAGATTCTAGTATATTTTGTCTTTGAAAGTTGTGAGTCCCTCCATTTTGCAGTGTTCCCGTAAAATGTTACAACTACGTCAATATTGTCATCACTATTTATGGCCCTTTTATGCATCCAAACAGAAGGGATAACTCTTGTTTGCAAAAGAATGGTATGACATTAAATGCAAGCCATGATAGGCTTGTATCTGTTATAGGCAAATGTGCATGAAATGATTTGATATCAACATAATCTATCACAAGATGGTCAATTGGAGAAATAATTTTACAGTTCTTCTTACAGAATTGATAGGCCCTGGCAGAGCCTATCAGGCACTTTCTTTTCACTCATCAGACTGGAATGATATAAACAGTCTCAATTGTGGAGTTTACATGTCAACTGAGCTTGGTACTTACGTAGAGACATGCCAAGTGTGTTTATATCATGTGCCCGGGTTAACAATAATATGTGTGTATGAGTACCAGATATGTGGCTGAGATGCAAGCCTTGCTCATGGTTTGCATGAGTGTCCTGCATGAGTGTCCCTCTCTCCTCCAACTTCTTGACATTGTTTCATACTGGTAAAAGTGTTTAAGTCTGTAATCAGAGTAATCCCTATATGCATTTTTTCCAATAAGGTTATTCTATTTTTGGTAATCTTACTTCAAGCTCTATGCTTCAAGAGATTGTGCCCCCATTACTTCAATTGCTTCATTATTATTATTTATTTATTTTGTTTATTTTCTCTGTTTTTCATTGCAAGACATCTATTTTACAGTTCATGTCTGCTGAAATTTAATCTGCTAGTGCCTTATTTTTGCACAAATTTTAAAATCTTTTTTTGTATTTTGTGCCATTATTTGCCTAAAAAGATGCTGTTCGAGAGGTGAGGAAGTACACAGAGGCCAAGGAGGAAGTGGATGTTGCAATCCCGAATGCTGAGGCGATTCTCAACATGAAGCTTTTTAGGGCACAGAGGAACTTTTATGTGGCCGGCTTCGCCCTCTTCCTTTTCATGTGAGTGGCAAGTGAACTTCCTGTTTATTATCCTCCATCGGTACTTTAGCTGTAGTTTGTTTTTTAAGCCATTTGATAAGTGCTGATGAGTGTCACTGTAGTTTGAAATATGTGCTGTAGATTTGTATCTGTTTGATATTAGCTGACCTGATAGTGATCAGATTTTGCTTAAAGGCTTATTTTAGGCTTTTGGCTCATGTCTACTATATGAATTTGTGTAGTTACATTCTTGTCTTCAACTGTGGTGATATCATCAACTCAGTATGCATGTTGTACTGCGCAGCATTACCCAAATCCAATCCAAATCCCCTTATGATGTCACCTGTTTCATCACTTCAAGCATTGAATCAAGGTGGTGTCAGACACACTGTTATCATAAATGATAAGAAATACTGACTGGCATAAATGACATGTGATTGCACCATTCAAGGTTTTTAAGCTCCAGTAGTTGATATTATGGGGATGTTGAGATATACCCTAGGGTAAGATGAAGTGATAATGCTCAATACTAAGATTTGTAATGATACTCATACATACTAAGAGATGTCGCTAGCCATGCCATACAAGCAATCCTCAAGGACACTCTCTGCTCTGATTACCATGCAGCGTACTGAAGCGGTTGTGCAATCTGATCTCCACGGAGGCCACTCTGATAGCGTCCAACGAGGCATCCGTCAAGCAGGCCCAGGGAGCTTCCGACCAGGCCAAGCGTCTCATGGACGAGATCGATGACCTCCAAAAGGTCAGTGGTCATGCTTTTGTTTTGCTTTGTTGTCCCCGCCGAACGAGTTCGAGCAGGGGACTATGAAACGGGCTCCGTACGTGTGTGTGTCCGTGTGTCCGTGTGTCCGTGTGTCCGTCTGTCCGTGCGTCCGTGTGTGATCAAAATGTTCAAAATGCTACTCCTTCGCCATTTCTAGCCCGATTTTGATTCTGTTTGCTTTATATGATAGCACAACATGGGAGCTTTGAAACTTCTATACAGAATTTCAGTTGTGACCTTTGTCCTTGACCTTTGACCTATATTGTACATTTTGCTTCAAAATGCTACTCCTTCGCCATTTCTAACCCGATTTCGATTCCGTTTGCTTTATATGATGGCACTAGGTGAGGGCTTCAAAACTTCTACACAGAATTTTGACCTTTGACTTCTTTGACCTTTGACCTTGATTTTTGACCTATATTGCACATTGCCTACAAAATGCTACTCCTTCGCCATTTCTAACCCGATTTTGATTCCGTATGCTTTATGTGATGACACTAGGTGAGGGCTTCAAAACTTCTACACAGAATTTTGACCTTTGACTTCTTTGACCTTTGACCTTGATTTTTGACCTATATTGTACATTTTGCTACAAAATGCTACTCCTTCGCCATTTGTAACCCAATTTCAATTCCGTTTGCTTTAAGTGATGGCACTAGGTGAGGGCTTCAAAACTTCTACACAGAATTTTGACCTTTGACTTCTTTGACCTTTGACCTTGATTTTTGACCTGTATTGTACATTTTGCTACCAAATGCTACTCCTTCGCCATTTCTAACCCGATTTCGATTCCGTTTCCTTTATGTGATGGGACTAGGTGAGGGCTTCAAAACTGCTACACAGAATTTTGACCTTTGACTTCTTTGACCTTTGACCTTGATTTTTTTACCTATATTGTACATTGGCTACAAAATGCTACTCCTTCGCTATTTCTAACCCGATTTCGATTCCGTTTGCTTTATGTAATGGCACTAGGTGAGGGCTTCAAATCTTCTACATAGAATTTTGACCTTTGACTTCTTTGACCTTTGACCTTGATCTTTTTACCTATATTGTACATTTTGCTACTAAATGCTACTTCCGGCGGGGACATATATTACGCACCACGTGATTTCTACTTTTCCTTGTTTTGTTTTGCTTTTGTTTATTGCACGCTTTTCTGTTTTATATTTTTTTGTCAGAACAAGTTTTTTTTATGATAGTATTCTTTAAATATATAGTCATGGTGATCATTTTTTGTTTGTGTATATTTCATGTACGTGTACCATCGGTTGTAAACATACTTTGTAGATATAAACAGGGCAGTAGATTTTAAAGTGTTTTACAGCTTTTATGACATTTTCCAGCATTTCTACATAAAGTTTAGAAAAAAGAGAGTCTACCACGCTTTTATTTTTTATTTTTTGTACCAGATAGTAGAATACAACAGTTGTTATGTCTATGAGGCCAAAGTTGGTATTTGTATAGTTTTACCATATTGATGTTGTGATATAACAAGGTGATATTACGACATGTGATACCTGTGTTGTGGTGTATTGCTGAATTGCAATAATCATCTTTATATCCATACCTCTGTATGAAGATAAAGACATTATTATGAAGTACACTCTTGTCTTGTTATGCTCACTGGCCAATTTTATACCACCAGTCATCACACTTCAAATGGTATGTAACAATCAAAGAAGAGTTCTTCTAACATTTCCTGTCATGCCAACCCTATCGTTTGTTTCATCAAGATGCTTTGATATTTTGCTGCCACTCAGGAACTGGAGACAAAGAGCAAGCGCTCTCGCTCCGGATCAATGGCTGATGTTGTTGTGGCGGCCGTCGCAGATAGTGAGGTGACCAAAGACTTGAAGGCAACTAGGGAGGAGCTTGAGTCAACCAAGACGGGTGAGTGCTTTGCTGCTGCAAGCATTGCTGCAACATGTTGCACAGAGACTCTGCCATAAGGGACACTTCATACATTTGACAGCTAGAAATCTGGGAACTATTTACCTGTAGTTATGGTATTTGCCATTGATTTAAGTTTGCTTTTTGAAACAAATTGATATTCTGAGGATCTAGATTATAGCGCCGGTATTTTTAAAGGGTTGTAGTATTGTTGGCAAGTTCAAGTATATCAGTAGTGAGTAGTGTGCTCTAATTACTGCTCTAGACAGCTTTTACTGTGGTTCAATATCATCAGCTTTCAATAGAAGTGAAGATTTAAAAAAACTCCAGGGTCTACTACTTACATTGAACAAATCAATACCTCAAAGAAATTGCTTACGATACTCCACAGTCCCTATGTAGCAAAACTTTGTCATTGAGAACAACTAAGATTAGTCAGATTCAGGTCAGTCTAATTTTGATTTGACCCGATGAATTTTGGTTTTCCCAGGCTGGATTATTGCAGCCACATCCCACAAAAGCCCCAAAGAGGCCAGAAAGGTCCCATCCCCTCGTCTTTACCTGTATTTTGGGCTGTAAAAATCATCTCTAATTTAATTCTGTATGGGTAGATAGATGTAAAGCAGGAATTTTCTTGTTTGTCATTCTCAATCAATACATTATTGTATCGATTATGTATACGATGTTGATACATATTGATATATTTGATATCTTATAAATGATGCATGTGAACACATTTTATTTGTCATTCCTTACAGAGCTAGAGAAAACCAAGAAGGACTTAGATGCAGTCAAAAAGCAGGCCGAGGGAGTCACATCCGAGTATGACAGATTACTGCAGGAACACTCTAAACTGCAGGTGAGGTGGGATGGGGGTCATATTCTCTCCCAGAAAACAAACTAGACAAAAATAATTGCTCTGCAGTACATGAACAGTGAATTGAAACCTTTCCATTTTCTGGCCCCAAATCACTTTCATTGTCACATTCCATGAAAGCACAAGGATTAGAATTGCAATATTTTCTGTCAAAAGGTAGCAAATAGCCATTGCATTTATGCCAGTATACTGTAAAACCAAAACTGTCACATGCATTTGAATTCAACGAATTTCGCGAGAGCCAAGATTTGAGAAATTAAAATTTACACAAAATTTCTTGTCTACACTATATGCATCGAATGCCAGTGGGAATATGTCAGAGTTTCATGCCGTGAAAAATGTCGTAGACTCCAGTTCATGAAAATTTCTTGCTGCGAAAATTTCTTGCTTAATAGTATAATGATGACAACACGCCAACAGGGGAGACAGAAATGATCAAACTGTAGTTGTCAAAACTTCCAACAACAGTTTAGTGTGTCACATGATGGTACCAGATGGATTTCCTACCGGATCATGATTTGATGTAAAGATGATTTGAGTTTGATTACAAATGTGAATAGATACAAATGACAAACTACAGTGGACTCCCGTTATAATGAAGTCCTCGGAAATGGCAGTTTTCTTTCGTTATATTGAAACTTTATTATAACCGAACAAATAAACAATAAGAAAACATAGAGTGGATACCATTGCAGCCTGAATTTTTACTTCGTTGTAACCGGAATCTTGTTATAACCGGTTTGTAATAACAGGAGTGCACTGTATTCTTGCATATCAAGAGTTGCTGCATTAATGCTTTTCTCTTGCGATTGGTATTAGTGGATCTTTTTTAATATGTCATGAAATTGTGCTTGTTTTAGCAACATTGCCAAAATACTTTTAAACTATTTCCTTCTTCTTCTTTTTTTCTGCATAGAAACAACTGGAATCAGAAGAGTCCAAGAAGGACACATAGAGCACTTAATTTCATCACAAGGCAAAGGGATACAATAAAATACTGATGGAGAGTTCAAAGGTCAATCAGACTTGATCTCATCTGCATGAAACATTCTCATGGCAGAGGTTAAGCTGTACTGAACTCTCTCTATAGGCTTAACAGCACTTACCACTGCATTTAACTGTACGCATTTCCTCGATACGGAGCAGCCAGCGAAGTCATAGAAAGAATCATCCATTACAATTCGTTGCTTAAATATCATGAGCTTGGGGTCTTCGCAAATGAGTGTGCCATAGTAGGCCCTGAACATGTGCAGTGTTATAACTTTGCGAGATCAGAAAGTTTGGCTGTGGTAATCGTGCAGGAATAAGAAAGCATGTGCTTGGATTTTAATGTTTCTGTATACAAGCAACTGTGGGCGTGTAAAATCTGAACTTGCATTTCTAAATTTTTTATCTGCGAGTCAAATCAAAACTGTGTAGAATGATACTGTATATGCCTGGCATGCAAGGCTGATTTAGAGAGTCTAATTTTTTGGTGAATCTGGACTTTCTGCAATGCCTTGAGTGGTCAAATTCATGATAATGAAGGACAGTATTTAACGAAGAAATGTATGCCAGCACGTCACATGTACAATGTCAGGATCAGAGTAAATATTTTCACTGTTGTTAAATTTACGAATACCACCGGACCTGGGAAATTATGGATATGGCATATACAGTACATCCAACAAGCGCCTCAGGTGGCGTAAAGGAAAGCAGTGACAGAAAAGGAGATGGATGTATGCAATACTGTACAATTTCTTTATTTGCATCGTTAAGATGGTGTATACAGGATACATGAGGAAATATTTTACTGAATTGCATAGTCCCCGATGCCATAATTCAAATAGAATGGCTGTTTTCCCTTGAAGCTCTTAACATGTGGTACTGCACGAGTGTTTGTTTGTTATTGTACATGTGTGTATGTGTGTGTGTGTGTGTGTGTGTGTGTGTGTGTGTGTGTGTGTTATTTCTATAAGAGTGACCTTTAAACCCTAGACAAGTAACACGCTATTTGTATGTGCACAAGTTTGGAAGATATACCACACTCTTTGAAATTATAGCCTGGCATGCAAGGCTTCATTAACTAAATTAGGAATTTGTACAAGACTTGTACAGTCAGTCTTTTCATTAATTCAGTATGAGCATTGAGAGTTGCATATCAACACACCCTTTACAACATGTTCATGGGAAATGTAGATAAGTGTACCCTTACGGCAAGTCTTTTTTTTTTAATTTTTAGTAGTCTTATTTATGATATGTTGCTTGTGGTGGCAGAGTCAACCTGAAATAGATACAGTGAAGGTGTAGAGTATGTATCAGAATCTCCTGCAGTTAAAGGAGGCATTGCAAGCTATGTAAAGCTACTTCCTATTCATATAGAGAGTGCATGTCCAGAATACTCAGTGACAGTTCAAATGTGTGTTTATAACAGAATATGGTGTTCAAGAGATGTGTTTCTTAAACCATCACCAGACATTCGATGCTTTGTCACTTTTAGTTACAGTAGAGACAGATGGCTAAAATATGATAATGTGAATGCATTTATACTCTCAACTTTAAATTCAAATGCTCGTAAAAGCAGTTGCACCTACACTGAGATTTGGTAAGACATAATATACAATTATGTCTGTTGCAATCAGATTATCAATGTAGAAGAAGGCATGTGTCGATGGGATTGCGCTTTTGACTCTGCCATAGCTGAAACAGTCATAGTAATTCTTTGCCATCGTAAAGGTCACAAACCATCACTTGGATGGTATGTATATACCCAGTAGCAATGTCTGAATTTAGAATGTGCCAACAGCTTAGATGAAGGGCATCGATTGATGTCTTTGTAGAATTACTCAAGATTAAACTCAGACCTCTAAGCCATCCTGATCACTGTATGTCAAGTGTTGAACACAGTCAAAATCTGAGCATTTGAATATAAAATCAGCCTTGCCTCACTCGAATAGAGCTATTTGAACTGAAGAAATAGCTTTGTTGTAGAGAAAATTTGACTGTAGCTGATGATTAAGGAAAGGAGCAAGCCATGTTTCATATTAGGCAGCACATGCAATGACTGTGGTAATGTCATTGATATTAAAAAGAAAGTCTTACAATATGAAGGAGATGTATCTCATAAAGAAACTGTATAATGTTATGTGACACATTGGGAGAAGGTCTGTTTGTTGTTTATAAAGTACTGAAGTCTTAGAATGACAGAACCTCAGCAGCATGTATCAGTATGATTTGCAGTGTTAACATTTGCAGCAGGGGTTTTAACTAGATTGCCCATTGAGTGAATTGAAATGCAGTGGTAAATGACAACAGAGAATGTTACACTTCTAATGCAGCAAGTCACTCCAGAATGTGATCACTTTGATTGCCACCAAAAGTTCTATTGAATGATGCAAGTTTGTAAGTATGTAACTTCAGAAGCCATAAGCTTAATGAGTGTGCAAATAGAATGGTATGTTTTATGTTGGATTATGTAGGTTGATCTTATATTGACCATACATTTTTTGTCTGAACATGGAATAGTCGTGTGATACTTCTCAAATGATCTGAAACTTAATCTCGCAAGCTGATTTACGATGTACAGTGTATTTGATATTGGTTATCAGATTTTGTTTAATTTTCTTATGTGTTTCATGAGCACAACACTAATGTTTTCCTTTCAGCATTTTTAATTTTCTCAGCATTTTGCATAACAAAGCTTTGTTTTTGTGCATTATGGTGAAAGCCAACACCTATTGATTGCTTGACATGTTTCTGTTGTTTGGTTGCTGATGCCATTAAGTACATAGAGAAGCAAACCATAGATCGCTTCCCAGCCACTTGAGATAACCATCACCTGCAAATATTATGTCGCATGTAAACTTGAAATGCCAGACAGTGTGAATTTGTAGAGTTTTACGTTTTACTATCAGCCTTGTAATCTCGATCTCTTGTCATGCAAGATGTTAGAATAGCAATTGTTGCTAAAATAGCTACCTGTAGCAACAGCCTGTCAGGATGCATGCTTTTATGTACAATGTCTTCATTGCATACAAAATGATTTGATTAAATCTTATTTACAATATATGTGGTCCAATGTCAATGTTAACATAACACTAACAACATTTGCAATGTTACAACACTACAAAAAATTTTTGTGTTAAATGAATTAACAGAAAGAGCTATAGGCCTTTATACTTTGTACATCTGAATAAGTATAATGTGCAGCACAGACATTCTTGATGTTCATTTTTACATATAACTCCGTATTCAACATTTACACATGTAAATTTATGCAGATGCGTGAATTTGCCACCATATCTCTTTAACAAGCCCTTGTTATTTCATCATGCTGTGTTTTGAAAACAATGGTCATGGGAATTTCAATGCAATTCACCCTTCATTAACAGCAGAGAGATCCTTTGAAATGTTCAACCATTTTCCATTTTCCAACAAAGTGTGTACCTCGTTATCAAAAGTGGTGTCTTCTAGATTTGAAAGGAGTAGTTGGTTGGTTATCAGGGTCTGGGCAGTGTATGGTCACATCTCTAGCTTACAACTGCTTTTTCGGTATTTCTTAATTTAGAAAGTAATTATTATTTCGTTAGAGGTATTTTTTTTTCTAAATATTTAATCATTTATACATGCTCATGTAAGAGGGAGGCTGTTTGTGCTTATGCCTCTGATGTATTATTACTAGAACATAATGGTTATGTAACCATTTACCAGCTCATTTCTTTTTGTGTCTGTTTTGTTTTGTTTTGGTTTGGTGTGGTTTGGGGGTGTTTTTAAAGAATAAATTACAAAATGTTGATTTATCAGATTTGTTGAAAGGTCTACATACATTTACATGAAAATGTTGTGACAGCAAATGTCTTCTCTTTGCCACAGTAATTTGACTTTGTCGATGCAAAACCTCCAAGAACAGTAAACTTAAACCTTAAGAATTGGCTGTGCTTCGTGCAGCAATGATACTGCTTTTTGGCTGTGATTACAGGAAACATCTTTACAATTAAAATGTGGAGGATCCTACTCCTATTGCTACCAAGCTTTGCATAAATACTTTGTAACAGAGTTTTGTTTTGTTTTGTTTTTGCGTGCTGTAAATGTGACAGCAGTTGTAGTGTAGGACATATGGAACATATGTGTGTCTATATTTATTTGTTGTGTCTGTATTGCATATAAGTGTGATTATTTGTGTGTGTATGTGTGTGTGTGTGTGTGTAGTTGTGTCTGTGTGTATGTGTGTCTGTATTTGTGTCTGTGTTGTCTGTATGTGTATTTCCTTGAACGTGTGTCTGTATTTCTGTGTATTTATGTCTCTTTGTGTCTGTATATACCTCCCTTGCATGTGTGTCTGTGTGTGTGTGGGTGTGTGTGTGTGTGTGTGTATCTGTATGTGCATGCATCTATGTTTGTGTCATGGTTTGTATTTATGTGTGACTGCGTGAGAACAGAAAAGGTTAGAAGTCCAGTTCTTCTTTTGAAAATACACTGCATTATAATTCAGGTACAAGTTGGTACCCCTTGTACCATAGTTCAAATTGCATTGACCAATCTGAAATTCAGCATCAGTCAGAGGTGATTGTCATTTCATATGGGTCACAATTGAGGCTGGCTTCACATCCCTGATCCCAGCCCTAATCTCTCTGAAGATATGGAGATGAATGAATATATTGGGTAAGATTGATAAAGATGTAGGAAAATTGAGATGAATGTAGAACTGACAGTTGGTGACAATCAACATACTACAAGTGAGCAATGAAAGGTAGATACAACTCTTTTTTTTTTTCAAAATTTGACAGTACAGTTGTAATTGCAACATCAAAAATCAAAATGGGGAAAAAATACTCAATAAATAGATTAAGCAATGTCATAGACATGTCTAAATCATGTTAATCTTGTTTTCTGAAGATTAGGCTCAATCAATATTGGGGTGTACAATTCAGTTTATGTTGTTCCTGACAGTGCAACAAACTCTTTGTGTGTGTGTGTGTGTGTGTGTGTGTGTGTGTGTGTGTGTGTGTGTGTGTGTGTGTGTGTGTGTGTGTGTGTGTGTGTGTGTTTCCTTTTCTCTCCCCCCCCCCCATATGGCACATATTTGCCTCTGTCTGCTGTAATATACAGCTCCAATTCTATAAGTCAGAGTTGAAATGAATTAAAAACCTGCCTAACCGGATGTTTGCTGAATTATGATTTCAAAATTTAAATCAAATGGAGTCCTCAAAGCATGATTATCGGTATAGATTAGGCCTACAGACCACAATTTGATAGACATTTTCATCTGTGGGAAGTGGGTGATAACTTATCAGATAAGACAATTAACTTCCAAAGTCTGCTGTTGGTCGAACCAAAGAACTAGAAAAAAAAATGGTGAAGAAAAAACAGCCCGATTTGAAAATTAGTTTACTTGTTGCATTTTATGTGCCACTTCAATTGCGCGCACACAAGTATCCTTTGTAATCCTATACCAGATATCTGGACACTTTTACCCTATAAGGTAATCTTATATCAATTTTTACATGGTATGTTATTCATGTGGAATTCCTATTCATTTTAATTCCACTGTTTATTTTTTCTCTTTCTTTCTTTCTTTTTCTTCCCCCTCTGATCTCTCCCCCCTTCGGTTCTCACTTTATTTCCTCTATTTCTCTCGTTCTCTCCTTCTCTCCCTCTCTTCCTCATTCATATTTACTCCCTTTAAGATGTAAATGTGTGCAAGTTATGTAAATATGTTTCAGGAGTCTCTCTGTATATATGTTATATTCTCAATTACTCTGTACATAATTATGAATGTTACTCGTCATGGTGACCAACAAATTTTACAGGCTAATATGCTTTTAGTTGAGTCCCCCCATTTCCGTTTGTATAAGTACCCTATATTCTGTCAATTCATGCTGATATATTACTGTAATATTATGTGTCAATATGTAAACAACAATGCAATGTAAAAATGGAAATGAAACAATAAGTAATGTGCGCTTTATAAGAGTCTCACTATTATTATTTATTATTATTCTTTATTTGGTATATATTTGTTTTTGTTTACCATTTTCTTATTTGTTGAAATGTTTGAATATGTATATGCATGTAAATATATGATATCTTTTCATTTTTGAAGCGCCATGAGCACTGAAAAGTGGACCTGTGCGCTATACAAGTAGCCACTATTATTATTATTATTGTACCATTGTAGGCCTACCAGCTAGTGTATACACATTGCACACAACTACTAGGGGGGCCTGTGTACGCACACACACTGTGTGTGTTTCGCTCTACGCCGCCGCGCCGTACCTCCTGCGGTTGCCACGGCGACGGAGATACTGGACAAGCGCCACCGATTGCGAACTGGATACGTAAACAATATATTCGACAAGACGATGTATTTCTAGGGGAAATAGACGTGACGAATGTGACGGAAAAATGTCTCATAGGTAAGAAATTGTGTAATATTCACATGTATCGACCAAAGGGTCAATTAGACTTGTATTCTCTTTCACAGAAAGCAATATTTGTCGCTAGCTAGATAACAGCGTTATCGCTGCCAAGATGTACATAGTCCCACTCGTTGCCGTTTGTGTGTTGGAGTGTCTCGGTGACACGTCTGAAGATAGTAGATGGACATGGACTATCAATCTACGTGTATGGGCTGGCTGTAACGCAGTTAGGCCTACTTGAAGGTCTATTTCCAGGACATTTTTTTGAAAAAATAAGTTCTACTTCATTACACATTAGACCTCGTCTAGGGCAAGTTTTCATAATCATCATAATCCATAAATCTCCATTGGACCATGACCATAAACTTTACTCCTGTAGAAGTTGCAGTTGACTGAGAAGATAATCTCATGCCAATGTCGTCAGATGGCCCATACTTAATAGGGTCTAGAATAGATATTCTATATCAGTTTCTGTTGTTTCATGGACACTGTGATTTTCGGACATTTTTTGTGTTTTTTCATGTGTAGAGTTTGACTAATCCATATGATATAAATCTAGAGTAAAAACCCCAATTTTCGGACACTTAACGTTAAGCTTTTACTCTACAAAATTATATCTAATGTTAGGTCCCTAGTATAACAATGACGACAATGTATATGGGTCAATCCATGTCAAATCATCCAGTGCTTGTCACCCGACCCCCTCCGATTTTCTTTAAAATCGCACCAAATGTTCCCCAAAGTGTCTGACGGAAAATCCCAAAATATTTTGCCCCAAGGTCAATTGGTTCCTAAGATACAGCCTCACATAGCAACCGATGCGCAATCCAAATTTAGTTAAAAGAAAATTATGCATTTTTGATTGATTGTGGTAGCATGGATATTTATGCAAAAGTGTTCATTATCTGCAAATTGGAAGAACTTTATAGTCTCTGCAAGAAAAAGTGACTGTGACGCGAAATTGACTTTTCGTTAACGTGCACGAGGTCACCGAAAATGGTGTTAAATGTTAATTTCGAAAATTTCAATGCATATTTAGAGGCTAATATCTTCCACATTTCATCACCTTAGGTTCTAAAATATTATGCTGTTGAAGGCTTTGACTTGCTCAGTAATTTTGAAAAATATCAGCGGATTCGTGCTCACCGTTTTTACGGAGAGCGCCCTCAAAGTTGACAAAAATGAAAAATGTGCCAAATTCAAGGTCACGGATCACCCTTCGTCCCACCTAGGAATGGCATTAATTTTTTTGTATTGATAGAAATTGACCTATACTATCTTGTGTTACCAAAGAAATTTTGCTACCGAAATGTTCAATGGTAAATTCACCCCACTGAAAATGGTCGTAAACAGCCAAATTCCCATGTAATATCACATATTGGGTTTAGAGGACATTTCAAATGTCCATGCTTTCAAGATGAAAAGCCCTAGCCCTGTGATATTTGCAGTAGAGGTAGCCTGCTATACATATTTTAGTAATATATACCACAAAACACTTTTATTACATAATAATGACCTTGAAATTTAATCCAAAATTTGATAAAAACAATATGACGCTCCATTTTCCTCATTGCACTGCACGTAATATGTGTTTCGAAAGACTTTTCACAGAGCAATATTTCAAGAATTATGAAAGCTGACAGCCTAACATATTAAGGTTCTAAACTGTTTGTGCTCTTCTTTCAGATTTAGTGTCAATTTGATCATGAATGTTATACCCTTGACCTTGAAGTGCTTCTAAAAATAGCTGCAAATTTGTTAACTACAAATTACATACAGACAGGTGTTTTATGGCATGATATACTTGTGATTCTTTCACAAACACAAAAGCTTTTTATAGTGTGAATGTTATGTACTGGAATTAATCTATACGTGCTTGCAAGATATGTTACAATTAATTACTTTGTTCTGACAATGACCCTCAATTTCAATCACAAAAGGGGACAGTAATATTTTGTGATTTTGTGTGCATTTCCTATGGAAAACAGTGCTTTTGTGGTGAAACTCATAAAAACTTGACTATTTTTATTATTTTATCACTTTGATTGATTAATTCTATTCAAATTATGGTAGAAAAAGTGGGCTGTGACAATTTCCAATAAAAAAAACACAAATGCTGTAGAAAATAAAAAAACAAAGAAATACATAACAAATATTCCAAAAACAAGAAAATACATAAGAATTGAAATGATTATGGAATTTTCATAAGTTACAGAACAAATTCCCTCAAAAAGATGACTCTCAGTGCTTTTAATGTGCGTTTCACAGGCTAGAATAAGAATCATTCTTATGTGTTGGGCGCAATGTCCATAATCAACTATTTATATGTACTTTTTGTATGGGCATTAATAGGCATTTCTCCTGATTTTGAAGGTGATAAATTCAGGGTCAATGTCAAAACGAAATAATTAATTGTAACATATCTTGCAAGAACCTATAGATTTATTCCAGTATATAACATTTACACCATAAAAACTTTTGTGCTTGTGAAAGAATCACTAGTATGTTATGCCATAAAACACCTGTTGTGTGTGTAATTTGTAGTTAACAAATTTAGAGCTATTTTTAGAAGCACTTCAAGGTCAAGGGTATAACATTCATGATCAAATTGACACTAAATCTGAAAGAAGAGCACAAATAGTTTAGAACCTTAATATGTTAGGCTGTCAGCTTTCATAATTCTTGAAATATTGCTCTGTGAAAAGTCTTTCAAAACACATATTATTTTAGAACCTAAGGTGATGAAATGTGGAAGATATTAGCCTCTAAATATGCATTAAAATTTTCGAGATTAACATTTAACACCATTTTCGGTGACCTCGTGCACGTTAACGAAAAGTCAATTTCGCGTCACAGTCACTTTTTCTTGCAAATACAATAAAGTTCTTCCAATTTGCAGATAATGAACACTTTTGCATAAATATGCATGCTACCACAATCAATCAAAAATGCATAATTTTCTTTTAACTAGTATTTTGGATTGCGCATCGGTTGCTATGTGAGGCTGTATCTTAGCAACCAATTGACCTTGGGGCAAAATATTTTGGGATTTTCCGTCAGACACTTTGGGGAACATTTGGTGCGATTTTAAAGAAAATCGGAGGGGGTCGGGTGACAACTTTTCTGAAAATTGGATGATTTGACGTGGATTGACCCATATGTGTCTATGCTAAATATATCAAACTACATTTTCCCAATATTGATTTCGTTAAATACATCTTAAATTTCACAAAAGATCCCCAAATCACCTTGTCAATTCCCCAATTTTCAGACAGCCTCTCCAAAATTTGGACACGTCCCATGCGCGTTCAATTTCAATACGCATACAAGGCCGCTGAAAAATGAGCGCGCGCCATACCTTGTTGGTGCAAGGTAGCATCGGGGACGTTGCGGCGCCCGTTCGCGTCCAAATTTTAGTGACCCTGCAGTAGCAGCACTTGCATTCAGCCAATGTACATTTATACACTGCATCGGCACGTACTGAGATTTTGTTTTTCTTTTGTGTTTTTGAGGATACCATCACACTCTGAGCTTGCAACAAGCGAAAAATCTCACAATAAAATGGCATAATTTTTCAATTTTTAGCACTTTTTCGGCGAGCCTGATTCTTTACACGGGACCTAATTCGCGTGCGCTTTGGAAAAGTTGCGCCGATTCTGCGTTTTTGATGGCGAAATTTGGGACTTTAGATGGATTTTAGGAGGTTACTCAGGCACTTTCCTGTGGGGAACGAGTGTGCCGGATTGTAAAATGATGTGATATGCTTGTGTTGTGGCAGTAGAATTTGCTGGCTTGTGATAAGTGATAGGTGTCCAGATTTTGGAGGCTGGCCGAAATTTGGTGGTTTTACTGTAGACTACTTCTTTCAGCATTCAGCTTTGAATAATGATCAATTTGTTCAGGACATTCGAAGTTTGCTGGAACTTCACTGAGATGAGTAATGAAGTTGTTACAATAAAGAATTCATTCCTCTCTTTCTGTGTAGATCTAACCGTTAGACACTTTATGAAAAATTTCATCCTGATGCCTACCCATACAACTGTATGTAGGTTTGTGCTGGTGTTTTGAATACACAGTCAGCCAGTGCATATAAAAGCTCAAACCAACTTGTATGAAACTGTTCTTGACAAGCTGTTGTACTACTTTTTTTTTTTAATGAAAAATACAATGTGTGATATGGAAGAGCTACATTCATCATTTTAGGGTGATGTGATTAAAATTTTAAGTACAAGTGTACCATGTTTTGTTTTCAATTTTTGTACTTACAGCTACTATCAAAAGCAGTGGCTTGAGGCCCAGGACAGCCTCAATGATCTTCTCCAGCAGGAGTTACCTCCAGAGCCCCCCAAACCTGAGAAAGACCGTCTCACCGCCTTCCAGAATATAGCTACGCTCTACCTCAAGTACCTCCAGATATTCCGCAAACTGGAAGGATGCTATGATCAGATTGTTCACCCACAGAAGAGGCGTGTTCTGCGTCGAATGTTGGATGGCGTCATGGGAAGGTTGCTGGAGCTGAAGAATGAAATGGTTCTGCTCGAGTTTTCAGAGTTCCACTATTTTGATGACATCCTGTCTGATCTCAAGCTGACTCCGGTGAGTTATTCAGATGATATGTGCAGTGTATTTGATGCCCTCCTCACAATGTATGTGTGCTTAGATTCACACTGCTATAAACTTTTTCAAATTGATTTATGCAAGTTTTCTACTACTGGACGTAAAGCTGTCAATGATGCAATAATTTTGTACTAGTTTTATTCTGATATTTGTGTTAGGATATGAACTATTGATTTCTTACACAGAAGTATATCCCCAAAACTACTATGTTGATAGACAGAAATATTCTGACATTACCACTGTAATACCAGCAATTGCTTACAGTTTGTGGCTTCACAGTGCATAATGTCATGAAACTGGAAGAAGGTGAAATTTCTATTTTCATGTTGCGACATATATTTATTTGTGCCATCAGCTAATAAGATTTTCATGTCATTAGCATTAAGATATAAATGACTGGGGTACTCATTCAGGTACTGGTAACAAGCATTCATTTTTCACATTTCATTTTCTTCTCCATCTACCCAAGCCCCACCGATGAACTGAAATGATGATGGTGTATATCTCATTTCAAATTGAAATATTGTATTATATTTGTATGTTCTACTCATTTATTCCTCTCAGAATGACATTGAGATACCAGTCCCCCAATATTTCATCAATGAGCGAGCTAAAGCACTGCAGGACAGAGAGAAGCTCCTTGGCCAAATCCTGGCCAAGATGGGTCCTCCTGAAGAGAAGACCGAGGAAGTCAAGATGTCGGCAGACGAGGCCATCCGCCTCATCCAGGTCCATGAAAGGGCACGGCAGGGTCGGCTAAGGGCAAAGTTCATGCGGGAAATCCGTCTGCAAGAAGAGCGAGAGAGGATGGCCGCCAACCGCGGCGCTCCCACCCTGGACACAGAGCTTGCAGCAGTCAGAATTCAGAAGGTATGAGTGTGGAATACTGTAAAAATGGATATTTTGGCCTGAGTTATTTTCCACGCTCGGCCGGGTAAGACGAATTTCACATGTTTTTAATTATGCGGAATCATTGACTAGTGGCATATATGTCATGCAAAAATATCTGCATGCTATATTTTTGCACTAGCTTCTGGTTGCGCGAAATGCGCGAAAAATTTCCACACCGCAAAAATTTCCACTTTTACAGTATATGCGTACAAGATGCTGGGATAGCTGGATTTACATAATGTGTGCATCCATGTATAATATCTACATATTCTGTTTAAAAAAGAAAGAAAGAAAGAAAGAAAGCAAATGTGTGTTAATTGATAGGAGGAGCTGTTGTGGCTCAGTGGATAAGACTACAAACTGTGAATTGCAAGGTTCTTGTTTTGGGTCGTTGCTTGTGTGATATGATGCATCATGCGTTACATCGGGGTACCACGTTGTGTAGCACCACCTCATGTCCACTCGAGGACAGCCGCAGAGAAATGCATGCACGTGTGTGCGTGTACATAGTCATTCCCATGCCACTGCATGTTATACTATGCATGCATGCATGGTATGCTGTGCTAGCAGTAGCGCGTGCTTCAGTGCAGTGCAGTGGCTAGTGCGCTCTAGCTCCGGCACGAAAATAATTTCCACTTTTTGGCAACCCAGGGTACAACATTTTAAAAGAAATAAATAATTCAACAAAATGGCTGATTTTTATTTGGTACCCCGGGATACCATTTATGTCATCGTATCCTGAGGCAAAGCACTTTATCCTCATTGCCTACAGCATGTATTTTTACCTTAGTAGCCACGTACAACAAATCTTTTGAGTATTCTAGCAACTTTTTAACCTTATTCTGTATGTTTGGTATTTTCATACCAACTTAATGGTTGTTCTTAAACTCATGCTATGTGTCTTTGAAGTGGATAGGACATAACTTCGCTTTATCTTTTACAAAATCAACAATGTTGTGTGTCACAGAATTGCCTTTAATTCTATGCTATGTGCTGAAATTTGTGCCAAGAAAAGTCAGCAATTCTTACTTGCTGTTCATACAAAGTTGTGCAACTCATACTAATTGCATTCAATCTATTCTTCACCCATCACAGACCTGGAAGGGATTTTCATCCAGAAAGAAAATCCGTAAGGATAGAGAAGAAGAAATGAGATTCATTGGCATGGTGAGTGTATTGTTTGATTATATATATGCATTAATATTTACATGCTGGTTTCATACCTGATATTGTATAAGTTTAGACATTTTTTCCCCTTCTAGTAGTGTTTGCCTAACCATGGACCTGCAATGCATATCCATGCTTCATCCTACAAATCCCAAGCATAAAAATGACTACCTAGAAGTTCTTAAATCAATAAAGGCAGAAAAAAGCACTCTGTGATTTCATTTATTAGTACCCTCTCTTTCTCTGTATCGCACAGATTCCGCCCCGTGAGCCTGCCAGCAACAAGAACACGCCGCAGATGTTGGCGGATCGGACAGAGAATGCCCGCCGCATCACCCAGGGAGACCATGAGAGGGAGTATCAGCAGGCGCTAACAAGCATCAAAGCCAAGCTGTGGGAGGTGGAGGGCCCAGACATGAAGGAAACCATGCAGGACCAGATCAGACAGTGGTTCATCGAGTGCAGGTGAAAACCCAATGCTTCAGTAATTGTGCTGCATTCAGCAAACGTTGTATGAAAGTAATTACTGTGTGACCCATATTGTAAGCTGTAATGATATTACAGTGCTGTGTCAAAGAAGCCTAGCTATGATTGTGCATGCCATATTGCTCATTATTTTGCAAACTTGGCCAAAACTGTGTGAGTAAAAATTCTGAACCTGAAAAGTTTTAATGTAGTGCACCTTAACATAAAATTGCTCTTCAACCTCAGGAAAATATGCTTTAAGAGGATGGTTTGCAGTACAATATACAATGTTGTGAAAGAAGAAAGCAGTCATTTTTTTTATTCATAAAAAAGTTAAGAATTTCACACTCCAACCATTCCAATTCAAACAACAACAAAACAGTGTTTCATAGGAACAGGACAGTGTGGGTTTACATTATAGTTTTTCTGAATCATCTTTTCCAGGGATGCAACAGGGAAGTTTCCTGACTATCCAGACGAAGACGAAGGGGGGTCAGCGGCCATCTTCAAAGAAAAGGACCCAGCTGAGGTACGGTGACCTATTATGACAAGAATGCCTTAAACTGCTCAATTCAGACAATTTCTGTCATTATTCTCACTGAACCTGCATAAAACCCGCTACATTTCACTAAGAAACTGTTGGGTCGTGGAAGGCTGTATATAGAAACCATTTTCCTTTTAAACAGGTGTGAACATTTTACTGATACCAGTTAATAATTTTGTGAGTGTTGTGCAAAATAGCATGTTATGAAAGAGTTGATGTTTCCTGGTAGTGAGCCCTCTATTGGAACCAGCAATACAGATGATGTTAATGATATTTCATAGAAATAAATGTTCTGACACTGTTTGGCTTTACACTATGCTTTCTAAAGTGTATGAATAGTAAGTGGTTATTCTCAAGACACTATTGTCACCAAAATGCCAGTCCTCTTTATTTCATTTTTTTAACATGTGAGATTGCATGGTTTTGTTGCTTTTAAAGCTAGCATGTATATGTATCTATCTAAATTGTGCCAGTATAAATTAGCCGATCATCATCTGACAATCATCTTTGTCTTTCTTTTGATGATTGTGGTTATGTCAGTTCAAGTGGAGGTTATACTAGTATATTTGAGAATGGTCCTCAGTTTTTTAGCTAGTGGGTGGACAAAGTACACTGTAGAAGTTTTATCTGTTGCATGGTAGATACCATCTTAAATATAGAAATTGCTCTCAAGCCCATGATACCTGAATGATTTTTTTTAAATAGATTGAGGCTGAACTGGCAGGTAAAGAGGATGACAAGGGAAAAGGCAAGAAGAAGGGAAAGAAGAGTGCGAAGAAGGACAAGAAGAAAGATAAGAAGAAGGACAAGAAGGGCAAGAAAGGAAAGAAGGGAAAAGGAGGAGATGATGACGAAGAAGAAGAAGGCTTCAAGATGCAGCCATCAAACTTTCTCTCTGAAACGGATGTCTCGGCCAAAGATTTTTCAGGTAGGTGCCAGATCCAGAAAAGGTGACAGTAATTACCTACGAATTTGAGTCACGCCAACATGACTGTAGAAACAGCAACACATTGAGCTGTGAATGTAGGCAGATATTTCTTATATTCTATTCTCAACCAATTATAGTTGTCATATTTTTCATCCTACAAACTCTATGACAGAGCATTGAAATGGTTGTAGTCCAGAGCGTCCAACATATGTTTTGATACATGGAGTAATATATTCAGACATCTCAGCTCAGAAGTAGAAAAAGAATGTGGTACTGAAAAAGGAATCAGCTGTGAAGCAATAATTTGTTGGCCATCAACAATGTGCAGAAATGAGTAAACCTGTGCAAACAAAGCCACCTCTTTTTTTTAATATTGTGCTTAGTGGTCCCTTAGTCCCATAAATTGTTCTCATACCTCTTCAATCTCAATTGAAGTACATCCTGCTTCTACCCTTCTCTAGGCATCTGGAAGGAGAGGAACGAAGAGAGCAATTTCAGCCAGAAGCACGACGCGGAGCTGATCAAGGAGGAGAAGCGGATGGAGGTGGAGACAGAGATTCGGACGCAGGTCGACGAACTCATGAGGACGGAGCTCAAGAATCTCAAGCTGGTGAGTGAGTCAGTGCATGATTGTGTCTTACCCACTTGCACAATGAGTAGTTATGGTGATTCACTTGTTTATTAATCTCAAAAGGTTTATTTAGTGGACAGATGCAGTTGTATTACTCCATCTATGTGTTTTGATGCCTACACCACAAAGTGGCACTGTAGGCATTGTGTTTTGGGGTTGTAATATGCGTATGAGTGGACGAAGCTGTGCCTATCAATGTCAAAGGTCAAGGGCACTAGCTAAAATTTTACTTTTTCCACCTATATCTCTGCAATGCCTAAATGCATTTCATGAAACTTAGTGTATAACTGTATATCAGATGAAGATTCCCAGGGAAAGTTTTGGGTGAGAGGTCAAAGGTCAGGTTAGGATTGTAAAATTGCTCTATTTGATACACTTTTTTTCACCATATCCTAAAACTAATCGAATGTATACATTTAGCAGTGTAATCAAATTTGTTGTGCAATTTAGTACATGCATCACCACACAGAGATTATCTAGGGAAAGTTTTTGAGCCATGAGGTCAAAGGTGAAGTAAGAATGCTAGAATTTTGCTCTAAATATTGTCATGAAAATTGATGTATATAAAATTACCAAATAATGGTTATTTGTCATTCATGTGAAATTGCTATCGTACATTGGCAATGTGTACTGTAGACCTTACAGGGAGAAAAATATGATATGAAAGAGGCATACCAGTCACCATAAAGACATTTCTAGTTAAATTTTTTCTTCAAGTTCGTTCCACTTTATATAGCCTTAAATTTCACATTCTATGATATAGAATGCTGGCTATAAAATGATACCAGAAACAAGTGTACTTGTTCCATGATGCCAATTAAGAATTCTAGTGTTCTAGAATGTTCCAGAGTGATAACAATAGAACAAAGCATGGAATTACATGAGGTTAGAGTCTGATGTTTTTTTTTTTGTTTTTTTCCAGGCTGTTGACAGAGACAAGGGCAAAGGGAAGAAAGGCAAAAAGGGCAAGAGTGGAAAGAAGAGTGGAAAGAAAAAGAAGAAGAAGAAGAGTGGGAAAAAGAGTGGAAAGAAAGGCAAGAAGAAGAAGGAGAAGGATCTCACCCCAGATAGGTAAGGCCATTTCTTTTTTGGCACACAGACACATATATCTTCTGGTTGCTCATGGTTTTCTCTTGAACACCTAGTGTACAGTTTTTCATAAGGGATATACCAAACTAGAAAACAACTTGTCTTGTTGTTCTAGATGTTCTAGTAGTAAACTGAATAAATTGACTGTAATAAGAGACGGTATTTTGTATTGGTAGTGGATGATAGTGAATCCTTTGAAAAACTTAGAAACTTGGCAAAGATATGAAGAGTTTGTTTGCAAAAACCGATAAGTCCATATTTGCCAAGTGGAGATATTTGCAATTGAAGGTCAAGAAAAATAAAGAGAATAATAAGAATTTTTTTGCTTCTTTTGACCATAACTTCAAAAATGTACCTTTATTTGTAGTGACCAATATATCATTTAAACGGTATTATTTTGTACTTTATGACAGAGACCGTACTTCAAAATCTTCAAAAATGGACTTATCGGTTTTTGCAAACAAACTCTTCATATATATGGACTAAAGCATTTCATTTTCTCCTCGTGATTAAAGGACTGTGCATATTAACTTTTTTATCAGCTATTGCACTTTTTCCACATGTGATCGGGGGGGGGGGGGGGGGGGGGGGGATTGACCTTAAGACTTTCAGTTCATTATGTTGACATTCCAAAAGCACTCTTTTCACACCTTAGTGACCATGAATTATCAGAGCAAGGAAACTGTGTCAAGACTAATGGAAGAGTTGGAAACCCCTAATGATTGTTTTCACAGCTGTGCAAACATATTTCCAAGGTTAATGAGTAATTTCTCTCAGACTGAAACAGTTCTTGTTCAAGCTGCAAATGTAATGAGGTGCGATGCTAATTAATCATGTTCTCATGGCCATCAACTCAGAGAGGAGTCATTGTCCACATCTTGCTCAGAGTGCTTCTTGACTAATGGTCCTCTCCATGGCATCTGCATGAACAAAGTCATTTTGAGGGAACTTTCTGTCTTTCCCTATGTTTTGCTCACAGGTTGTAATTGAACTGTGATATCAAACCGATGTGTTTGAAGACCTTATATTCATTGTTAAAACCAGATAGATATGTTTGAAATGTAGGAATCATGTAGACATGAGGTATTAGGAAAACAATAAAGCATTCTTCATCATAGACTTCATTTAAATGACAAGTCCTGTTGTGTTTTCTTCAAGCATGTAGTACGACATAATCTTACAGCACTCTCAATCTCTTGACTCTCTTTCTCAGGACCATTGAAGACCTGTACGAAGAGTTAGTGAGAGAAGGGATCATAGTTCGCTGTCCCAAGTTTGCACTCAACGACTACATAGGGGAGTACAGCTACCTGGGCACAACACTGAGACAAGCAAACATCGAACCTATGCCATCTTTGTCCGACGTCAGGCAGCTTGTGGCGCTCTACGGCATTCTACCCCTAGGTAAAGTCGTCTTCCCTGCTGGCCACTCTTTGCTAAACCTGACATTCTTACATAAAGATATTACTCTTCCAATCTTTCTGAATCTTTGCGCTCTTTCCTCTTTTTTTGACCATTGCTTTCACCTGGTTGAATGAGTTACATCAGTGGTTATTTCTTAATGGAGGTGAAGGAATTTCTGAGTCCATAATTGTGGCATGTTGTCCCAAGGACCCAGGACTCAAGGACCCTATTCTCAATGTCTTTTTGAATTAGACTCAAACAATTAACATCATTTCTTGAATTTTCTTGAGTTTTGTTACGCCAAAATGATTAAACGAATGTCATATGCTCATTCTTTTCTAAACTCCACAAATATTCCATGTTTGGAGTGTAAATTGGAAGATATGACAAACAACACCTTCACATTCCTATGTTTGCTGTACTGACAAGACAATTCTCAACATGTTGACCCAGGTTCCCAGGCTGTCCATGAGAAAGCCCCTTACATCAAGTCCATCCTGCTGGCCGGTCCGCGCGGCACAGGGAAGCGCAGCCTGGTCCACGCCATCTGCACTGAGACAGGGGCCAACTTGTTTGACCTCACCGCTACCAACATTGCGGGCAAGTACCCGGGCAAGGCAGGCCTGACCATGCTGATGCACCTGGTCCTGAAGGTGGCGAGGCAGCTGCAGCCCTCCGTCATCATGATCGGCGATGCAGAGAGGACGTGGCTGAAGAAGGTTCCCAAGACAGACAAGGTGAGGATCAACCTTTTATCCCAAGAACTAGCATAAGACCTAGACTATTTACAGAAAGGATTGAGTGCATGCCTTTTCCCTTGTTGTGAAGTTATCTGAGGCAGCTTGTTACCATGTTGTCTGTCCCTCCGTCGGCAATATTCATTATCCATTTTGTATTGTACAGTTCATTAGTTCACTTTTCATGTTCTGGTAAATCTATTAATGATCATTGATTAAGGTTAAAGTTTCAAATTGAATAACTCTTGGTATAGTTTTGGGAATATGAAGAGACTATGGTATGTGAATCTCTCTCAAAAGCCAAAAAAAAAAAGAAAAAAAAGAAAAAGAAAAGGAGAATATTTCGGGAATTTTGAGTAGTTCACCCTGGTGCACGTCTACGTATTGCAGAATGCATGCATAGATGAGATTAACAGCTGATATGATATTGAATAAAAAGACAAATCCAATCACATGCATAATGATGATATACAGTATGCAGCTTGATCTCCCCCTGCAAGTTGTGATCCAAGAGAGTTTGCATGGAATCACCAGCACTATGTTTATTGTATCTTTGCTGCATTAGAGCATAGCAGACATCCACTGTAGTAAATTGTACACTTTATTTCTTTGTAGTATATGTTTGGCATAGTAGAATAATGAACTGTTTGTTTTTTCTTTCTTTCTCATGTAGACTGATCCAAAGCGTCTCAAAAAGGAGATCCCCAAGATGTTCAAGATTCTGAAGCCAGAGGATCGTGTGGTGTTGGTGGGGACCTCCAGGGCCCCCTTTGAGTGTGAGATGAAGGGGCTGGTAGGAGCCTTCCAGAGAGTCATCCTCATCCCAAGACCAGACTATGCCTCAAGACATTGTGAGTTTGCCTCCCAGATACCCGTTATAAACATCCATGTCTTTTGTGAAAGTATTAGTCGAAAGAGAGTATGCTCCCAGTGCCAGTGTTCAGTAAAAGACGAATGAAAGATATAACATCATCAATGAATGGCCATGCCAACTGGTGTATCTAATTAAAGACCAGTTTTGTACTGCAATGATCACTGAGCATAGATGATTTGAGGGAACAGATGTCCTAAGTCAAGCAACGTCATTAGGGCACCGTTTCATGAAAGTTGTCAGTCTCTAACAGTTACCATTGTAACAGTCAGTAATCAGAGCCTCTCAGCCAATCAAAAGCAAGGATGACAACTTGTCAATGTCGACAACTTTCATGAAATGGTGCCCAGATCTGTTATGACTGTATAGTGCCAATACTGCACAAAGTATTCTGCTCTTATCCACATCTATGCAAGTCTCCAGAAAAAAAAAAACAAATCAAAAACGCACCAAGAAAACTTTCCCTGTCTTTTTCCTCCAGTGCTGTGGCGCAACCTGATCCTGAAGCACAACGGCATCCTGAACCCCCACTTTGACATGAGCTCCCTGTCTAAGGTGACCGATGGCTACACCCCAAAGCATGTGGTGACCGCCTGCCAACAAGTGCTGACTGAGAGACGTGTGTCCCAGCTGGCCAAGAGACCCCTCGTTGCCTCTGAGTTTGTCCCCCCACTGGCCAGGCTCGAGCCAATCTACAAAGAAGAGGAGGAGGCTTTCAAGGTAGACAGCAATCAATTTCTCTTCTTTGTATTTATGTCTGTTGGTATGCATGTGTGATTTGTGTATGTATACTTGTATGTATGTACAACTATATGCATGTACAGTGTATAGCACACCTCTGTTGTAATGAACATGGCTAAATTGAAACTCTCATTGTAACGAAATTAAAATTCAGGTCCTAAAATTGTCTGCGCATATCTATATACTTTATTTTTAGGGTATAACGAAGTTTCAATTTAACGAAAGAGAACTGCCGATCCCAAGAACTTCATTATAATGGGAGTCGCCTGTATTTCTATATCCATGTGTGCATGTGGTTTATATGTTTTTAAATGGTATACATGCATCCATGGGTAATATATTCATCCCTTTTACTTTCTTTGTCTTTGGTTAATGGCATAATGGAAAGGTGTTTGTACTCTTTAATGCTCAGAGTATACATTGCATGACCAAAGGTAGAATCCTTGCTTCAGTAGATGTGACAGACTTGAATTTTCACTCATGTAATTACTACCCTGAAATTGTTTGAATAAATTACCTACTGAAGATACTGTGTATATGCATACCGTTAAAGGTTTTATTTTCAAGAGGGTTTAATTCTTGCAAATTTTGCAAATCACTGATTGGCTGCAAATTCAATGAAACACAAAATGTTGCAAACAGACAGGCATTAGTGCACCTACGATAAGCATTGATGTCAAATCGAGAAAACAGCATCTCGCGAAAATGTCTGGTAACTCATCAATCAGGGAAAACATCTGTATGCAAAAAATTACAAGTTTTACAGTATGCCTCATGCTAATAGCACTAATTTTTAATTTTTTGTCACTCTATCTCTCTTCTCCAGACCTGGTACGCCAAGACCCCACTGGGCAAGAAGAGGGCCAAGGCGGCGGAGGGTAATGACGAAGACGACAAGGGCAAGAAGGGCAAAAAGGGAAAGAAAGGGAAGAAGGGGAAGAAGGGCAAAAAGAAGAAGTAAATCTTCCAGGCCATGGATGGCCATTCAACCCTACTGGTTATATCATCACCTTGTGGTCCGATCCTCGCCGAAGTCATATATGTTCAAAGATTCATCATCCTATAGCACAAGCTGTGGCGGCAAGTGCCTTCAACTTCAAAACATCCGTTTGCTTTCAATATTCGTGGGTGCCGTGCATCATATTTGCAGACATTAATTCATTCTTTGTTGTAATGCAATAGATCCTTGGGCAAAGAAGTTAATTTTATCCTCACTTGATATCTTGACAGTGTTGCCCACAGTTATGGTGCGTGTGATACTTTTGTAGAAGTGCCTTGAAATGAAACGTCAAATAATCATTAGCATAGGGCAGCAAGTGAGATGGACAGTAGCAGCAGAAAAGTAAAAGAACAATAACTTTTACAATAATTCAGAGACAATATGCAACTTATAGCAAGAAGAGTCTTTCAAGAAATGCCTCTAGCAATTCCATCCATTTGTCATTCCTTACTCCACACATTCAAATGGGACAATGTGACTTAATAGCAATGTGATTATGGGTAATGTTTCAAACGATATCACAACGGACCCTCTGTTTATATATGACAGCAATATTATGTTACCTGGGTATAGAGTTTGAATTGCTTGTTCATCAGCATCTTTACAAAGTGGTAATGTGAGCAGATTGAATCAGTGCACATCAGCTGTCCTGCCTGAGCTAAGGACAAGAGCAATCAAATCTGATTCCTGTTTCAATCTTTGATTCAAGTCAATCTATCTTGTCTTCAAATAAATCTTCCAATTACAGCAAATGTGAATGTTTTACTTTACTGGCTCACACGTGATCTTACTTTTGTCAGAACCGACCATTTTCCATGAGAGAGAAAATCAGCACAGCTATTCTCAGTTAAAAACTGAAGATGAAAGTCTCAAATTTTCATATATTTGGGGATTTTTTTTTCTTCTTTATTAATGTAGCATATTGTACACAATTTGGATGTAGTGGTACAAAATGTACAATAAAAGAAAGATTGGCAAATGTATGTAGCTATTTGGTGATGGAATACATTGTACTTGTCAACAATTTAATATCTACTGTAGATATCAGTCATGACAAAAGCATGGTTTTATTCAGTGAGACTCATACTGAAACCTTGATATCTGTCAATATGACATGCCTTGTAGAGATTTGTTTATATTATGGGACAAATGTACTGACATGTTCTTTGTAAATAAATTGAAATGCAGAGAGAGAGAGAGAGCTATTCTATCAATCATGTTGTCATTGAAGACTGGTTTGTTGTGTAATGTATACAGATTTTGGTGGAGTGCTTATTTTTTGGGGGAGTGGTGTGCAGTGGGATGGAGCAAAAATCGCACATGACAAGTGAAGACCATTTTGCACATCTTTATCCAAGAACATTCTTCTCAATTTGAATCTTTACTTACTTTAATTTTTACTCCTTTTTTTTTAATGACAATTGTCATGCAAGAAGGGTACTAGTAAATCATTCAAATTGTACTCGTACAAAAACTAAAACTATTGGAATTTGGGCATAGCGGAATAATTGATGAACATAACCACACATCTTTATCTATGCTGTGAGAGAAGATACACAACCTACAGTAATGGAAGACTTATGTGTGGCTTACGATGACACCATCTGCCATAATGTTGGTTTCAAATTTTGTTCCCATGCAAATTAAGATACAATGTAATTGTGAATCCTGATATTTCTAAACTCTTACATGGCTAAAGTCCCTCTGCTATGTTTATAATGGTATCGCTGTATTCATATTGATCACGGATGTAATAATATTCTAATAAGATTTTGTGAAATTATGCTCCCCAGCAGAATCTGATAGGGAAAATAGATATCTCAGCATGTGTGTGACTATTGCTACATTAAATCTGTTTTGTCGATGTTGGCCAAGTAGGATAAAGTAGGGCACTAGTTCATTCAAGATAAGTCAAGTGAATATCCAAGCTCAAAGGATGGGAAGGAATCACATGTATTCTGAAATTTTGTGTGTTTACACAATATCTCAAGATCTTTTTGACGTATCTTGTCGACACATTTACTGCATGTGCATGTGAACGGTATGACCAGGCTATTACACACATACATAATGAGATTAAAGACTCCCGGGAAGAGCAGGAGGGTCTTACGATCAAATTTTTAAAGTAGCACATAATTTTTTATCACTTGACTTATCAGATTGGTGAAAAAAAACCAAAGTAAAAAAAAAAAACAAAGTACGTTGTACCATTGGGTAGATTCAGCGGGATGATGGTACACTGTACACCTGGTACACTGCAAGCAAGTATATTTCATGTGATATCCGTCAAGATCATGATATTTTCATTTTGCCATTTTTCTTCTTTTTTTTGGGGGGGGGGCTGTTTGTAAATGGGTGGGTATTCCTTTGTTTTTTTTTTCCCTGCCGCATTGATTTTTATCATATTTTACCTATTTTCAAGTCAGAAAGTTTCATGAAAACCAAAGTCGTGAAAGATGAGAGAGACTGTGCGTATATGTGTGTGTGTGTGTAACCTATGTTGATTGAATGCACACTGAGCTTTGCCTGAATTCAAACCGTAAGCAGTTTAAGGACTAGGTATTATATAGTCGATATGACTGAGGGGAAAAAACATCAACAACCAAGGATGCACTGCTGATGACGGTAATGATAGACGCCCACTAATATACATTGTATAACCCTTGTTTACCAGGGGCGGGAAAAATACAACTATAAAAAGCTTCTTGAGTTCGACCAAGCAGCTCATATGAGATCTGTGGCTTACGTTTCATCAAGGACGTGCACCATTAACCTTAGACGAAAGAGATCGATCAACGTCAGAGAAAAGAGGAAAGGAAATCGGGGCGACCTAAGTGTTCGCGATGATCACGTAACCATGCCCGTTATAACACCCTTGGCCACATTTTAGTTGACAATGCTAGAGTACTCAGTATGATATGAAGTAATAATCGTTATCCGTGAATGTGACATTGACTGCTCTTGCGAAGCGCTGTAATCTTGTTAAGTGAGGACGACCCATGCTGAAAGGGTTGTGAACGCTTTTTTTTTCTGTGTGCGACAAGGCAAGTGAGAGTAAATGTTTTTTGAAAGGCAAGGGCGCGTGGTCGCGTTACCATGGGAACATTATAAAGTGGCGTGAGGTGCCACGGTATAAAGTCTATAGTGGTGCATAGTTTGTGCTGCATCACGTGTAAAGCGCGAAAAGTACACAATGGACAGCATAACATAAAAATTTGCGAATTTATAAGCGAACACCTCCTGTTCGACGTGAAAGCATTTTACGGAGCAACTGTTCATACACATTTGTTGGTCAGCTGAAAGCATTATGAATCCAGTACTCTTACAATATGAGATATTCCTTCTGTCAAAGTCAGCTTAAGTTATCATACAAATATTCATTAACGAAATTACTCGATGAAACGCGACAATCATATATTATTAAGCGCACGGCACACTCACTAATTTCCTGCTGTCAGGGACATAACGCAAGAGGACGTAAACCAGTTGGAGTCAAATATCACTCAGTTTATCAAAAAGGGCTCTCTGTTGTTTTTGCACGTATAGTTACTGACAGTTGTACCGGTGGATTGGACTGCTCAATGTCTTGTCTGATCGGATTTTGTCGACATGTCTAGAAGAAGCTTCTCCATGAGATGAGAAAGAGGATTTTTCTTCTTCTTCTTCTTCTTTTTTCGTTGTTTGCATGACTTTAGCTTTTGATAATCCCACGAGCCTGCTTTATGGAGACCTCTGGATTTTACCCATAATGTGAGCAGTACCTTTACCCATCAGCTTGTTGTGCATTTGTCTTTCATCTTTTCTACCATGCCGTTAATGTGGTCTACCAAAGGCGATCTTAGCATATCTCCGCCATCCTACCCTGCAATTGTCCTAAACTGAGCTGTTATCCACGGATTGATCACCGACTGAACGTAAATTTAGACTGCATCCACGTCATCGAAAGATATTGATTGCTCGTTTTTCCGTAGTTATCGGGCAAAGGGTGCCTTTCACGATAAACAGTGATTATATCATACTTTTCGTCGCATCCAGTATCGTATTTATTAATACGCAGGTAGCATACGTCTATTTGAAGATTATTTGACTTTTGTCGGCACTTTTCACATCGAAAGAACCCTGTCCGCCGTCGGAAGGAATTACATATCAAAGTCAAATACTCAATGAAGAGTAGCAGTCATCGTCGCCTCGATTTCAGCGAATCGTTTGCTTTGTGATTTCTACGAGTTTCATGCAAAACTGCCTTTTCAACCGTTGTCCTTGCAGATCTTGCCGTGAGGAAATCTTCCCCGTAGTCCAAAGAAGCAAGGTCAAAATAAAAAATGAGCTGAAAGATACGACTACAACCTTCTACGAGAAATCTCATTAAAAAATGAATTATGATAATAACACTGCATACCTGGTGATGCTCAACAGATCCGATGTGCTTCGTTTGCTTTTATAAAGATTGACGAAAATCTGAACAGAGAATGGAAACGATTGGACGCATTTTTCATCTATTGATTTCAGAAAGGGAAATATTCAGACACTTGTCAGACCTGAGAAGTAATGAAGAGGATGATCAATTGGTAATCCTGTGTTCAAAAACAACGGCAAATGAATGCATATCTGTGTCTTTTGTTATTCACCGTATATCATAAGATATTATCTTAGTCTATGAGACCCGAGCCAAGAAGGCCTTTGTAGTTTTGTTTTCTGTTTGTTTGTTTGTTTGTTTCTTTTTTAGCTCACGCATCTGCACCTCTTGTCGCTATTTTGGACAATTTTGGCAAAACCACTATGCGGCAATGAACAAACCTGCACTGGCATCGATACTGACAGACTAGATACTGATCCTGTTAAGACTAGAAATTGAATCACCATCGTTATAATCATGGACGCGTAATAAACTCATAATTTTGTGACGCATTGTGGCCAGTCTGTTTGTGACACGCATTAGTTTATGTTTTTTTTACTCTCTTTTTTCCATTATATATTCTAATGGCTATGGATGTTTAAACCATGGTTTTATGATTTAAAGCGTAATGTCACTCGACAGCTCTTCGAAACAGATGACCTTACTTACAATGCTCGTCCCGAAGAGCTTGTAAATATTTTATTGCAAGTAATCAGAATAATTGATCAGTATCCTCGATGAATAAAGCAACAATGGCTATTGGGGAAATAGCGCCAGAGGTAATTAGATGGTCGGTTGATGAATATACGTACATAGGCGGTCGACTCTTTTTCTAGCGTGGATGTATCAATGTGACTGAGTTTTATACAATTAGTTTCCGGTAGCCTGGGAAACCTTGTATAGTGAACGAACTTGCTTATTGTTATTCGCTTCTATTAAAGATGATAATCATGTACAATGTATGTGGGAAGGTGGGAAACACATGCACGTAAAAGGTCCACAATACAAAATGTACGGTTTTTCTGACTGTATTTGCGTGTATATTTCATATGTCAACTCACGATCATGATGAAGTTGGGATTAAAGATGCAAGACTCGCTCCCGACACAATATGTATATCACTCATTCTGCCTGTAGGCCTAAGTAATCAGGAAATTCCAGGGGTACACTAGTACTTGTACGCCCGGTTGATACAAGGGTACGTCTTATCGATGTTTCATTCCATTGCGGAATCGCGATGCATAATGGGTTATAGATGCTGATGTACTTAGAAAAATTTGTGTATCTAGTAACAGAGAAGTGGGATTAGGAGGGGTAGTTTCCTTACAGTCGTATCTCCTCAATCTTCGCAGGAGAAACGTTATATTGCTTTCATCATGGATTCAAATGATACTGGACACACGGACAGTTTTCATCCAGGAATGGCGTCCCTCTACGCGTACTACATATCACTGATAATTGTTGGAAGTCTTGGAAACGGACTCATAGTCCTTGCGTTTTGCTCGAATCCCAAATTGCGTCGCGTAACGGCAAACGTCTTCATCGCTCACCTTTCCGTGGTGAATATCGTAACCATGGCAACGGTAACCCCACTTTATCTAATAACGACAGAGAATGAAACAGCAACTGTTTATCGCGATGTGTCTTTCCCGCTGGCCATCGCCTTGGCGCAACACAGCTTGACGGCCATTGCTGTCAATCGGTATCTGCTTATTCGGCCCAGTGGCACCTCGTACCAGCGCCTCTGCACTGGTCGGGCCATCCCAGTCGCCATGGCGGTGATGTGGATTCTCACCGGGGCCAACGTTCTTCCGCTCTGGATGGACATCTGGCAAGATACCCAATCTGGGCAGCGGGCAAAAGTGGGACTGTACATGATGTTAAACATCTTCCCCTCGATCGTCGTATTGCCAATCTTCAACTTCCTGACCCTGCGGACTATCCAAAAAAGCCGACAAAGAGTGAACGGTATGCTTAATGGTAGTGAGAGGAAGGCTGGAGATCAGGTCAGCCGACGCACGGCCGTCAGCTTCACCCACGAAAATTCTGTGCGTCATAGCAGCATCAACAATCGTAATGGTATGGCTGCAGATGACTCTCCTAGTGCCATTAACATAGACCGGATAGAAAGGACAGTCGAGGACCTCGCTGGAGACGCTAACACTCAAGGCCAGATATCGGTGTCCATCGGAGCTCCTTTGGACTTCGACAAGCAGTGCACAGTCGCAAACAACACTGGCGACGACGAGAATTTTCGAGGCACAACTACACAGGAAGTTAGTAAAGAGAGTCAGGCTATTGTCCTGGGGAGACAAGGAGAAATGTGCACAACCAACGTCGAGCAGGGTTGGTGTCTTGATCGTGTCCATGGCAAAGACGGCTCAGAAACCTGCCCCGCCCCCAGTAAGTCCGGTCGCCAAAAGTCTAGAAAGCCCAAAACTGCAAGAGTCGGTCGCGGTGAGATTAAGTTGATCCGTCTCATGATTCTGATGAACATCATACTGGCAATTTCATGGACACCCTTGATAATACTTATCTCCAGCTGGTCTATGCCAGATCGGGTGCGCTTGAGCGTCGCAAAGCTCAGAAATTTTCTCTATCTTGTCCCAGTCTTTCCTACTACAGTTCCATTCGTCTACATTTGGAGTAATGTGCACATTCAACGGACTCTACGCAAAGTGGCACTAAAACTTTGCAATGCGTGCTGCTCTCGACCTGATACCGTAGATAGGTCAGAAACAACAGTGTTTTACTGATACACTTACAAAAGATTAAAGGAGACCTCCGGATGATTTCCAGACTTTTACATTTGAACAACTATAAATCAGTTATACTGAGAGCAGGTTTTCAGAATTTATAGTGATTGGGATGAGGAATAAGAATGTTTTCAAAATTTACAACAAATTGTAATGAACAAGGATGATGACGTGGCAGCTTCATCATAAGAATGCCTGAGTTGGAGCTCAAGGAAGCAGAACAAAAGAAGAAGGCATGCATAGATTCTGCACCGGTGAACTTGTTAAGCAAGCGGTATTGTAATGGAATTACACTGCTACATTTCTGAAATATGTGAGGCTCCTATGTCATCGATACTGTTCAGTGTGATTTGCTTAAGGTTTTCAGAATATTGGTTTCTCTGCTTAAGGACCACAATAAATTCCACAAATCTATACATGGAGCTGTTAATTTATGTAGTACATGATGTGAAATTATGAAAATTGTCTGTAATGTCCCTTTAACGGCAACTGTGATTTAGAGGTCATTCTTTGCAAAGCGCTACTGAAACTAAGTCGTTGTGGCAAACGTTTCCTTAAAGCGAGTTATATTTTTAAGCTCTTGAATCTGGGACGTGGATACTGTGTACACATTGTCGTGCATGTAGTGAATATATTGTTAGTGTGCTGATTTCTACAATCAAGAAATACATTGTTATTCTATAGTGGCTTAAAATTTTGCACAGAAAAAAAAGGCATTTCGGCAATGCCTACTTCGCAAATTAAAGTTCATGTGTACAAGGATGAATAAAAACAAAATTGTAAACCTAGTGTCTGTGGTTTTGGCAGCGGTCTGTAATCTATATCTAAAGATTCTATTCAGTGGCGGATCCAGGGGGAGCGCACCGGGCGCCCCTCCCCCTTTATTTTTTGCCAAAACAAAAGAAATAAAAAGAAAAAATGGGGGAGGGGCCCCCCCCCCCCCCTTTGAGTTTGTTAAGGCACCCCCTCTTTACGTAATTCCTGGATCCGCCCCTGCTATTGGCCACTTTGTTTGCTTTTCAACAACGAGGATATAGTACTTGATCTAATTAAGATATTACTCCCAATTTTTCACCAGAAAGTATTATAAAAATATAGCCAAAATAGAAGTAAGACGCTGTTCCCGCATTTTAGATTTTATAGCAGCTTTGCGCACAATCAATTTGAATTGTTCATGCCTGTCACTCGAATTTGACGATACTTTTTTGAAAGTCTTGCTTTTGCGACCAAAAGAATATTGTATTTGTGATATCTAAATTGAAAGTATATGAGAATGTTTATGCATTTAGGGTCAATAGATGAACGTTATTTTCCGTGATTCGATTTTGTGTTTCTGATGTGAACAGATACTAAAGTTAGTCATTTCTGTAATTTGAAGGAAAAACTGCTGAAGAAGATAAAGGCAATGAATAAAGTCAGAATATATCGGTAAGCTATGCATGTCATGGCGGTTTTTTTTTTTCTTTAGGTCCGATACATACTGCAAGTAAACAGTAAATAACAGTATATATTTTACAAAATTAGGTATGCTGATCTTACAATACAAACACGAGACGCTGTAAACAAACAAACAAACAAACAAACACAAGCACACACACACACACACACACACACATATATATATATATATATATATATATATATATATATATTAGCTGTTGTTAAATACAACGACGAAGTGAACATCATAACCACGGAACTTTCGATTTGGGAAAAGGCATGCTGCATTTTTAAGTGTGTAAATTTATTGGAATCACAAAACTCATTGATCTATAGATTTTACAGTACAGAAAACCCCGGTGGTATTTCTAAAAGCGTTCAGAATTTGAGATGCACCGATGCATCAGCAAGTGGGCATTTGTACTATACTAAAATGCATATATAATCTTTAAACGGTTTTCCTTCACTCAGTCTCAAAGCTTTTGTCACGTTTCCTGGAGTTTGGGATCTTTGAACAGTTGACATTTTGGACGATTTTACTCACAAAATAATCTGAGAGCAGGACATTCAAACACACATGGTTTGATAAAAACATACCATATCGTATTACATTACATTTTGTACATTATATTATATTATATTACATTATATTATATTATATTATATTATATTATATTATATTATATTATATTATATTATATTATATTATATCATAGCATGTCATAACATTATTATAGTACATATCACTACCATATAAGTATATAGAATTATATATATATATAAATGAATCCCTCGAAAAAGTCCTGAACTCCTGTTTGATGCATCATATTTTTCTTCTATCTGCCTCATTTTATTTGAATGTGACATCATTAGAAAACCTGATTGTATCTTTACAATCACAACTCACTTGTTCCCATCATGCATTCCTGGAATGTACAGTGCAACTGAGTAAAATGTCAAATGTAAAATGTTGCAAAATAGAGCAATTAATGTGTTACTGAATGTCAAACCGTGTAATCCCCATTCGTTTTGGTTTTTTTTTTGGTTTTTTTTGTTTTTTTCATGGGAGGCATGTGCTTGAAAAGTATGCATTGTGAGATTATCATTAGATTCGAGGCCTCATCCATTAATTAGAACACTGCAGTATAGTATCTGCAGATTAAAATTGAACAATATATTGACTAGGCAATCATCTAATATTCAGGAAATTGGTGTTTTTGAAAGTGCTCACATTTTAGCTTTGCTTATTCCAGTGGCCTTTCATCGAAACAATACATTATTAATAGCGACTTTTCACTTTTGATCTTTTCCCCATCATACTCAGCTGTTTTGCACATTCCAGGAACACCCAGTCATAACAAGTGAGGTGTCATTTTAAAGATAATTCATCAGGTTTTCTTATGCTGTAGTATTCAATGAAGGGCATACTCGTGAAATAGGCCCCACCACTGCGTGTCCGTACTATACGGCGGCTCGCCTATTTATACTCGTGAATAACCAGCCCCACCGTGTGGCGTTCATCGGTAAGTAAGCACGGCGGTGGGGCTTCCTTCCACAGTATACTACTCGTGAATGCGGCCCCACCAAACGGCGTTTACGCGAAATTGATACAGCGGTGGGGCCGATTTCCACAGCATAGCATCTTTCGTCCTCTCTTTCTTCTCGGAAGGACTCCCTAATGTCCCTCGACTAATTTAACGGCCAATCTAACCATAAATACAACCCTACCTAACCCTAAACCCTAACCCTAGGACCTACCCTTGCTTGCTAACGCACGGGTGCACGCGCACTGCGGTGGGGCCTATTTCACGATTTTGCCCAATGAAGATAATGCCGGTATAAGGGAAATATGATTATGAAACCTTGATAGCAAAACTTATTTTGAGGTGTTATATATATATATATATATATATATATATATATATATATATATATATATATATTATATATATATATATATATGTACTGCAAAAATTCGTGTATTAAATAATTATGAAACACCGGGCTGGTGTTAGATTCTCGGTGCTCATTTGTGGAGCTATATTTACACTTCCAGCTAGGTGTCACTTCAAAATATAAAACTTTTTTTATTGACCATTGATCGGTGTTAGATTTAACACCCATGGTATTAATTCTAACACCACTCTTTTTGCAGTGATCGAGCCAGCCGAGAAAATGATAAGACAAGGGAGAAGATGAGTGAGAATTATGATCCACATTACAACACAATGTGGTTCGATCGCACAGTAAAGTGGAACTCCTGCAGTATTTTAAGTGTTAATTATCAAGGAAAATACTGAATTTGCGAGAAAAGTATAAACTGCATGTATCTGCTCGTAAATGACGGTTCTAGCTTGTGCATCATTTCTGCGTCTAAAGATGATTTTGAAATTAGATTGTACTGTATATTATGTTCAGCTGCAATGCCGCATTGCAAATTCGATTTCCTCGCCGTATATTTTGGCATGCTTATCTCCATCAGTCGTGAATGAACTCCTCCCTGTGCCCTCTAGGCCGATTGGAAACTGAAGAAAGATTTCCACCTCTCATCGGCCTCCCTTCGTAATTGCATATACTCAAATACAACTACACATGTATACGATTATCCATAGCCGGGTTGCGTGATGTTTTTATAATGAGCAAAATGATGTTCCTGCAATGGGGAACACGACGTCGCTTGGATACGCGGGTATTACATTGGTCACGAGGAACACGATTTCAGTTTCAGCCAAAGACTTTCGGACGTACAGCCAAGAGTAATCCGTTCGTTCACATTTTTGTCGTCATAACCTTAATAAATGTACTTTATATCAAAGGATTGTAGGTATTCTAAGTAGGACAATATATCTCATCCAGCCCTTTCAAATAGGAAAGATAAGATACTGCCTTTGTAAGCGCCCCTCCCCCCCCCCCCCCCCTCCCCCAGCCAACCAGTCGCTATAATCGTCACAAGAGGCCATAGGCTAAGCTGTGCCAGGCGGAGTATCTAGCTTAACTCGTTTGATGTTTCGGGGTACAGCCTGCCTCGTTTCCATGGCAACGTTGACAACCATGCGTGAAAGGAAAAGGGATATCATTGCAAACACACGTTTAATGCATTCCGGACCACTCATCTCAAACAAGCACTGACCCTGCACACATCAACTTGTCAATGGTAATGAAAGTCTTAACCAGTTTAAGTTCAGGAAACCTTTTTTTCTTTATTCTTAAATTTTCTTCTTCTTCTTCTTCTTCTTGGTTTGGCGCTGCACCTTTATATCAGTTTTTTTTCTTGTTATTCATTGTTAGTATTTCGTAAGGTGGTATAAGCGCTTCACTTTAACTTGAGCCCTATCTTGGTCGCAAATCACTGTTTACTTTGTTGAGAAATCACCAAAAGCCTTTCAATTAATGCTGAAATTGGCAACACGCTTTGAAAGAGTTAAGTTCTTGTTTCTCCGTAAATTTTGGAATTTAGGTTGTTTGCTTGCTTGATCTGTTTGGTTTTTTTTTCCTCATTCTGATCCTATTTAATGAATTTGACGAGTTTCATCTACTTTTTCTCCAATGTAATGTATACAAGATGCAATGTAAAATTCAGAGTTGACATCTAATTACCACATGTTGCTATATCTTCGGCAAAATAAACCCATGACGCGGTTGGTAAACGTGGATATGCATGCTTGGTATATTGTGAATTCGATTTTCATTTTTTTACATAAAAAGTATGGTCATTTCCCTGTATGTTTAAATCCATCATGGTATCTAATAAAAGACTATATAGATGAATACACTTTGGCAGGATATTATAGAGAGGGACTGTATCATGGGTTAAGGGTTTCCAATTATAATAATGCTTGGTATGAAAGCGAACCTCCTAATAACTACATGCTATTACCGATCCTCGAGAAAACCCCTAATTTACATTAACTTTGCGGATATATTCTATCATCATCCTGGCAATTAATGTTGAGGGGCTCATCATGAAGGGTAAAGAACTGATCTCTATGGCAACATCAATGACTCCAAATAAATTGTTTTACACTTCACTGCCTTGCACGTGTAATGTATACTTTGCTAATTTTCATAGCCCATCCATTCAATTCGCAAATGACACATAAAACTCTATAATATGACATTGTGGTAATATTACAAAGTGAACACTGCTAGTTGGCGCACTCGATGTTCTGTTCCTATACTTGCTTGGAGTGCAACTTCACATCATTCTCATTTCTGGCTTTAATAATGAGAGTAAAACTAAATAAAAAGAATCGCACATCTTACAAAGTAAAGATTAGATCAAAACTTAAAAAACACGAAATATTATAATCTCAAAATGCTTTCAAGATGCGGTAATATCAATGTCAATCACAGTATAACATGCGAAGAAGATTAGGTGATGAGAGCCTCAGTATATATCGATCTCCTCATAAATATTAACGGGAAACACCGATTGGACTAAGCCACCCAATGCGCTATTCGGTGACACCAGGTAAAAGGTTCAAAACTGTTTTCATATTTTCATTATAATGAAATTCCCATGCCTTTTTGTGTGTCTGAGTTTTAACCCCAGTTGCTATATGTAGACATTCATAGAGTAAATTTGAGCTGGCGTGGCATTTAAATTGTCCTGATCTTTATAGTATTTGTGTGTGGGGGGGGGGGGGTGGGTGGGTGGATGAGTGAGCGCATTTTCGAAGGTCTTGATAATGTATGCTTTCCATTACCATGATTAAATTGGTTATTAAGCCGCTCTGCAGTTATATTATTCGATTCCTATATATTCGTAGAAGGCAATCACCATAGCGGATTTTGATAATATTTATCAGTCAGATTGTGTATCTAATATCCTGCTCTCTTGATTTCATCTCAATGGCAATTTCTCCTCTCACTTCACCTTTTAACAATTCATGGTTTAGTTTTGCCCGATAGCATATCCCGATGCATAAACCATTTAAATTTATACCATATTCGCACCCATAACTTGCGAACGTGGGTAAATCGTAATATTAACGTAATACGAAGAAACTGTCCAATTTTCCGATAACACATTTAAATATTTTGTTCATACTAATTTACGAACAAACCCTTGCAAAATGAGACGCAACGGAACAGGTTGTGACACGGTATTTCCCATCCAAGTCCCATTGTACAGAATGTCTCACACAGCCCTATGAATATATTACAGTGAAATATACAATTCATCAAAATCCTTGCTTTTTTTTTTTTTTTGGTCTTTGTTATTCAATTATCGTTATGCCGGTGTCCTCGAGCAAGTATAAAATCTTCCATTGTTGCCAGGTTCTATACCATCACAAGCGCCTCTCTTGCTCTCTCTCTCTCTCCATCTCTTGTTTTTTATCTCTCTCCCTCTCTCTTCATGCAACTCTTCATGCGACTTATATTGTGAATCACCTTCCATGTTAGACCACGATATAAATAGCAGATATATGTATATATATATATAAACATGTACACTCAGCAAAAAAAAAAAAAAGAAAAAGAAAAAAAGAAAAAAGGAAGTAAACACTTTTTCAAGTTCATCTTTCTCATAGACTGTCTGGCTAAAAATGGTGTTTTATATACTATTTTAAAGGTAATCTAATTAACCATCAACCTAGTAGGTCAATGGAAAGGTTTACGCATGAGTGAACACATTCGTTTTTCTCTTCCAAGGCACAAAAGTAAAAATGGCAAAATGGACAAGTTGTTATTCAAGCATATTTGCTCTTCCATATAATAATGATAACAAATAACAAATTCAATGTAATAGAAATGCAAATTAATTTGCAAAAAAAAAAACAACTTATGATCTCTATAATGTCTCTGTAACCCTCCAAAGGCAAAAAAAAAAAAATAATAATGAAGGAAAATGAAGAATCTTCTGTCAAATCTGCAGTCAAAAGACATAAGAGAAAAAATTATTGTAACAAAAAAAAAATCAAATTTGAAACGTTATTCCAAATTAAGAAAATTTGAAATAATATTTGGTTCTTGAATTTGTCTCATGCATTCTTAAATTCCTTAATTAAAAGGTAAAATGAAGAAATTCTTTTGATTATCACCTTTACGGCTTACTCCATATGTCATTTAAAATAATAAATGGATGGAAAATGCTTATGTTCCTCCTTTAGTTTCCCCACTATGTTTTTGTTTTAAATATAAAGGGACACAATTGAACGGAAACTTATTTCTGCTATTTCATTCACGCCTCTCATTGCGTTAAATTGGTCTTTTGTTATCATTGAATTTCAATACAAGTGTATGTCCAATTCTGCAATTTTCACTTTTCTGCCTTGGAGGACAAAAACGAATGTATTCACTCATGCCTAAAATTTTCCTTTGTATGAACCTACCAGGTTGATAGCCAATTAAACGATCTTTGATATGGAATATGACACATTGATTTTCATCAAAATCTTCTATGAAAAAAAAGTGTTTACTTTTTTCTTTCTTTTTTTTTTGCTGAGTGTATATGTGTATAATATGTATGTATGTGTATATATATATATATATATATATATATATATATATAATTTTTCAGTTCTCTTTTATATGAAATCTGAAAGTAGTGAAATCAAAGAAACCAACTTTTAAAATGTAACTATGAAGGCGGTTTAACAATATCTTTCTATTCTAAAAAAAAAAGAACAGCAACAGATAAACAAGTAAACAAGTTTTGAAGATGAATTTAATGTTAACCGCAACAAAGCAGACTTGAAGTTCTTTCATTTTATTTCCTCTACCCTCCGTGATGATTACTAGTATACAATCCATATACCATCTATCAAAGTTTTGCAGGCAAAGGGAGTCGATTCATTCAGCACACCTCATTTGATCACGTTGCCTCCGCGTCTTCATTATTACGTTCTCCCTCAATCTGCTCTAACTTAAGACTCTTTGCGAGTCGCAATTTTTTTTATCCCGCAAATCATGTTGGTCTTAATAATTTACCTGATACATGCGGACAGTGATTCGACTGCAAATAAAGTCACTCATTGATCATTCCTCAAAACACACAACTATACTCATGTACGGTCTGTAGCAACGTTGTCTCTGAAAGTGACCTTGTCATCCAATGCTGTATAATGTTGTACGCGACGTCGCATGTGCATTACAGGTATTCAGTGGTGATGTTTAAAAAAAATGTGCAAACTAAAATGTCTGAGCATTTAATTTCCCCAGCATATTCTGATAAGATTAGAAGTGATAAGATTGGAAGTGTCAGGTATATGGCCGTTACGGACGCTTCGGCTGTCGGAAAACATCCTTTCGTTTGGTCTGTCGCGTCTGTTTCTTTGTTTGTTTTATTGTTCTTCACTTGGGGTGCGCTACTCGTTTACGGAAATAATGTGATATGTACAGACATGTAAAAACGCAGCATCCCAATACAATACGTTAGTCACTGACACTGTAGACAAAAAAATATATCCGAAGTACAACTTTCATTTGAATCAGTTGTTTTTCTAATAATGAAATGACAGAATCGAGTACGTGTAGTGAACTCTTTTTCCTGTTGTATTTTTCGTCTTTCCTCCTTTTTTCCTTTTTAACAGTTTGACATAAGATATTCTGCAGTTTACTGATCTCTGTTACCGATTGTGCGATTGAAAATAAAAGCAGGCTCTGGAGTTCTGAGAAGTCTGCCATTCCGTCCATGCCCTAATGCTTACAAGGATGAACCGCTACTTCAGTATTTCGTATTAGGTATACCAGGGAGGTGAGACACCTCCCTGGTAATACTAATATAGTGAGTATTCCATTGGCTTGCATAGATGCTATAGGTAGCGGCGTGGTGGCGACTCGGGTCTCGCTGGTACGTGTCAGAGTGGTCTAGGAGATGTCTCCGCAACGTCCTCTTGAGACTGTAGCCTAGTCTCCATGAAGTCGCGAGATGTATGTTGTTGTTTTTTTTTTTTCGGGGACCTCTTTCTAGTCTCTAGTTGGCCTTGGAGAAGTCTCCGCGATGTCTTTATCACGTCTCCTTCGTCGCGGCCGAGTCACTGAGACAAAGTCTCCGCGACCTGCTGGGAGCAAAATTAAGACTGTTGTACTTTGAGAAAGAGTTGGAACTTGTGGCGCTTTGATTCATCTTTGCCAATACGTGTCTAAAATTAGGCAGTCATGACTATACATCTATTATTTCACTTGAACCAAACGGCATCATATTTTTCCCCAGCAATTATTCCAGCGTGATCGGGCGGACTTCGCGAAGGCTGTGAAGATAATACTATAAGTGTTGGGATTGATAATTCCATTAATTTGATCATCGGTGTTGGAGCTCGATTCACGGTATTTTTTTGGAGATACATTGGTTGTGGAACTAATCCTAATAACGCTTGCACGGAACTTGAAATCACCCAGTGAGTGTACGGTACTAATATTCTCTGCATTGCCATAATTTCCTCGGAAGAGGGCGCTAGAGTATATCTGTTCCTGTGTGGGATGGAGGATTTTGTTTGTTTGATTTTCTTTTTTAATCGAGACTGACGATCATTACATTTCATTTCATTTATCAAATTTCCACAAAAATTGTACAGTGCTGTATTTAAACGTATGTCCATGGCAATGACAAGTAACACATAATTTGTAAATTCAGCGTATAAAGACTCTAATAAGATTACATGATACAAAATTAATTGAAATCAGCATAAGGCTGCGTTCACATTGAAGTATACTATTCGGGTATTCGGGGCTCGTTTTCGAGGGCACGCGAATAGCTTGAATCGAACGGTAGGATTTCCTCACACCGGTTCACATAGGAGGGCACTATTCGAAAGTACCGAATAGCTGCGAATAGTTTAGCAAAGTGGGAATCGAGCTTGTTCGATTTTCTTACATCGTATACCGTCTCTCGATTATGAAATAATGACAATTTTGGTCTGGATTTGCCCTTTAGCAAAAATAAGCATGTAGACTGAGATTCTGATGCAGTTTAGAAATTGTTAATAAGATTTGCTGGGATGTAGGAGGAAGAAATCCTCACTGCATGGGATGGTGAGTTGACGGTGCGGGTGATGGTGTACTCGGTGCCCGAATAGCGAATAGCGAATACCGAATAGCGAATATACCGAATACTTCTATGTGAACGCAGCCTTAAGTACGTTACATTCATAATGGATAATTTAAATTATGTACGGTGGGAACCTACATAGAAGCAGATGCTTGTGGGGAGTGCCCCAGAATAAAAAAAAGAAAAGGTCAATTAAAATCAGTCATATTCACACTGCAAGCACGTAAGTGCACCTGGGCCCCATTTCATAAAAAGTTGAAAAAAAATCTGGCTGGAATGGCAATTGTCACAGTAACGACAAGAATCCAGCTTCAAATGTTGCTATTGGAAGTTGCCATTCCACCAAGAGTTGCCATCCTAACATCTTTTTTGAAATGGGGCCCAGGACTAGCGTGCGTGCACACACAGTCAAACACAACAAAGAGAAGAGAATGAGAGGAAGAGAGAAGGAGGCCGTCATACGGACACTAGTTTTCGGCGTACGGTACTCGTCACTTTGTCGTGTTGGATATACTGTATAATGTATTTCTTTGGATAAAACCTCAAAAACTTCAGGCAAAACATAGATATTCAAATAGTTATAGGCCTACATCAAAACTCATAATTTCGTTTTATACATATTATCATCTAATTCTCAAAATGTTACTGTATATTAAAAAAAAAAGTCGATCAATATGTTCGCATACAGTAACTTACGCACTTACACTGAAAGAATTTTTACCGGAAGACGAGCTAACTTAACTCTTGTTGAGTTGAGACAGATTAAAGCTGCCAAAAAAAAGGTAACAATAGGAAAATACGGGATATTTTCAATCATAATGTCTTGTCAAGAACATTACTTGTTATATTACAAGTGAGGTACCACTGGAAAGCTTTACTTGTAATATGGCACATATATTAGTGCCATATTACAAGCAAGGCTTTCAGTCCATTTTGCCATGAAACTCTAAGTGTTCATTAGATTATTATTTGATGGGGTTAGTAGGAGATAAATCTGCTTTTCCCACTGTGAAATAATTTCATCTGCCCTTCTTGAGGCTGTCATGAAACTGACGGATGTGTGCCCTTACAGATGCTATTTATAAAATACATTGTATATGCACATCGCTTTGATTCGACCATGGCGCTCTGACGATGCTCAGGAGCTGTCTACGATTCATCTTGCTCATCCGCAGGGGGCGCTCTTCAACACAGTGGCTCAGCTCAGAACCTGTGGCTCTTCCGTGTCCACACGAGCGTGGAAGTTTCTCTGCCGTGCGAAAAGCGCGGACTCGCCGGTTTCCATGGCTACGCCGTAGGCGTTCGAACAGCGATGTCAGAGTGGTTTCAGAACACACATACCTCATCATGCAAAGGGTACTTCTAGCGACTCGGAGCCATCATCTCCGGAATCTAATGACTATTTTGCCCTTGCATACATGCAAGGGCATTCCCACTTGAAAGCTTAAAGGACAAGTTCACCTTCATAAACATAAGGATTGAGAAAATGTAGCAATATTAGTAAAACACATCATTGAAAGTTTGAGGAAAATCGGACAATCCGTTCAAAAGTTATGAATTTTTGAAGTTTTTGTGCAGTAACCGCTGGATGAGAAGACTACTGCAGTGCACGATGTCACATGCGTACAACAATATAAGGAAAATAAAAAGAGAATTTCACAAAATTTCATCTTTTGAAAAAAGTGCACATTCCCTTGACTCGTTACCGACATATGTCATGGGTAATATTATTCCCCCTACCTTTAGAAAGAGGCAAGTCAAATGCTCTTTTATTATGCGAAAAAAATGAAAATATGTTGAATTTTCTTTACATTTTCTTTATACTGTTGTACTCATATGACATCACAAGCTGTAGTAGTCTCCTCGTCCAGCAGTTCCAACACAAAAATTTTAAAAATTCATCGATTGTCCAATTTTCCTCAAACTTTCACTGATGTATTCTACTAATATTGCTGCATTTTCTCAATCCTTATGTTTATGAAGGTGAACTTGTCCTTTAAACGTCAAGAAAAATGTAGTCCTACCTGATAAGATACCCAAAGTACTTATGAGCTTGGGCTGAGAAACATATACGCAGTGTTCAGTGCAGAATGTAATAACATTTTTTTTTTAAACCCAGTAATCAAACTCTTTGCATCATAAGGCGTTGTAAATTATGTACACTGTACTTTTTTTTTTCAAGTGATGTGTTTATTCTGAATGGAAAGTCATTGCTGTTCTAGGGCAATCATGAAGGTTGTAAACTCAGTATTTTGTGCAGCAGTGTATACCTCTAAAGCCGAAACAGAGATACTCGTTCGTACGTTCGTATTTATTTTTGCTTCTCAAATCAAATCAAATAAGATAAAAAATGAATAATATCAATGTGACAAATTAAAACCAAACATGACCAAATGACAAAGGAGCAATACAAAACAAAAGTGCAGTTTACCAAGTCCATAACAAAAATTTTAGTAAAGCATTGATTGTTACATATAATACAAATAAGGCAGTGCATTTTATCAAATAAGGATGCAGGAGACGGTCATATTCATTCAACTCTTAAGAGCTTGTATTTTCCGATTACCCCTTGTCCAAACCAAGGCCGAGTCACGGGTGCAGATGACATAATTTTCACAGATGAACACGGATACATTTGCCCGTTACAAACTACAGTACATTGTACAACCCAAACCCGCACCTCCAAAAACGCACGAGATACAAGCGTACGTGAAGCAGCAAAAACATACGTTATGTATATAAGCACACACAGTGTTATATGACCCTGTATATAAATTACATACAATCTAAATCTACTATCAATAGTGTAGGACATAGACAACACGTACTGGCAGCAGGTAGTACCATTCAGCAATCAACCAAGTATTGGATGATGTATAACGAAAGAAAAAAGCTGCACCTCATTGTAATAGTCATTATAGGAATTTCAAGAAAACCGAAGTCTTTCACAAATATTTAGGATGTGAATATCCATAACCTCAACGTTGTTGGCTCTTCGTCTGTCTTTGTGCACCATAAATACTAATGGATCTCATCAATGCAGAAGGAAACAAACGACAATAGCAAAATGTCTGTCCAGTGATAAATATCCCATCATGTTTGTCATGTATAATGTACATCCTTAAGGCGGGCTCTTTGTTTCTAGTGATCTTCCGCCGTTCACATCAGAAAAAAAAAGATGGTTCATTTACAATCAGGTTAAGCCACTCTACGAAGGTGTGTGGAGTCTTGGCAGCCTCTTAATTTCTGTTAAACCATGCATGTATCTACCAGGATGTAAACAAAATTGTAGTATCTATCCTTACAGGTGCACTATTTCTTTCAAGGAACACCCCCCCCCCTTCCCGAAAACAAAAAAAAAAAGCAAAACAAAGAAACAACAACTTCACTTACTCTACCAATTTACTTATTCTAACCCTATACATGAATGCAACATAGAACATCGTTTAAGTATTACAAACTTTGGCTGACACATATAATTATAAGCGCATGTATGCAGCAATGGGAAGGACCTAGGCCTATAAACATGGCATGCCTTGTAGACCAAAGACATACGCTATGGATAAAATTTACCATTTTCTATACTTCTGCGCTTATTTACAATAAACATTATTGTGCAAAGTGATATTCACCAGAGAAAACATTCGGTTACCCTTTACGTATCAGGTTTGATGGTGGAGGAGTCAACATTGCTCGTGTTGCTGATATAAATATTTGGTCATCAGTTCAATGCTTCTCTAGTCCCTGGACCGAGAAATAAGTCTTTACCGTCAGACACGATAAAATGTCCCACGGAGACTACGTCTGGCTTCACGCAATCCCTCTCCTCGCAATCGCAATCCTGTGAATTACAAATGTATAATTCCAATGGAAATTAACATTTTCTGGTCCACAGTGAGCTTACTTACTTCAGTATTATGTCTGCCTGCATAAGATCCTTTTCATGTACACTTTGCAAAAATTTCACGTCACACAATAGCGTATTGACGTGTGTAATTATGCTTTTAGACTGGTTTGCCATTCTTCTCAAGAAAGGAGTGTTTCATAGACAATGTACTCGTGTCTCTTAGAGATCAGACTGCATGCCTTGCACTGAGTTCCCGGCCCTCAAACTCTTGGAGGTCTTAACTTTGAGCACTGTCTCCAGACAGCTGTCCTGTACTTTCTATTCGTCCACATGAAAGCATAGGGTATGACGGCAGGATATACGGGTATGAAGGAGCCGAATGCATCAAGGTAGTTGCGAAATTGGTCGTCACTCAAAATCCAGGCGAGCAGTGATGGTGTCCAGACAATGACCAACACAAGATACATGATCAGCATCATCTTGATCATGCGCGTTTCGTTCCTGCCCACCACCAGCCGTTCCTCTCGCTGGATCACCGGACCCTCTGACTCCCGGGTAGTGCTGCTGCTCGGTTGGATCACCCTAGGACGTCCAGCCCCTCCAGGCAAGTTGTTGCGGGTGCTGGTAGACGCCGATACGGTGCTCCCGCACGCCACCGAGACCGGATCGGTGTTACAAATGGAGGTTGTCTGCGTTGGGGGTGGCGGAGCGTAGGACCCAGGTGTGTCACGGACAACTTGCACGGCTTCGATGCGATTTCGACTCGCCCGAATCGTGCGGATGATCGCGCATTGGAAACACGGGATTGCAATGAGGGGACAGTAGTTCAAGATGCTGGGAAGGTAGAACAATTTTTCGAGAACGGCGACTGCCTTCGTATCTTCCTTTCGCTCTTTCCACATGACAGCGGCCCAAAATAACGTTATGACAGAGATAGCCAAGAACCAAATGGTCAGCAGAAGGCACGCCATAGCCTTCCAGCCGGTACAACACGTCCGGTAGGTCGAGTTAGGTCTAGCAATCAGCAGGTACTGGTTTGCAGCCACGGCAGTCAGTGTGAATATAGACGAGATAGCGCAGAGTTGGAGGAAGTATTCACCCGCGTACAGCGCCGTGATGAAACCACTCCCCTGACACTCCACAAAATTTTGGGCGGATACCATCGGAGAAAAGAGAAGAGATGTGATGAAATTCACCACCGTGTTGCTGCAGATGAGAAAGTTCATGGACTTCTTCAACAGACCAGGGTTCGATGCGAAGACGACCAGCAGCATGCCGTTACCTACCGTCCCCGAGATGATCACGACGAAGAAATAGACAATGGCCGGCACCCTGACGGCAGCTGGAATATCTGGGCAAGTGTAAGTGGCAACTGATGCAGTTATTGTTGCCATGGTAATGTTGGTGCTACTTTCGCTCGGCATTATGGCTTCTTTTGTGGTGTGTCACATATCAGCACCTGCAGGAGGGAAGCTGAATGCGAATGGTTGCACTTCCGCTGAAAACATAAGGGGAAGAAACGACACAAAATCAATCATTAGTCCTTGGTACAAAGAAAGCTGTTTAGGCTCTCTCTCTCTCTCTCTCTCTGCGACAGAAATGATGATAAAAGGGATGGTATAGTATTGGTTTAGGTGAGGATTCAGTTTTAACTTTTTCCGAGATACAATACTTAGAAAACAATTTATGAATCATATTGCTAAAGATTGTACAGGTCTAAGATGAATTCAAGCTGTATTTAGTGAAAATCGATTTTGAAATGACTGGGATATCCAAAAACAAAGTAAAACAAAGCAGTCCTAATAAAAGTTGGGTTCCACCTTTTATAAATTTAGCTTTATTTGGATATCTCAACCATTTATCAGATAAACTCTGAATTCCTCTTAGAATTATATGCTTTTTCCTATTTCATAAAAAAAAATCTCATTATCTCAAAAGAATCATCACCAAAATTGTAAGCCTTGAGCCCCATCTCAACCGAAAGACAGTGTACCAGTCCTTTAATGTTACTTATCTGCAAAATTCTGTTCTTGATATAAGTTATGCGTGGATGGCAAAGACTGGCCTTGGTGGCGCATTGAGGTAAAGGCGCTTGTCATGAGAAGAAAAAAAAAATATCCGTACCTGAAGACAAGTAATAGTAAGGTTGTCGTGGTTTCTACAGTGTGGCATCATAAGAGTGATTGTTATTGTAAATCAGTATATTTAGTGATAAAGTATCTAAGAAAATAAAGGCAGTTATAGACGTACTTATAGTAGCAGTAGTGTAGGTTTTCCCGGCCAATTTCGCACTTTTGTCAGTCCAATTGTTGATAAAAGGTTCATTCAATTTAGCGAAAATCCTCGTCACTGCACATTCTGTCATTAAAAATTGGAACTTGTTCGTTTAATTTAGCATTTCGATCAATGAAATTCGCACATGTGCTTTTCGAAAACCTATAGTAGTATAAGTAGTAGTAGTAGTAGTAATAGTAGTAGTAGAGTTTAATCAGGAGTGGAAACTAGGGTTACGTAATAAACAGTATTGCATTATAGTAGTAGCAGTAGTGAATTTACCCCCTTAGTTAAACAGTATAACAATTACTTATCAATGTAGTTAGCAGCAGTATGACATACAGTAGTGCATTTACCGCCTCATAAATCAACAAGGGACGATGTATGATAGCACAGTGCAATTTCACTGTAGTAATCAAAATATAAGCCATGACTGCTTGAGCTAACATTTAATTTCATCTCGTGTCGTGTCTGGCGACCATTAGATATTTTACCCGAATTGCCGCCAATTCATTTTCCGCCAAATGGTGGCAGAGTTCACTTTTGCTCTCATCCAAGCATTAGCTAATAAGACCGAAAACAACAACATGAGGCCATTAAAAAAGATATTAATGATGGTAATTTTTCTTATACGATCACTCTCCGTATCATTCCAGATCCGTAAAAAACACACATAAAAACGTGCATGCTAGGATAATGTATGCACAATTATAATCTGGGATGATGTTCTCTGGCGTACGTGCAAGAGAGTAAATTCAGCCTTCAAAATGATTGCCATCAAGACGGAGGGGGGGGGGGGGGGAATTACATCAAGCGTTTTGTCAAACACTTTTAAAAAAAAATAAATTTACTCTATAGGCATTTTCACATCAGCCCGATAAAAATCCAAGCTCGAGATATTTTTTTATTTCCCAAGTCAGAAAATAGCGCACTATTTTGAAACATCGGGCTGATGTGAAAACGCCTATTGTCAATCAGATGTAGGCATTTCAGTAGCTAAAAGCAGTTTGTCAGAAAAAGAATAATCTGACAAAATGTGTGAAGAAATATTCATTGATGACAGCTCTTATCTATCATGTGATCGTGTGAATCTTTACATTTCCACAACTTTAGAAATTTGGGGCTTAATTTCCAGAAAATTATAGACATACCAGTCTGTTTATTTGACCTTGTAGAATCCATAAAAACCAACTTGAAAGCGGTATGAAATTTCGCTTTACCTTATTCTTATTTTCCTCATTTCTTTTTGTGGGGATCATTATCCACCTATAAAATGTGATTAATGGTCGAATGTGCTGTTTAGTGATCTTTACCTGGTCTAGCGAAAAATTTCACTTGATATTATATTGCGAGCAAAGTAATTATGAGTAAAATTTGATAAACGGAAAGTGCAACTATTTGATGTATACATGCAATTAAGTACGATTCGTATAAGCATGAACACATGATGTAATTGTTTATTCATATATTATTTGCAACATACCTCTCACTTTTTCTGGAGTTTCATGGAATATCAACTTTCATACTGACGTTCACTCATCATTCGAAAATAAAAACATCGCTGAACTAATGGGGGCCTCCTTTCAGTCGTGTAAAAGAACTTGGTCAAAATGACGTCACAAAGTGTTCATTCTGTCAAAACATTGAATCAAGGCCTGTTACGTCACATTCTGTCTCAGCTTCACTACCTGGTTCCCATTCTCTCCCGACTATTATAATAACTCCTGAGAGTTACATTAATCCGAACTCAAATTACAAGAGCAGCAAAACCCCGAAATTATACCGAAGTAAAACCAAGACTGTTGGTTCTAGTAACCAACGATAAGGCAACCCGATGTAACTACATAAATGTATGTAATAATATATGCATACACACACGCACACATTATGTATGCTTTAATATATAAGGGGCCTACTAAGAAAAAAAAAACAAACCTTCAGCAATACCAGGGGATACTTCTTTCACCATTGACCCTTGGTATACAGCAAGCTTTGTACCTTCACATACGCAATTTCTGCCTTGATTCTATATCAATGCGATAATTATTAGCCGTATACATATATGTAAATTTCCTCTCATCCACAAACTCTTGAAAACAAGAACGCTTTTACATGCTCCATGTTAAGATGCACTTACATGACAGGCAAAATCATCACTTGCTAGCCGGGTCAAGCTGGGCTCGTTGGACCGGTCTAGCAGCCGAGAGAACTTCGGCTGGGTGCACTTTTGTTGCGATGTGCTCCACGGCGGTAACGTGAACGAGATTGACTGCTTCAGTGCGTGAAGCGGTGTGAGAAAGTGCGTCCAAACCCGAGAGATGCTAGTCTGCTGATTGGAGTATCTGTACGATCCGAACAGATCTTGCAGGCGCAAATGGGTGCGATAATTACAACACCTGAGCATGCTTCGATGGATGTATAGATTACGCAAATGAATTCCCGTTGGATGAAAAAAAAAGAGTCACACGGCGTGACAGAATTAACATTAGTGTGCAGCACGTCATGATGTATGTTAGAACAAAGAAAACAATGGATTTCAGTGGGGATTATACTCATTCTGTGATTGCAGCTAGATCCAGAGATCGCAGTAAATGAAATGAACGCCTGAAATGTATGTATGAAAAAATCGCTTACTTGAAATGTGGGAGCGTGATAATGACAATTTTCAAGTCATATTTCTCGACGCGCACAAAGGGATTTATGACGCAAGGAATACATTAATGTCTGGCAAACAATAACTGATACACTAACTCAGCCATACGGCATTAATGTAAGTAAATATTACATCACGAGTTCTGGCACATTCAGAAGTCAAATGAAGCAAATTAAATTGTTTGCGAGACTGGAACTTAATCATTGTTAATGATCATCCTACAGAAATTCCAGTGTGCTCTTCAACTCTAGATTTGAACTCTCACATTTTCCATTTTCTATAAGGAGCTCTTATCGGGCGCAACTTGAGAATACTTAACGATTGCACGTATAATAGTCTTACTAGAGAGAGAAAAAAAAAATCTCAGTCGTGCTTGACCGTTATTTTGATGTACTTTACCTGCGTCATTTTTACTCCCTTTTACAATATTTTAGCACAAAGTTACAACTTTTCACCAACACATCTCTTGTGGGATTTTTCCAAGTCAGATATATTTCAGCATTTCTCTTTGACTAACATCATCTCGGTTGTGTTTAACCGTTCGAAAGATAACAAAAATGACAACTCTTCTTCACCAGTTCAGTATAGGTCCTATAGATAAGGCGTGTTGTCGCCAAGTTGTAAATGACTGGTAAGTAACAACCCTTGTTGACAGCATTAGGCCTCCTGTAAGAAAAAAAAAAACCAATTTTCTTTTTCTTCATAATGGCTCCACATAGTTATCGAATGGTGTTTACACTGAAGTATCGACACCTATCATTATTACGAAATATACCCGATATTCCAGAAATATGACAAAAAAAATAAGATTCTGTACACCAAGTCACCTGCCTTTTCATGTGTGGTCTTACGTAATGGCACTGGTATATACATGTTAGCAATATACTCCTCCACGTTAATGATCCTTATACTTCGCAATTAGCAATCAGCGTTAGTCAACCAGCTGCGGTCTCTTCGACTTAAGCGTATATGTAAACAATGAGGGTGATTTTGCACCTTCTTGTTTGTAAGTATGAGGTATGAAGATATGTAATTTGGGACGTTGGTACCTGCCTGAGATCTTTCTTTTAAAGTATTGTATAATCTGCGATTTCATAACACCGGAAAGATAGGTAAACATCTATCGTGGAGCTTCATGATAGGTTTAGAAGCACCACAAAAGTCTAGTTGTATTATAGCGTTTGGGCAATATTTGGCGGATATTCAGTACCGCTCTGTGAAATTACTTCGTTCATCTAAGCCAGAACTGTTTTGATGCTTTGATAAGCTTCGAGTTAATGATTTGCTTTAAATATCAATTTTCTTAGATCATTCATGGGATCATCGATTATCTTAAATCTAGAATATCACTTAAATTATCAACACGGAAAATAATGTTCGAGTCATATAAACAATTTTCCCCTGCTATCTTCGCAGCAGAATTTGTATTGTTACGAATCTAGTATACGTCCCTATACCTTTTCCTCGGGCCGGCCATCTTTTCAAGCAATGTTTACAATGGCGGCCCTCTGCATTATCGCTTCTTAAATAATTATGATATTGTTATTGTAATCCCTGCTGCATAGACATGCATACTGTAATACTATATCATTAATTTCCTTTTATATCGTTGTTTATGCAAGTCAAACGACTCTGTTTCAAATATACTTTGTATGTTTCCCATGTTCATGATTATGTAATTTATGTATATTGATTTGCATTCGATAAAGTATCTATCAAACAAATAAAAATTATCTCTCTTTGTTAGCAAAATTAAAAACATTAATAGAGATACTTTAAAAACAGTGTAAAACTTTGACTGGAAAAAAAGTATATTAACATTTCTCTTTCTTTTGATGATTTGTCTCAGTGTGAACCATTATCTAAATTTCTATGTACCGACGACTTGTCGAAGCTGTATGATATCTAGCCTGCGAATCACTGATGGTTTGTTTTTTCTGTCATTAGCGACAAATAACCTGCAACCCCCCCCCCCCACCCCCTCCCTTAAAAGGAGCTGAGAAATGAGTATTCTATAATAACACAGCAGCGCTGTCTAGGGCTGATATTGTAGCATCACATGAGACACACATGACATATTATGATAAAAATAAATCAATGCATTCTTTTCTCAAATGCAAGATGATATATTTACTTTTCATCCCAGCAACTTTGCCTGTGGAGATTAAAAAAAAAACTACTAGTCGCTCGCCAAATCTTTTCTTAGCATTTCTAGTTATTCCAAAGCTGATTCGATATTGATTGACTTTCAGGGGTATAAGACATGTCTCTGCATAAATCGCTCATAATATCGAGGCGACGATATACTACTACTACTACTCAATATTCCCCCACCCTCCACATGTAAGAAACAATCGTGAATTTTTATATATCTTGAGGTGTTGGTCGGGCAAAAAGTAAATAGGACCTACCACTCTATCCATCCTAGCAGTCGTCGTGAATGACGCAGTATTTGTTTCGCGCTTAGCAGCTCCCAAGTTTCTTGGAGCAGTGTTGACAAGGTAGCCTCTGACATATCTGAAATGATCAGGTAGATTATGCCCTTCCCAATAGACATATCTCACTTTCTCTTCATCAGCGCTACCAGAGGGTGCCACTGATCTCAAGAGGACGCGAGTGGGATGTTACCTCCATTGTAAGTAACGTCAACTTAAAAAGTGGTTCCTCCCAATTGCCTATTTTACCGGGGTTTAAATTGTCCTATGTTACCCTTCATCGTAAGTAAAGTCACCTAAAAAGTGCTTCCTACCAATTGCCTATATAACATGTATAACCATAGTTTTAATTGTCCTACGTTACCTCCATAGTACGTAACATCACCAGAAAAAGTGGTTCCTACCAATGGCCTAAATTACCTGGGTTTTAATCAAATTGTCCCATGTTACCTCTATCGTAAGTGACGTCACCTAAAGAGTGGTTCTTATGCCAATATTGACAATACAGTGTATTACCGGGGTTTTAATTGTCCTACCGCAAAAAGCTTATATCATATGCATGTGTATTAACACTTCCACCTAAAATTGTAGTAGAAATAAATCAATGCATGTTTGCTTTATATGCGTGTGTAATTATGATAACAAATATATATATATATATATATATATATATATATATATATATATATATACATATATATATCCATGGGTGCACACAAATATGAACATAAACCATATGCTTCTGTGAGGTATACGTCGTCCTTTTAATTTGATTTGATTTGACATAATTTGATTTGAACCAGAAAGGTACTGTGGTTCAGCACGTGTATAGTGTAATTTGTTTAAAAAAAGGGGGGAGGGGAATTTGTCGGCACAGCATCCCTCTGAATGTCCAACGAGGATACTTCAACGACGAAATTGTATTATATCGATTGGCGCTTGTGAGACTTGTGTACTCATGGCAATTTTGAGGAGCTACTCTACAACCAAATTCAAAATTTATTCAGTGGACCAAAGGATTTTGTCGCATTTGTCGGTCATATCCCTCACTCACAATATTGGCTGCTCAAAAAGGATACTGTACTTCAACGGGCAAGTTGTTGTGTTCTATTAATCTTTGGCGGTTTTTGTTCTGCCGGATATGAAAGTACATCATATACAGCTACATAGTATTATACAGGGATACTCTGTAAAACCCACTTTAGAATGTATTCACTGGCAAGGATTTTTAATACATCTAATTCTGTCATGGATTTTGATAGAGACCTTGCAGTTCAATCAGTTGATTACAATTGCCAGCCAGTATGAATTGCAAGGCGGTAATAAAATTTTCCAATTCAATAGCGTCCGGAGGGGAGGGGAAGGGAGGGGAGGAGAAATCACTTTGTGTGGTTTTCGAGTTTTCCAGTTCATCTCTTCTTCTACAATATGTATTACTTTCGTATACATGTGTATCAAAGTAATTACCTTCATGGATGTGATAGTACAATTCATTAAATTGTGAAATTTGATTAATTAGTGAGGGAATATGTTACTTGCTGGACACATACGTTAATAATCATTGACAGAATCTTTGTTGAAAGGTTTTTGTTGGTGTATCCAAATAACATCAGCAGATTAATACTAAAAAACTATCAAAACACATAGATTATATACGGCATGTTCCTCATTTGGCTTCATAGGTGATGTTGAGGATATCTTGAATCAGCACATGCCAATTCAACATGCCTGTGCATTGCAGAAGGTGGGATATATATCGGCTGGAGTATGGAAGCTCCATCATGTCTTTATATTTATACGATATGCATAATGGGCTCATAGCGTGACAGAATCGTCTATACCCATCGTTCAGTAGCTATATTTTGTTACACTTGTAATGTCCACGTTCGTGGTTTTGAATTGAATTTGCTCCTTATATTGTAACGACATTGCAGGATACTCTGACTTAAGTCCTAAAATAACTCGAGCCCTGGAAAGGGGCAAAATATGCGCATAAATGAATATGTACATTAGAAGTTGATTTTTATTCATTTACTTTTTTTTGGGGGGGGGGGGAGGGGGATTGCTGCCATAAAATCTACCAGAAACGCATCGCAATCATGAACTGATTGATTGGTGTGATGCTATCTAGAAAACGAGAATCTATTATCTCATAGTTCTTGTCGTTATCGTTTTGTAATGGCTTAAAAATACTTTGCCTCCACCATCATTCGTTATGCGGCTCATTGTCATCATCTTGCACCCATTACGTCGTTCTGATATAGTTTTTTTTTATTGTATTGATTACAGGTTCCCGTAAACGTCAAAGCCTCCATTACACGCGTCATCCGTTTCATGCGGCGCGCGCACACACACACACACACACACACACACACACAAACACACAAACACACACACGCATTAAATATTGAGACATCTCATTTACTTCACATTGATTTGACTCTACATCTTTGATTTGATTCTGCACGCTGGAAATAAAGAGAAGAAGACATAGATGGCTTCGCCAACCGAAAACGAATCCAGCACTATCTACGAGGTGCAGACTGATCAGACAGTCGACTCGACTTTTGTCCGTAGACAGAAACCTATCGTCATCGCGTCGACGTCCTACTTCGTCGTCATCACCGCCATCGGCATCTTGGGCAATTTTACCCTGCTCTACGTCCTTGTCAAGACGAAAAGCTTCAGGAAGAACTCCGTAAATTCTCTCATTTTAGTCAACTCAGCGGTGAACTTTTTCATGTCGAGCGTGACGAATCCTATGTGCGCCGTGCAAAATTTCGTAACGGACACTAGCATTTTCAATACGGTCATGAGCTACATCACGCTGCTTTTTAATGTCTGCTTGAATTTCGCGGTATACAACATGATAGCCATTGCTGTGAACCGCTTCCTACTTATCTCGCGACCGACACGAGCCTACGGCACCTGCTGTTCGACATCCAGAGCCGTCGGCGTGGTCTTGGTTCTAACGGGTGTGAATGTGGTCCTCTACATCATCATCACGCAGATGTCAAATCGATGCGAGAAGGGCATTAAGTGTGACAGAGAGACGTTCTTCGCACTAAACGTTTTATCGTACATTCTATTTTACATCCCGCTTCTTCTCATTCCTTGCTTTCACCTAGCAACCCTACGAGTAATTCGAGCCAGCAGAAATCGGGTGAAACCCACCGAAGGCGCAGTTGCGACTATCTCTGGAGGGATCACAGTGAGTGATATTCAGGCGCAGACTGTCACATCAAGTGCAACAGTTGTGTCTGTTAAGATGAATGTCGCTCCAGATCCTGGCAATATGTCAGGCAACATCACTCAACGTTCAAAGTACTTGCCGCGAAGATCGCAAACTCGTGGCACGGGTGGAAACACCGCGGATGCCGATCTTCTGCCAGACCCAAGCCAGATAAATTCGCCAAGAGCGAAGAACTCCTGGCTGACATGTTTTATGGCTGTGGTTCGTGGAGACAAACCTGCAAGGAAGAAAAATCCTCGTCGGTGTAAGGGAGAAGTGATGATGATCCGAATGATGCTGTCCCTGTACGTTGTCCTTATTGTCTCATGCTTACCCTCTCTAGTCCTATTCGTGTTCCCGTCTTGGTCGGATTTTGGTGCCGTCATGCATCACTTCCGTGCGATGGCGCCGCTCTACCCTACCTTCATGCCATATGCAGTAATACTCACCAACAGACACATTCTCGACAGTTTCCGTCTCCATATTTGCCACTTATTTCGCAAGAAATAGACCAGCATGAGAAACCCGCATAACATGGTTAATGACATCAATATCAGCTAGCACCCCAAGACATGGAACACTGATGCAAGCCATTTCTGAATGGTCCTGAGAGTATTGTGTGGTAGTGCAGTCTGTGTAGTCTGTTCTTTTTCAAGTAGGCCTGTATCTTATGTAGAAATAATAAAGCCAGTTCGGAGTTAGCTCATGGAGTTAGCTCATCGACCAAAAGGGGCACTTCACTCGTTTTCAGAGCGACATAATGCATAAGCTTTACGTAACAATGGGATTCATCAATCCTGTCCAAACAAACAACGCACTTGCGTAGACCAGACGACAAGAATGATCAGTCAAGTGATACTAGGGGAAAGCATCCTTTCCATTATTTTTCACCATATTTATCAACAACCTCTTTCAATAATTGTTAAGTGCCACTATTGCTGTCAGGTGGACGTGCTGGCAAGCAGCATTTCTACTCGTAAGGATTTCATGAATAATCATTCCATCACAGATGTTTATCCCGATGAATTTTAAAGCCAACTTGCCTGTTGGTACGAATGACCTTTTTTTTCTGCTTATGCGCAAAGTAGAACTGCGAACTGGCTGATATACAGGTTTGGTTGCTCGTCGGTTTACTTCAACAGAAAACTTTTTCGTGGTTGTCGGCGTCACGAGAATTCAGAGTATAGGAAAGTGTTGTGTCTATTCAATTCAATTCAATTCAATAGTTTAATTATTTCCATCATCAAAAAGAAAAGAAAAAGTTGACATAATCCAAAGTGATACAATTTTTTTCTTTTTCTTACACTCGTCTGATAAAGGATTTTTTTTTTCAAATACAATATAAAGTATATGCACGAATGTTGTCATAAAAAAATAAACAGTGCACTTTGCCATAGCAACAAAAATAGTAGATAATCACAAAGATGGAAAACAGTGTTCCACTAAAAAAAGCCAAGCTTGTAAGACGTGGAACGCTGGAACAAAACAACAACAGCACCAATTTGTTATACCAATAAAACATATTCATTTCAAATTCTTCTATATGATATTGTATATTTATTCATTGATATATTATGATGTTGATACTATGAACAATACTTACTGGGATTTTAGAATGCAAACATATAAACTATATAACGTATCACATTTGTGGCACAGACACTATGGGGCCAGGTATGCCAGGAAAATTGAACGGAAAAGAAGATATGCAATCGGCCACAAAAAACAAAACAAAACAAACATAACGACAGCAACAACAACAGTACAAAACACAGAAATAACAGAAATTGAGGAAATGCACTCAGACAGATACTGGACAACGAAGAACGAGGAAAGAGGAACAGGGAAGAATAGAGAAGGAAAAGGAGAGGGAATAGGATAGATACGCAATGCACACTATACATCCCGGAAATGCAAATACTATGCCGAGAAATGACTGTGCATGAAGCGCTGAAAATTTCCCACTTAGAAGCAGAAGCAGGTTAAACTAGAAATGTCTCTATGGCGACTGATGCCTCCGCCATGATGTATGATTCTCCCAATAGGCGTATAGTACAATGTCTTCACAATGTGTGATCCATGACAGTTTCACATAACTGTCAAAATATTGATATGACAGCTTTGTCAGAAATGACTTGAATGTTCACTTTCCTTGAACTGGGTTTGCTATATTTGTCGAAGAGTGCAGGTACACATATTTGGGGAATTGAGAATTTTTACTTGAATTCTGACGAACCCTTTTATAAGTTTATGCATTAAGTAATTTCCAGGGTATGAAGAAAGAGTGTAATTACAGTACAAAATATTGTTTTTGTTTTTGTTTTTGTTTTGGTTTGTTTGTTTGTTTGTTTGTTTGTTTTTTTTGGGGGGGGGGGGCATTGAAACCTGGCCTTTGACCCTTAACTTTTGACCTTTGACATTCTGGCTGGAAATTTCCTGGAGAATCTCCATTAGGTAATGCATGTATATATAAAGTTTGAAAACTAATAATGCAAGCATTTCATATACTAGTGTATGAGGGAAATAGTAAAATTTTGAGGAGTTGACCTTGACCTTTGACTCCATGACTATTGACCTATGACCCCTAAATTCCCTAGATAATCTCTGCCAGTCAGTACATGCGTATGTACCAAGTTCCATGAAGATACATTGAACCATTTGTGAGAAAAGTGATATTACAACATTTTCACCTTACCTTTGACCTTTTGACCTTTGACCTTATGACATGAAACTCTCTCTGGCAAATCTTTATGCAGTAGTACATGTCTACACCAAGTTTCAAGAAAATACCTTTTTAGCATTTGACCTTGACCTTTTGGCCTTTGACCTCTTGCAATGCCACTAAAATCTACTCAACTAATTGTCCCATCATACATCATCCTTGGACCAAGTTTGGTGAAAGCTGCTTCATCCAGTTTTGAGTTATCACGTAAACAGATAAATTTCAGGATTTGACCTTGATCTTTGACCTTTGACCTCCATCCGATTTCACTAAAAAAATAATCAAGTAATTGTCCCATCATACATCATCCTCCGACAAAGTTTGGTGAAATTTGCTCGATCCAGTCTTGAGTTATTGCGTAAACGGATACAATTTCCTCATTTGACCTTGACCTTTGACCTTTGGCCGATTTCACCCAAAATCTAATCAACTAATTGCCCCATCACACTTTATACTTGGACCAAGTTTGGTAGAATTCAAGTCAATATTACTCAAGTTATCGCGTAAACGAAAGCGGACGGACGTACGGACGGACGGACGGACAACCCGAAAACATAATGCCTCCGGCACCACTTCGTGGCGGAGGCATAAAAAAAGACCTGTCCGCGGACTAGGCTTAACACGATACACTTTTCATTTTGCCACTTTTCACCTTGTTTTGCCTTCTCTCTCTCTCTCTCTCTCTCTCTCTCTCAGTTCCTAATTTCTATTAGTTCCTTCCTTCAATGTGCATAGAGACATTAATCTATTTTTGTGATATGCGCTATATAAATACTTTTATTATCATTATTATTATTAATACTACTACTACAGTTGTATTATTATTATTATTATTATTATTATTATTATCATTATTATTATCAAAGCATTGTACAAGGGATTCAAGTCACTCTTTAAAGCTTTTCTATATAGATGCGGGAAATGATTGTGATTGGAGAAGGATGAAGCTATACAAAACGAAGATCATAAATGCTGTCTTGTACTAGGTGTCATAGTGGTTTCCAAATATTTCGCTAACACGATTTGTTTTAAGAAAATTGATTTAAAAAAAGAAGATCAGTGAGGAAATACGATACCATAAATACCGTTACACACACAGAAGAAAATACAGATAATTTTTGTAGTTTAAAGTTAGGCCTTTATTTACAGATGTAATCAGATACGAGAGAAGTTAATGCTGTGTTCTATAAAATCCAGTTGACGTAAAAAGAGAGTGGCTCATTGTGTTTTATCATAAACATCTCCCCAAAATTAGTTATGCCATTCAGTTCATCAACCCAGCTAGTTGAAAAAGAATTTAACAACGTAATAAAGATTGGAGAAGAAATAATTATAATTTTATCATAGCGCTGAAAACGGCAAACTTTACAACGGCTTTGCCATAGTATTGTAAGGTAGTTTTATGTATGGTTGATAAGGTTTATAACACCAGAAAAGGGGTTTGTATGTAAGTTTGATATATGTTGTAACACTGTGTATAAACAGTGTGCCCAGCAGTAAGAAACTGTATGTCACAACAGAATGAATAGAACCCGACTGAATAGGGTTTAGATTAACAATATAGCACTAGGATTAAGAATATAATACAGGGTACAGCATGTATAGCCCTATCTCTACTCCCCAAGTGAGTCACTCTTTTATATTAAAGCAGTATATTGTTCACATGTAACATATACTGGTACAGCTATTAATTAACATGTCTGTAGTTATAGTAACGAGACTAATAAGCATAAACATAGATACAGTGTATTATACAGGGTGACCAAGAGAAGAGGGTCAGTCTTGATTCCCACCTTCTTCAGGTGAGGACCTCAGATAAGCTAAAACCCTAGCCACCCCCTCCGTTGGGTTACGGCTTTATATTATATATGGGTTATATCGCACTTATACTTGACTGGATATTGTGAACTTGTTTCCATGTTCGAAGCATCTTGTGTTCAATAAACCTGCTGGTGGACTTCAACCAAATGTGTTACGCTTCATCATTGAACTGCTGTTGTTAACACTCTACCACACTACCTCTAAATTATTGAGTGTTACATTGGTGGCAGCGGTTAAACTTGGAGCCATCTTACCGCTTGGGACTTTGCCATCGATTCTGATTTGCGCTCACTTTCGGATGCTTGACATCTACAGCTGAACTTTGCTACTTAATTGGCGTAACTGCTGCAGGATTGTGTGCTAAATTTTTGTGGTACTGCCGTCATCTTTCCCAAAGGCTACTGCTCCTATGGCGGAACGTTTTCACCTTTGAGACTGCCTCCAGTTTGTATCTGCTGGAAGATTCATCGTCTCCTGAAGTGTACATCTCTTCTACACGATTTACAGGACGCTGTGCAGTTACGTTGTAAGAACTTCCAATATTTGTGTCAATGATATTGGGCTGTGAACATTGGAGCTTTCATTTTGTCATCAGTGTACGCTCTACAACTAAATTGCTTTAACTGTATTGCCAGAATTCGCTGATGTGTGATTCGTGCTGTTTCTGCTGATGTGCTCATGTTTATGTGACCTGGATCGACGCCGTGAACTTGCTAGCATTGGGTTCCGGATGTGACTTCTCAACTTCGTCCAGTGACTGACTGCTTCTAGCTGATCTACGTCGATAATTCCTGTGTGACACTGAGGACGACAGAGGAGACCTCAAGCTGCGCCGCACATCGCCAACGTACGGGAATCAGTGAATATTGGTGTGTGTATATTTGGAATCGACGGTGGACGACCAAACACATGTACATCTTTTACTTCATGCTTGATTCCGCCGCTTGTACTGTCAGCTAAGTATTTGATTAGCGGTAATTGTCAGCTCTTCCTTTACTTAATTATACATGTGATCTTACTCTTGCTGATGCCAAGGCCTATTAATCTTTCATATTATTTTTTTGTCTATGCGTACATGCTTTATATTGTTGCGATATTGGCCTTCCTTTTTAGTTTTCTTGTAAAGGTGGTTTTGTTATTTTTGGTATTACTGTTACCATTCTGCACTATAGACATTGCATTTTCTCATTGCTTTTCTATTGCTCTCTTTGGTGCTGATTGGGTGTGTTGTGATTTTATTTGTGATCTCCTCATTCTTTTTGTTTCTCTGCATTCATTGTATCAAGTGTACCAGTTGCTATTATGACCTCCACTTCTGACATTCCATCTTCTTCTCGATCTCATTCCTCATCCTCTTTCATTTCTTGCATATTTCCTCCTCAATTTGCTGGGGATGGTCGCGCTGACTTTACTCAGTGGTGTCGGCGATTTGAGGTTTCGGCGCGCACTGCTTATGGCAACGACGAAACTAAATTTGCACAAGTTCTACCCCAGCATCTGGGGGATACCCCTTTTGATTTTTGGTACAGCCTCTCAGATTCCGAAAAAAATGACTACCAGACAGCAAAGAAACGCTTATCAGAGGCGTTTTGTAAACAGGACGATGTTGTTTCTTTTCAAAATTCAATCTATGCTCGTCCTCGTAAGCCTGGTGAGTCCTTGGAGGTTTACGCAGCTGATCTCCGACGCCTAACTAAGTTGGCATTTCCCGATCACAACACTGCTGCGCGTGATAGTGAACTGCTCCGTCGCTTTCGGGCAGGACTTAGCCTGGATGTGCAACGCAAATTGTTTGAGCATGGCGCGGATAACTTTGCCGATGCCTTGAAGGCAGCGCAACGCTTTGAAAGAGCTGACGAAGCATTAAAATTTTCACCGTTGTTCCAACAGCCATCACTCGCTGCTGCCGCTTCCCCTGCGCCTGCTGCGAATGGGCCTTCCTCTTCCATTGCTGAGCTCACTGAGTCTGTTTCTGACCTCAAACTCCACCTTCAGGTACTTTCAAAGTCTGTGGCTGCTATGGCCCGAGAATTTTCTTCTCCATTTCAGTCTTCATCATCCTCTGGGAGAAATAGATCAGTGTCTCCTTTTCATTCTTCATCTTCTCGCCCTCGTTCTCCTTCTCCCTACCGTCCTCGTGACACATTTTCCTCGCCTTCCTCCCATTCTCAGTCTCGGTCACGCCGTGATCAATATGATGATCGTCATAATTCTTTCTCTCAGCCTCGCCCTCAGTCTCCACATCCTCGGTCGACTCCTGGTGGTTATGCATCCACCACTTCTGGGCGTTCTCCCCGTCGTCCTTCATTTGATCACCACAGACATGTTCCTCACAGGCGTCGCCCTTCTCAGTCTCCTCATTCTCGCTTCAGTCGAGACTTGTCATCCCGGCAAGTTTCCTTCGATGATGCCCGTGACAATGGCCATTCGGAAAACTGGTATTAGCTGATGGTGTGGGTCATCTGTCAGCTTCATCAATTTCGAGACCCTCACTGCACTCCAGTGTCACAGAGGCACTACCACGTGTTTTGGTGACCATTGGTTCCACACAGATTGCTGCTTTGATCGATACAGGTGCAACAGTCTCTCTCATCAGTGACCAGATGCGTCTATCACTTCCTGTGCTTTCCCGTCGACAGTTTTCTCGTATTCCGAGACCTGTAAACTCAGTTTCTGGTGATCCGCTAGATACACTTGGTTCTCTTTCAGTTGATTTTAGTTTGAACTCTCATCGCTTTTCCTTCATGTTTCAGGTTGCGAGAGATATTCATCCCTCTCTCATTCTTGGCTGTGACTTTCTCCACCAGCACCAGGCCTGTGTAGATCTGTCTTCTAGACAACTCACACTCAATTCTTCGTCATTCCCATTCATGACACACGAGGATGCAACGCCTCTCTCTGTCACTGCTGTGGTTGCTGAGAAAACCATTGTCCCTCCGTGGTCTGAGATGGTTCTCCCCGTCTCCCTTCATTCTGATGCAATTTCCTCTACTCAGTCTACCTTCGATGGGGTCTTGGAACCTAATATTGACTCCCCGGTTGTTGTCGCATGCTCTTTGTCTTCCGTTACTGATGGCATCATTCCTGTCAGGGTGGCTAATCCTACCTCCGCCTCGGTTGAATTGCATCCAGGTATGCGACTTGGAGAATTTCATTCTCTCCTTGGCCGTGATGCTGAAAGTTACTCGGCTTGTTCTGTTTCTTCCTCCAGTCCTCCTGCTTCTCCCACAGTCTCTCCAGCCTTTGATTTCTCTTCCTCCTCCCTCTCTCCATCTCAGCTGGTCAGTGTTCAAGCCTTGCTGTCTGAATATGCTGATGTATTCAGTCAGACACCTGATGATTACGGTCATACAAACCTGGTTCAGCACACAATACCCACTGCGGATGCTACGCCGGTACGACAGCGGGCATATCGAGCCTCTCCTGCCATCAGGGAGGAGATCAGACGTCAATGTGATAAGCTCCTTGATGCTGGTGTGATTGAGCCCAGTACTAGTCCATGGAGTTCGCCTGTGGTGATGGTCAAGAAGAAGACTGGCGGGTATCGGTTTTGTGTGGATTATCGCAAACTGAACAAGGTCACCTGTCCCGACTCACATCCACTCCCACGTATCGATGATACAATTGATGCTCTGGCTGGCAACTGCTTCTTCAGTACTATGGACTTGTCAAGTGGATACTGGCAGGTTGGCATGCACCCCGAGGATAGCCAGAAAACTGCTTTCACCACGGGCACTGATCTTTTCCAATTCAAGGTCATGCCTATGGGTCTGCGCAATGCACCTTCTACGTTCCAGCGGCTAATGCAGATGGTGTTGCAAGGTCTTCACTATGACTGTGTCTTAGTGTACCTGGATGACGTGATTGTCTTTGGCCGAACTTTTGATGAGAAGCTCCAACGTCTCAATGAGGTTTTTGGTCGTCTCCGATCCGCTGGCCTGAAGTTGCGTCCTGAAAAGTGTCACTTCTTTCAAGCCAAGGTAACGTTCCTCGGTCATGTTGTGTCCCCAGAGGGCGTACTGCCTGACCCATCAAACATCGAGAAGGTACGTGACTGGCCTACCCCAACTAATGTGACAGAAACGCGGGCATTCCTGGGACTGTGTAGCTACTATCGCCGGTTTGTAAAGGATTTCGCTCACGTTGCCCAACCTCTCGTCCACCTGACAAATAAAGGGGTTCCTTTCATTTGGTCAGAAGAATGTGAACAGTCCTTCCAATCACTGCGTCAAACTTTGATCTCTCCTCCTCTCATGGCTTTCCCAAACTTCTCCCATCCTTTCACTCTCTACACAGATGCGTCAAATTTTGCTGTAGGTGCTGTTCTCACTCAGAAGCTGGAGGGTAGAGAACATGTCATTGCTTATGCCAGTCATTCACTTTCTCGCTCTGAACGCAAATGGTCTACATACGACCGTGAATTGTGGGCTATTGTGTGGTCAGTTCGGCACTTCAGACACTACCTTCTCACGTCTACTTTCGTGGTTGTGACAGATCACAGACCCTTGACAGGGCTGAGAAAAATGTCAATCACGCATGACAACACTGGCAGGCGCAGTCGCTGGATGCTGGAGCTTGATACATTCAATTGGACAATTGAACATCGGGATGGCATCAAGCATGCAAATGCTGATGCTCTGTCTAGGGTGCCTGATTCATCTACGGTGCCCGACTCAGCTGCGGCTGTTCAGCCCCAAAGGTTACTTCCTACTGCTCCCTCACCTCACTCATTACCTCAACCTCCTTCCACTACATCAGTTGAATCTCCTCTTCCATCACCTCCTGTATCTCAATCTTCTTCTTCATCCCCTTGCTTGCATCCGCCTACTGACAGTTCCGCGCCAGTGACTGATGATGTCATAGATGGCAATGCTTTCTGTGCAGCCCTCTTGGATGGGGGCCATCGTCTTCATCATGCACAACATGATGACCCCGTTTTGCAGACGGTCTATGCTTGGGTGCGCAATAAGAAATTCCCCCACAGGGCATCAATTCTGCGTTCGGAATCAACTCTCCGGAAATTTCACAAAATGCGACACAAGCTGTTAATACAAGGTGGTTTGCTCTGTCGCAAGCAGCGTCTCTCTTCTGGTCAGACTGTTGAGCAGATACTGATTCCCCCAGCTCTTGTTTCCGAGGTGCTTCCTCGCCTCCACGGATCGTCGGCTTTCATAGCTCATTTGGGAGCACAAAAGACATTTGAGAAGGCAGAGCGTGTCTGTTTCTGGTTTGGAATGCGCCGGGACATAACTGACTTCTGTAGAAGTTGCAGTCCATGTCAAGAGCGTATGAATCCGACTCCAGCTCTCAAAGCACCTCTACAGTCGATCGCTGCCACTCGCCCATTTGAACGAGTTGCAGCTGACATCATGGAACTACCCCTCACGGCTAATGGGAATCGCTATTTGCTAGTTGTGATGGATTACTTCACCAAGTATGTGAATGTGTATCCGTTGGAAAATCAAACAGCCACCACTGTTGCTGACTGTCTCTTTCACAAATACATACGGCAGCATGGCATTCCAGAGTCGTTACATACTGATCAGGGGAGACAATTCGAGTCACGGGTTGTGAAGAACTTGTGTGCAAAGATGGGTATCACAAAGACACGTACCACGCCATACCATCCTCAGTCAGATGGGATGGTGGAGCGATTCAATCGCACTGTAACCCAAATGCTGGCTAAGCGATGTTGCCAGGTTGGCTCACAATGGGATGAAGTTCTATCTGAGATTGAATTTGCATACAATACTACACCTCATTCGTGCACTGGTGAGACCCCTTTCTTCCTTGTACATGGCCGTGAGGCTAGACTTCCACTGTCTGTAGTGTTGGATGCCCCTTCTAATGATACATCATCATCCATTGATGAGTACACTTCCCGACTTCTAGCCAGGTTAGACTTTGCATTTGATGTGGCATCTGATCGGTTGAAAGTTTCACAGGAGGCACAAAAACTGCATTATGACTCCCACTCTCGGTTTGTCCCGTATGCAGTTGATGACCTAGTCATGATAACTGACCCACCATCGTCTCGTATGAAATTCGCCCCAAAGTGGAAAGGGCCGTACAAGGTAATGGCAGTTGATCCCAGAGGTACTGTTTATCGCCTACAGGATCCCACTAACCCTTCTGTCTCACCGAAAGTCTTGCACTACAATCGGTTGAAGCCATACATTGCACAGTCCTATCTTCACACACATATCCCGTCATCAAATGACCCTGGGTTGCGCAGGTCAGGCCCCACCCCTCCTCCCTCTCCCTCCCTTCCTGTCTTCTTACAATCTCACCCTTCTCCATCATCTAATACCTCCTCTCCCACTACCCAGATCAATGAACCATTCCCCTCCACCTCTCATGATACCTCGGTCCCCGCAGAGAATTTAACCCCCTCACATGATGGACATGCACGTAACCACGATCCTCAGTATAAGACTAGAAGTGGTCGCTGTGTGAACCCCCCTCAGTACTATGGCTATCCTATTCCATCTGACATCTAACTTATTTCTTCTCCTTGTCTCCCGTCTTTCTTCATCTCCACTAATAGGGCCCGCTTGATTCACAGATTTGAGCCTTGGGGTTTTTTTTTTTTGTATAATGTTTACAATATTATCCCTTACAATTTTGTTTATTGGACTGAGCCTGATGAATAATATTTTTGATGTATATATCTCATTACTTCCAATTTATTCACTCTAGCTCATTTGTTTTGCAGGCAGTATGATCTACAATATATATATGTTTTATTACCTTGTATTGTATGATGTTCTCTTTTATGCACAATTTAATGTGTTGGTTTTTTTTTTGCTACTTTGGCTGCTTTATCTCAATAGAGGTAAATGTTTCGCTTGTTTCGGAACCGTTGCATATTATGTTTAATTGCATTACTGTATATGTATACACACACATATGTGTACAACTTGTATACACATTTAGTGAATTTGCTGATATTGTATCATGATTTGCCCAAATCATCATTTTCAATTTGTTTTATCATTATACATTTTCTGGTGATATGGCCAGTAATTTCTCTACTAAACTCCTAAATATGTATTTATGTTGTGTTACGCTGAGTATCTTAACAACAACAACAACAATAAATTGGTGGGTGTTCAGTTAAATAACTTCAGTAATTATACCTGTTTATCCCACACACACACACACACACACACACAAGAAAAAATAAAGAACTTTTACACCTAGGACCTGTTTTGATTTCCTTCAGTCAATTTTACTTTGGTTATGTGTATATGTGTATATTTTTTTTCCTGTACAACTTTGGTACGTATTGAGTAGTGATACAATTATATTTAATAATTTTGTTTGTTTTCGCATATTATTACTGTGGTTATTAATCCATCTTGATGTTCTGTATTAGACACATCATTTGACATACAGTAATTTATATGTTGCTGTTTTTTCCTCTACGTGTGTTCTAATCTCTTTCCGCTATGAGACCATTCATTTTATGTTTCCACTTTTGCATGGTGCTTTACCTATTGTCATTCATATCTATTGATTTCCGTACAATAGACATTCATCCTACTACAAATAAGTTCCTACATGTATATTATTTAGTGAACACATACCCCTCCATGATTTTTGATTAAGTTTTTGTTATTGACTTTTTAATAAGTTTAATGTTTGGGTATGTTTTTTTATAAAGCTAATTTTGTTTTGTTAAGTTTCTGTATCTTAAGTTGTTTCATTTACATGTTATTTTGGAAAACTTCATCGGTTTTGTATTTGATTGAAAATTTAGAAACGAGGACGTTTCTTTTGGGAAGGCCATACTAATGTAAGGTAGTTTTATGTATGGTTGATAAGGTTTATAACACCAGAAAAGGGGTTTGTATGTAAGTTTGATATATGTTGTAACACTGTGTATAAACAGTGTGCCCAGCAGTAAGAAACTGTGTGTCACAACAGAATGAATAGAACCCGACTGAATAGGGTTTAGATTAACAATATAGCATTAGGATTAAGAATATAATACAGGGTACAGCATGTATAGCCCTATCTCTACTCCCCAAGTGAGTCACTCTTTTATATTAAAGCAGTATATTGTTCACATGTAACATATACTGGTACAGCTATTAATTAACATGTCTGTAGTTATAGTAACGAGACTAATAAGCATAAACATAGATACAGTGTATTATACAGGGTGACCAAGAGAAGAGGGTCAGTCTTGATTCCCACCTTCTTCAGGTGAGGACCTCAGATAAGCTAAAACCCTAGCCACCCCCTCCGTTGGGTTACGGCTTTATATTATATATGGGTTATATCGCACTTATACTTGACTGGATATTGTGAACTTGTTTCCATGTTCGAAGCATCTTGTGTTCAATAAACCTGCTGGTGGACTTCAACCAAATGTGTTACGCTTCATCATTGAACTGCTGTTGTTAACACTCTACCACACTACCTCTAAACTATTGAGTGTTACAGTATCGTTAATTAGCCGTGTCGATGGTTTCAACGCTGAAGTTCCACGTTGTTGTACACGTGAAACATGACGTCCGGTGGTAATCCTATTTCTATACAGATAACCTCACGTTGTGTTGTAGCACTGCACGTGTGAATAACAGAGGAATATTTTTCATAGACAGATCCTGCTATATTAACCATTATCTTCTATGGTGTGTATATCTGAGGTGAAATTCGTTATCAACCAATACCACGCCGAAATAACGTGGTTAGCGAAACTCAATAAATGAAATGTATTCTGGGCAAGCTCATAAACAACTTATTCTATTAGGTGATTTGGAGAGGCATGCTCTTTCTACACGCTTTTGATGTCCTCCGCGTATTGTACTGGCAGACCAAGGAGTTTCGTCATCCTGTGTTGTTGGGCTTGAACCATTTTGAGGTTGTCATTTTTCTAATTCAACGAAGTGGCTCTACACGAAATAAATCATACCTTTCACCATAGGCTGAGTCGGGCTGACTCTACTCTCTAAAAAAAATCGAGTGAAAATTTTCACTCTAAAAAGAGTGAATACAAAAAAGAGTGAATTTCGAGTGAAACTGGAGTGAATTTTGAGTGAAAATGCTCATTTTCACTCATTTTGGAGTGACGTCAGGGATCACTCGAAGATTTTTGAGTGATCCCTGACGTCACTCCAAAATGAGTGAAAATGAGCATTTTCACTCAAAATTCAATCCAATTTCACTCGAAATTCATTCTTTTTTGTATTCACTCTTTTTAGAGTGAATATTTTCACTCGATTTTTTTTAGAGAGTAGATTATTATGAAATGATTCTACATACAGTGTACCATAATATGAAGTAATTCTACATACAATGTTTATTTGGGTTTTTTTCTGATGATTAGCACAGGTATATGTAGGATTTTAGATCTATAGACCTATACATAATCCTAAGTTTACTTATTTATATATGACATACATATCATAAAGCTTAAATGAATATGAAAAATATATTTATATGTAGTAGGCCTACAAAAATATACAATGTACCACCTGTATGCATTAAATTCTGAATGGCAAGTTAACATCTCGGATTAACTTTAAGATTATGCATAGATAGATGTTGATAAAGCTAAAAAAACAAAACCTTAATCGCTTTTACCACAATAACGAAATCAACGTCATCTTGCATGTTAACACCTAAAGCTTTTATATTCATCATAATTGATGCGCAGTTCTTAACAAAATGTAACTACAATTAACCACCCATTTCAAGCTTGAAACTGCCTTATTACACGCAGAGAATTTCATCGTGGCTATCAAAATATTGTAAGATATCGATTAATTTGACTCCTTGAAATACCAACCGTCTGAAGCCGGGTCCCAAAGTGATAGACAAAGACTTAATGTACGTTATTGTTGTTATTGTGTGAATAAAAAGAATGATAGCTCTTAAGTTTAACCTTGCTCCGACAACTGTTGCCTTTGTGTAATACAAAAAAAAAGGAAAGAGGTAGGTCTAGAGAGAAAAAAATTAAATCGAGTGTTGTTATGGTTGATATGTTAAAAGCGTCATTTTCTTAATCATTTTCAAATTTACATTATTCTGAATAGTGTTAAGATATCCCATCAAAGAAACCAGATTTTGTTTTGTTTTGTTGTGTTTTTCTTGATGGGGGTCACTTTCATTGTATACGTGGTTGTGGACAAGTTTTGCTTTACAGATTGACTTTGTACTTGATCTGATATTAAATTATCGAAGAAATGAGGATAAAGAAATACAAGTTTCAGATCTGTGCTAGTAAATATTGTTCTCCCCTGTATTTTTTAAAGAAAATTATATTTTGGATTTATATGTATTCTGTATTGTATTGTGTTGTGTTGTTTTGCAGTTTTGCAGTTGTTTTGCAGCAAATTGATTATACGTGTTTACCGGGTTTTGTGTATTTTTTGCAGTTTCTCGAATTTAAGTTTCAGCACAAACTTTGCTTTTGCTCGTAGCGTGAACAGAATATAACTGAATAGAATGGAATAGAATAGAATAGAATAGAATAGAATAGAATAGAATAGAATAGAATAGAATAGAATAGTATACGAATAATTTATGAGTTGTGAGTGCATTAGGGCACGAATATCGCACGAGGCGTGAGATAAGCCACTGGTCTATTCAACAAGGCGCGTAGCGCCGCGTTGAATAGACCAGTGGCGAATCTCGCGCCGAGTGCGATATTACGTGCCCCAATGCACGAACAAAATCATAAATTATTCGTTTTATACAACACCTTGTCCACAATCACAGTACTAAATTAGTGACCGCCAACTCAGGAAGGCCCAAAATTAATGTAACAATTAGGCCGAGAATTGTAATCCACCCTGTGTACTGCTTTCAAACACTCGTCATGATTCGACCACACAGTCACAGGAATCACAAACTCCGCAGGGTCTATACCCATTCTACACTAACGTTAGATCGAGTTAGGCCTGACTGTCAGGCCGATCTAAGATGTCGGTAGATCTAGTAGTAGGTCTAGACTTTGTCTATTTCCGAAAATGATTTTGTATAAAAACACAGAAAAATAATCAAATTACGGTTTCTCAACTTGAAATGAAGTCTTGATTTTGGGATCACTGTGGTCCACGTAGCAGATCAGAGTCAAAAGTAAAAACACAGCAGTAGGTAAGGCCGCAATACATGCAACTAGCTAGGTAAAGCAGCTGCGCGTACACGTTAACGTTGCAGTACTCCGCCGCGCCTGGTCTGTGAGACTTACCGGTAGCGCAGCGCAGCCGGCCAGCACGTAGTTTGCTGGCGCTTTGCTAGTGTGAGCCACAGAACTCTGTGAGCGGCCGTGCATTAGTAGCCCCCCGCAAAGCCGTGCTATAGTATACAAATGATGCACAGGATAGAGTGCGCCTCGTGCATGTCGCACCATTGTCAATACTCTCGAGCGCGCCGCACCTTCACTAACGCCACGAAATAATCCTGTGCATCATTTGTTTTATAAAATGGGTCGAAAACTAATAGCATTATTCACGTACCTTTGTGGGTCAATACCAGTCAGCTACATGTAGCACTCGCTCAAAAGTCAAGATGTCCGAAGATGTTCGTCCCAAACATTTACGCACGTCGCACTCGGAAATCCCGCACATAAGTACTGTACGTACGTATAAGAGTATACGTACGCCACGTGTTATGCACAAGAAAGGCCGCCGGCTGTTGTGGCAGCCCGAACTAGAAGTTGTTTACAGGATTGACAGCGCGTATAGTAGCGCGTGACGCACTTGTAACAACTGATTGAGTGCGCACTGCTAGTGCAAACATTGTGACGTACGTCAGGCCCCGGCCGTGCATTTACTAAGAAATTAATGCACGCACACGTGACTCATTTCAGCGCTTCCAATTGGCTACATTCTTGAACCCATTTTATAATACCGTCGAGCCGTGCAATAGGCCCATGCCAGGGGCCTATTGCATGGCTGTCACTCTCAATGAGTTTGAAAGGTATTTTCTATTGAATGTCATGTGACATGTTCTTGGCCAATCACAATTCGACATCATTCTGAGGTGTTGTATAGAATAGAATAGAATAGAATAGAATAGAATAGAATAGGATAGGAAGAAGCGGGATTGCATTTGTTTAAAGATATGATTGACTTAGTCAAGCACCGGGTCAAGCACGAACAGTAGTTTCTTCAGATGTACAGGGCTCACACCTGTAAATAAGATGGAATGTCCCTGACCGCTTTACAAAATCTTACCAAAGATATCAAAATAAATGAAGAAAAAAATAATAAAAAACCAGAAATGCACTTTGGAAAAAAAACACACGAATAACTGCAGATATTGAGTATGAATTCCTCTACTATAATAACTATACTCTACCTATATTGAGTATGAAGATAAAAGCTTTTTTAATGGAATTTGAAGGGACTATATTTGATTGGGTGCATGTACAAAAAAAAAATAGTTTATTTTTGAGTGAAAATAACTCGGAGACTGGCTTTGCGAACCCCCTTTGAGAATTTGAGCTGAAGAACCCCCCTTGGAAATTTAATGGATGAAAGGGTATATCTAAGTTATCCAGGTTCGTGAAGGTTAAACGCCTCATTTCTCCCAGCTATTTTACAGATTTTTTTTTTTTAATTTTGAATTTAAACACACGTCTCTATGGGGAATACTCGTGTGAGCCCTACAATATCACGATGGCTGAAAAACGAAATTGAAGTATAGCTCCCTCTTTCGTCTAGCAGCAAAGATTGGACGACAGACTGATAGAAATCTTATATTGTGTCACTACATGTGTATAGAGTGGAACTTCGGATGATGAAAACACGTTCCATAGTAGCTTTTGAATAGAGATCTAAGCGTCGACAACATTTTACAGTTAATAAAACTTACCTTGACGCAACATTTACGTTTATCTGTTACTTCAGCAGATAGTTTCAAGCGATATCAATTGTATGACATGGTCTTTTAATGCATGGGTGGGTATGAATGCAGTATTCTGACAAACTTGTGGGATTATTATTTCGTGGACACTTCTGTAATGGGCTGACACACAGAGGGTAATAAAGATTATCACTCCCAACATTCTTTACTTTCATTTATCCCTTCCATTGTTAAAATTCTTACTCCATCTTTGATAGATAATTTGTTAGTAAAAAGATCTATGTACTCATCAAATATTTTGTAACTAACTTACATCTTTTATCGGTGTGATATCAATTTCATTTGATATTAATTTGGATCATTTTTCGTCGCCGCGACACGATTCACAATTTGCTCGTCTACTCGACGTCTATATACTCGACGTTTCAGAGAATATCATTTTCCGTTACTAAAAATATACTTGCTCAAATTGCACTTAATAAGAGCGAATTTCATTAGTTCACTATCAAAAAAATATTTACCTTGTGTAAGCTTTCGCTTACTGTTTTCTGCAGGCTTCCTCAGACAGGCGTTAGTTCTCGGACTGTAAGACTGCCGATACCCCATCTACGGCGAGTTAACGCCAGTCTGAAGAATCCCGCAAAAAAAAACAGTTAGTAGGTTACTCACACTTGAAGGTAAATAGATTTTTTATTGTGAACTAATGGAATTCGCTTTTATTAGAGATTTGCCAATCAGATGAACCTCTTCCAAGATAAAAATACATTTGTTTTCACTGGCCCCAGATTTTGGAACAGTCTTGACGTCACTCTTAGGAATAGGTATGCTATGACTCTTCCTTCCTTCAAAGCAAAATATTTAAATTACTTTTGTCATCCTGACAAAAGAAAAATCCCCCCCCCCAAAAAAAAAAGACAAGCGAACAACAAGCAAGCACTTTTCTTCTAAAAATGCTAATTGTCTGGCTTTTATTCGTTGGCAAATCTTCATTGAATTTCAAGTTTTTATCCTTGCCATGGCGAATTTTCGGGGAAAAAAAACCTATTTGTAGTCGACTCGACTCGTTTTTGTTCCTTTTCTTTTCTTTCTTACCATGGTATGAGATGGGGATAGCGGGTGAAAGTTTATTCTGCCGCTGCGGCTGGTTTGGATTTCGCATAGGTTTTCGTGTTTTGTTTCTGTTGGGAAAGGAAAGGAATTTGAGGTTAAATGATATGTTTGGAAAGTTGAGATGAGATTGGCATTATACACTTAATATTATGGGTGAATGGGTAATTGAAAAAAAAAATGTAAAAAGTGTTTATTTATGATTTTGGTTTTAGGTTGAAAAAGATTTGATGAGATGATGATGATGATAATAAGGTTTATGTAGGTTTCTTTGTATATATGTATGTATGTATATATATATATATATATATATATATATATATATATACATACATATATATATATATATATATATATATATATATATATTTGTATAGTTTATTATATTATATTTTGATGCTGAAAATTGTATAAATGCTGTGGAAGATAATTATATCACTGTTGTTATTGTAACGCAAAAATAGTATATGTATTGATTGATCACCGGTAATATTTGATATCTTATGTGTGATATGGGTTGCAATAATGTAAACTCTAATATTGTTGTTTTGTACCCTCATGTACGTGTCTAAACCTGCCATTCGTTTTGAATGAAACGGTGGACCTGGTTCTTTTGTATACTTGTTATTCTCACACTTTCTTGAACTTGAATAAAGTCATGATTAAACAATATGGAAATAAGATCATTTGAATTGTGTGTGTGTGAGCTGTAAATAAATATACGCTCATTTCTCTGCCTTGCTTGTTGTGTCATGGTTACATTTATTTGTCTAAAAGCGTCGTCTCCTTTAGGCAGACAAAGACCTCTGTGTGTTGTGGCTTGTCGTTTACGGCAACTGTTATCTACATTTCAACGTAGATGGGGTGATTGTATCACCGCATGCGACAATCATTCTTCTTTCTTCCTCGTCTTCTTCTTCTTTTTTTTAAATACATGTAATAGTCATTCACTTCAATGCAAATAACAACAGAATCATCAAATCACTTTGGTATCAATGTACAACGGAACAGAATAATTCCTGTAATAATGGTAGCAATTGAGATATTCACTTCATTTTGCAATGTTACAAATAAAATGACAATTACAGCAAATTGAAATTACCAACAAAAATGGAAGTAGGTAGGAAGACGTTGTTCGCAAAAACCGATAAGTCCACATTTGCCAAGGAGATATTTGCGATTGAAGGTCAAAAAAATAAAGAGAATAATAAGAAAATTTTTGCTTCTTTTGACCATAACTTCAAAAATGTAGTGACCAATTATCATTTAAAAGGTATTATTTTGTACTTTATGACAGAGACCGTACTTCAAAATCTTCAAAAATGGACCTATCGGGTTTTGCGAAAAAACTCTTCGTATGGTAGGGCCTATACATTACGAGAAAAATCCATCGCAAAAACAAATCTCCCAGCTACCCTTTTTCACAATATCTCATATGACTGTGTTCATACACAAACACACACATACGCACACACACACACAAACGCATTTTATGATATATTCATAGTAATGAATATAATTATATATGTATATATATATATATATATATATATATATGCATGTATATATGTATACATATATGTACATTCATAGATAGATACATAGATAGACATACATAAAATCGATGACAATATTGATGTATGGGAAGGTCAAGTGATGTGCGATGTGTGATTGTGAATTAAAATGTAATGATTTCTACATGTTTAACAGTTCGAGAAAGTAGAAAACGGCACTCGCATCCTACACTCTAACAAAAAAAAAAGAAAAACATATTTAATCATGCTCTATTATACTTTGGTCATGTAACTGTTGACAGACAATAAGAATCACAATTACACACATTAACCTTTCTTAATGATTTTGTTTTGCATGGATAATCTAAAGAACGTTCAAAATATATTCAGAATAAATGTAAGGTAATATATACCTGCAAAACTGGATTAAAAACTCATTAGCTTCTGGAATCATCCTGTACTGCAGGTGGATATAAGGAGTTGACTTTAGAAAGACTTGATGGGAGCACTCGAGAGATTAATCATTAATTGACGGAGATTGAAGAGCCATTGACTGCCCACGTAGTCACATTCAGGGGTAACTACAAGACGATGCTGTTTAATGTGTAGTTAAAGGTATAGGTCAAGTACAAAGCAATTAACCACGGCTGAATCGCAAAATTCTTAACATGACAAATATGAACATTACAATCTGTTCATTTACATTACTTCAGTTTCCGTTTAAATTTTAGTTTGTTTTATTTCTACAGTAGTACAGTTGAAATAACTTTACACCATCAACAATTTTGACGTCATGATATAAACAAGGGTATTCAACAGAAACGAATAATTACGTGTAAATTACGTATATGGTATACAAGCATTACATATTTCACAGTATCTTAACGTACGGGAGACCGTTACCTTAACGTGAAGGAGACCTATATCAATAAGCAATTCGCTTGACTTGGATAACGGCGTCTGAGCATTACTGTTTGTTATACAGGGTTTTTTTTTTTCAACTGAGGGAACAAAACACATACACATATAGATAGATAACGTGAACTTCCGAACACATTCGTCATCATCTTCATCGTTGGAAGTCAACACAAGGGGAATATAACAAGACAGAAACGAAAGTTAGGGACAAAGTAGGGTTTTCCTGATTAAGAAAAAACTTCTCATAGGAAAAGGTTTTCGTGACTGCATAACAGCTATAAATCTACGCACCCTTCAGTGATCTGTAAGCCTAACTTTTATATTTTAACGACGTAACTGCTTCATACTGATTGCAAAATTATGAGGTTGTCAATATTCATTGTTGTTATTAAGTGCTCTTATTTGACAGCTTGATGTATAAGATGTAGTCATTACTTTTGATGTGGCACTTGGGTGACTGGAGAGAACTCAGTAAATCAAAATGGTCCTCTCGGAAACCTCTCGGAAACCTCTCGGAAGGAACGTGGATACAGTGACCTGGATGCCAGCCCTATATAGATAGGACGCACATCCCTTTCTGATTATCTGACACGCAAACGAAAATGATTTTTTTAACAAATCAATGATGGGAACAAAATCTAATCTGATTTGATATTGGTAGCATGATTTACACAATGTGGACAGCCTATATAAATGCATTGAAATGAGTCGAAATGCGGCAGAGATGGAGATCACTGTTAAATCAAAATATAGCTTAAAACACCACAACGAGCGGTAATAAAGATTGGCGTGAAATGATGCTTAAACAAAATAAATCAAGGAACTTTGTTTGAAGGTCTATTTTGGAAAAGATTACAACAAAGAACTGAATTACACTGTACAGTATGTGATTGCTCCATAAAACTTCATAAACATCATTTCTGAGTTATTTTGTCTTCAGTTCCTCATCTTTTTCCCACATTATGAACTCACAAAGCTGCGCGAGAATTTGATTCCGATTGAAACTACACACACAGTCTTGCCGTACATATAGGAGATCATAAATTCGCTACGCTACCCTAAGGCCGCTGAACATGGATTGACGCTACTTTCCCTCCCCATCCCCCCCCCCCCACGGAAAAACAAAATATTTCCAGGTTGTTGCTTTTTTCCTATCGAATTTACCAATTCCCCCTCCCCTAAAAGCTTTTAAGAGGTCCCTGCCACCCACTTTAAGAAGAGCGTAGCAAGAGGAGCTATTCTATTCTGTGCACAAAAATCACGCGACCCAAAACTGAAACACGCAATGACTCCTTCAGTCAGTTGATAATGCAATGTGTCCTCTGCAATGACATTTGAGAGACTTTATTGCACTTTCATGTGTTTAACGAGCCGTATCGGATCGGCTCATAAGTTAGATGTTATTATGGCACTCTACATGGAAGGCAAGTACAGGGCAACGCCTGAGAAAGTAGATTGTATCAGTGTGTCATACGCACAATATAATAAGGCAATGTATAGACACCGATCATAATCATCGATCCCTTGTACAATAGTGTTCACACAACGTGATAGCGCCGGAAAAGCGGAGACAAAGAAAAAAAAGTGACTGCGCTTGGTTCAAGTCAAATATGAAGAGATGCAGGTATAAATGCTTTTTATGTATATAGACGAATGATGTGGAATAAGAATGAATGCTACATATTTCTTAACATCCTTAAGATAAACTTTGCTCCCAGGCTAGATTCATGTGACCATGCCTCAAGTGTTGGTGAACTTGCTACGAATGACCATGCTTCTGACGCTGCATTATCAGAATACGCACGAACCTGATGTGAGTGGGGACGACGTGCATCCATGGACGTGAGTGTGGGTATCGTAGTATAGCAACACCGAATGAGAGAGTTGATAATTTCATTAGTGTTAGCCACTGACCTAGTGTTAGCAAGTAAAGATAAGACACACACAAACACACACATAAATCGACATCAAGAATAGTGGAGCCCGGTTAAGCAGACGACATTCAACATCAGGCCCAACACTACTATACTTAACTACATTACATTTTTTAGGTCAACTTGGTAACACCATGAAGTCCATGGTAACACTGAGTGATCTCAAGTTCAGGGGTGGACTATCGCTGATGCTATAGAGTTAGGTTAATTCAGCTATAAAGTTGTCAAATGTTACTAACTGAACTGTCTTAAGACGTTCAAATCGATGAGGAAACATTTCGGCATTCAATCATGAGCTTTGAAAATAACCTTTATGCTGTGAAGATAGGCACTACTTCTGAAACAATTATGTTATGCTTTTCAACCGTTTTCTAAGTGTTTTCTATTGACATACTGTTTATGTATAGTTGTGTATGAGCAGGGTAAATCTCATCCGATCACTGATTTCAAACTTCGGAAGAATTGACGAGTGCAATTTCTGCCACAGTTTTTTACTAGCTTCATTTTTACGTAATATCAGAGATCACTGGTAGAGCTATACAGTTACCATTCAGAACAATTTATTCAGCCTGAATGCTTGAAACCGAAAACACTGTTCACTCCTTTAATATCTGTGTGTCTGTATAAAGCAGACTAACGCTGTGATACGAAAACTCCGACGGAAGTTCAATAATGATAGTTCGCTGTCAATGAGGACATGTAAAACACGGTTGCCGGATGTTTTTTTCCCCTGTAGAACTCATCAGGCAATTATTTTGTCGCAGGTATGCTCTCCTATAATACTTGCCAGGCGATGCGTGCCTTCATGATGTTACACTCTCGATACGCTTCTGATGATGTGTTTTTCCCCTTTCTTTATTATTTCTTGTCATATTATTTGAGGCGTCGGTATCGTGCAGATTTCGTCAATAACTCGTCGCTCTTTTTTTCCCCTCAAGTGTAGTAGTGCAGCACAGGAAATGAACTAAGGCTCGATCACCGCATCATCCCCGATGAAGACTGACGTCCTTTTCCTATCACGCCCGCCTTTTTTTTCTGTCACGGCATATGATCATGCGTATTATCATAAATGTCTGAACACACACACACACACACATACACACACACACACACACACACACACACACACACACACACACACACACACACACACACACATATATATATACTTATATATATATATATATATATATATATATATATATATATATATATCCTCACATTAAACAAACTAATGAAAGTTCTGCCTACATCAGTGTGTTGTAAACACATATCGAAGAAAGAGTAAAAAAAAAAAATGCAGAAGCCCAAAATATTTTGGTGAAATTAGATTTTGGTTCCTGCGGTGAGCTTATTCTATTGACTGTTTCTTCGATACACTGCGTACAGTGGCGTATCTAGGAAAAACGGCGCCCGGGGCAAGCGCGAAAATTGCGCCCCTAATTCCTGAAAAAGTGTTCAACCCCAACCCCATCCCGGTAGGGACTTTAAACAAAGTGCACATGATAATATGCTTTTTCAAGCACTTAAAAGGGGTCTTTTGAGAGTGATTTAAATGTAATGAATTTTGATAAATTTTGGCGAGCGAGCGTAGCGAGCGAGCCGAAAATTTTTGTATTTCAGCTTCAAAAACATGGAATTCTTGTCATTTTTTGCTTATCAAATCTTACAATTCTAATCAAGATATAGTGACGGCCTTATAGATAACGATTTCTACCAACAAACTGAGGACTTTAAAAAATACTCTAGATTAGTACGCGCGAGTGAGCCGAATTTGTATGTTACATCATCGTCATCATTACGTCATCATCACGTTTTGTTCTTATCTCTCTCTTTTTTCTTTTTCTTTTTTTTTGGCGAGCGAGCGCAGCGAGCGAGCCGAACATTTTTGTATTTCAGCTTACAAAACATGGAATTCTTGTCATTTTTTGCTTATTAAATCTTACAATTTTAATCAAGATATAGTGACGACCTTATAGATAACGATTTATACCAACAAACTGAGGACTTGAAAAAATAACTGTTTTATAGTACGAGCGAGTGAGCCGAAATTTGCGCCCCCCGTATGTTCGAAACCGTTGGCGTCCTCTTTTGATCCAATCGGCGATCGCTTCAGAACGAATGAATTTGCAGCCGGCGTTCAGAGTAACATTTTTCCAGCTAAATATACTGAATGACATGTGTGAACACAACAGACATTGTCATTTTGTCCGCGTCATCGTCACGTTTGTTTGTTTGTTTGTTTGTTTGTTTGTTTGTTTGTTTGTTTGATAAATTTTGGCGAGCGAGCGCAGCGAGCGAGCCGAAAATTTTTGTATTTCAGCTTACAAAACATGGAACTCTTGTCATTTTTTGCTTATTAAATCTTACAATTTTATTTAGATATACACTAGTGACGGCCGTATAGATAACGATTTATACCAACAAACTGAGGACTTGAAAAAAATAAATACTCTAAATTGTACGAGCGAGTGAGCCGAAATTTGGATATTTCCGCGTCATCATTACGCTTTGTTCTTATCTTGTTTGATTTGTGTTTTTTGCGCCCCTCCCCCCACCCCCCCATGTTCGAAACCGTTGGCCCCTTCTTTTGATCCAATTGGCAATCGCTTCAGAACGAAAGAAATTGCAGCCGCTGCTCCGTGGAACATTTTCCTGCTGAATATAAAATGACATGTGTGAACACAATAGACATTGTCATTTTGTCCGCGTCATCATCACGTTTTGTTCTTACCTTCTCTTTTTATATGAATTTTGGCGATCGAGACGATAATTTTTGTATTTCAGCTTACAGAATATGTAATTCTTGTGTGAACACAATAAACATTGTCATTTTGTCCGCGTCATCATCATGTTTTGTTTTTATCTTGTTTTATTTGGTTTTCTTCCCCCACCCCCACCATTCTCCCTCCCCCCCCCCCCTTTCCGGACGAGGTTTTTTTTTTTAATCCTTCTTTTCTTTTTTCTTTTTCTTCTTCTTCTTTTTTTTTCTTCTTCTTCGTCTTTTTTTTCGTTTTTTGCGCCCCCTAGGAGTGGCGCCCGGGGCACGTGCCCCCCTTGCCCCCCCCCCCTAGATACGCCACTGACTGCGTACATAACGTATACATAATACGTAGTTACAGATAGGTGGGACCTATGTCTATTGTCCGTTTGGTTTTTTTTTTTTTCGTTTTGTTGTTTTGTGCTGGAATGATATAATGATCATGATAACAATGTCAAAAATGTGAATGAGTGGATTCTTACACTGTTTTCAAATGTTTACATCTCACATGATATACGGATTTATTTCGCATCTTTTAATTCTCAGATTACTCTTATTTTTGCCGTATACATCATCCGAGATTATAGGTCTTCTCATAATTTATGTGTGACCACGCACACACAGTACACCTGCACATACTAGTACTAGTACTCCATAAGTGGACATTTTTCCATGTGTATCGCAAATATTGTGGGCGTGTAAGTGCTAACTCGCAGGCATTTACTCACGTAAAAAAACACACACACACAACGCACACACACGCAGACACATGGTTGCACACGTACAATCATGCGCGTACTCATATCATCCCATTGAGGACAAACCGATTTTGCTATATCACACGTTTCCCATAGACACCTGCCGAGTATGGCTTGTCTTCGACAGGTATAAAGTATGCAAATTGAGACGTGCATGTTATGTAAGGTGGCTTGATGTTGGGAACCCACGTCCTTATCTTCTAATAAGCTGGTTGGCTATTACATGTTTCCATATTAGATTATCCGATGTTATTTCTATTATAGCTGGGAGCTATCTAATTCACCTGTTTCTTTCAACACACACCTCGATACTGATAACCCTTTGCATACATTAGCTATTAATATTGGAAAGCAAGGCGAGCTCTCAACCTGTCAAAACAACTTTTGCTGAAAGGGCGTAAATATGATTTGAAGCACTTGTAAACAGATCTATTGCTCTTGGCCGCAGACTTCTGGTAATATGATACGCACATATTTTGTTCTTTAGGTTACAGTCTGCTGTTGCCAAGCTTTCCATTTGCAATTGTCATTATGGATTTTTTTTTTCATTTTTGCAATCTGCTCCTTGCTGTACGGGCACTATAATACTCTTACAGGTTCCCAAATAAGAGGTTAATGATATGATGGCAGTATAAAATACCTTGCTTCGAAAGTGCATGGCCAATATCGCCCACATGATAACCACTTCACATCAGACATGCTGTAGGTAAATATAGTACAGACATTTTTTTTTTCATTTTTTTTAATAAGGCTCCTCCAATAGTTGGTAAGATGATTTGGATTTAGAGTCGTTTGGGACTCTTGATCTATATCACCACCGTCGCAGAAACTCCCATCCCTTCATCATGCAGGAGAATCGTGCTCGCAAAATGAGTAATAATAATATCATAAAGATGCGATAAGCCCCTAGGCACACGAAGATTGTGATGTAATATACAGCGATATTGACTGAATTTCATGTCAGCAGTATTTTCCAGCACTATCTTGATGAAAAGATGAAATAAAGCCGACAATGACGGCAATAAGAGAAGCTCAAAAATAACAAATATGATGATTGCTGTCATTGCAATAACGTTACATAGTGACGTCACTTTTTAATATCACCATGTTGATACTATCTTGATTTGTATGACAGTCTGGCAGCAAAAGAAGTAGTACAGCAGTAACAGTAAACTCAGTAGCAGCAGAAGTGACTATCTAGTAAAAACTGTAGAGACAGCACTCTGAATGTTCATCATTACTTTTATATTTCTTATTCTTATCACTGTTATGATTTTAGTTATTCCCATTATCATTTTTTTTTCATATCACGATCATCATCATTTTCATCCCTAATGATATTACTATGATTTAACAATTCTTATCTTTTAGCCGTTCTTATCACTGTTGTTTTTGGCGACTTTTATTACTTTATCATCACCGTTATAGTGGCGGTAATAATGACAGAATTAAAGAAAAGACATTGTAATGGGCTGAGTGGTGATGGTCGCGGAGTTGACCCGTCTATAGTTGCAGCTGTGGTAATTAAGCTGTAACTTGTGATATAGCAACTTGCCACGATATCGGGGTTGTCACTACTACGAGCTTTTATGCCAAATAGTGAAAGAGGTCGATCGCAGTAAAGTGGTGCCTGTTTAAATGTCTTTCGCCTGTTGTGCCTCTTTGTCATTTATCAGTCGTACTTTGTGCACAATACAAATAATTCCTTTAAGCACGAAGGTATTTTTTCCTAAAATATTTTCTGCTATATAACGAGCTATCTATAAAGTCCATTTGATTTGTTCCATTTCATCCCAGCCGCTTTTCCCTCTCAAACTCCCTTACAAAATCAATATCATACTTAAATTCCCTCGGGTGCGGTCGGGACGAATTCCTCGGTGGGACTGATCATTTTAAATCTTATCAATAATACGCCGCTGCATTCGAGTGACATTAAATATGAATGTGATATGCCGTGAGACCTTTCTACCGACTATTCACGACTACAAAGAGGCATAATACTCAGCGATCAAAGGAAAGAAGAATGGTATTGAGCACGGGTATTCACTGTGCCTTATTAAAATTGATATAAACTTGTTTTGATCCTCCGTTCTTGAGATGTAGGAATCAAACCGTGCCAGAGGCGGGCAGTGATACGGCTTTTGTGAGGTCATGGTATAATCTGCTTCTATATCTACTCAGGAATATTGAAACAAATGCTATAGCAGGAACCGGGAGATTTGGCAAGAATAATGGGATCTATAGTTTCGAAACGGATGTCTACGAGACGTTTGGGAATCAGAGTTTCAATTAAACATACAAACTGAGTTTTTGATGACGATGAGGCAGCCGCATATCACCACGCGCGCTCTGTTTTGCCACGGGGTCAAGCAGGGAGTGACCCAGCGAGTGGAAGAAATTATGGGATATCCGAACTGCAGCATACATGCATCGATGGCAGGCAATCAACGAAATTACATCGCCGGCAGATTTAACGGCTTGACCGACTTTTGCTTGCATCAGTTCTTGGTCGTGTTCCTTTGTGAGTGAAATGCGAAATAAAGCGATGAAGCACACGAGAATAATGTCTCTAGTGTCATGCATTCCTTTCTTGTCGACTAGATTGCCAGACGTAGCTTAATGGTGTTCAGTGCTTATCAGTATGTACCGCTGAAAAGTGATCCCTCTACATGCGACATACGTACCTCTCAGAGAATCCACATCTATCCAGGCAAAGCTCGTGTTTATTCAATTCTCGTTTTAACAATGTGAAAGCAAGTTATTCTTTCAACATCACTTAAAGGCGCCGTCGTGCTGATTATGTTTCACCCTTATAAATGGCATGCAGCTTTAGTGTGATTTGGAGTTAACTTATGTGGTGTGTGCTCGTATGTATGGCCTCGCGTCGCGTGCGTAGTTTCTTCCCCACTTGTAATCAGATTGTTCCACGCCGTTGGCGTTGCACGCGAAACAGACACCAACAAGTCACAGAGCTGCACGTCTATGACACTATTACCTTCCACACAGCGCGGTCTGTACATGTATATAGAAGTTCGTGCGCTACCATACCAATGCGCTAGTACCAATAGGAACAGGTGTATCTGAAGCGCCTCATATATTTTACTCCTTTTTCATTTTACCAGTTTTAAAAGACTCATTGACTTTTTTATTACATGTCTTAGTTATTCTAATTTTAGAAATCTGACGTAACAGAATAACCACTTAGAACCTCTCTCTGATTACCATCCTTTACACGCCGTTTTGTGCCATGATTTAACCAATATTATATACACGTATTAAGTGCAATGTTCATTGTGTTCAGACAGTAAGTTGTAAGGCTGTTTTGGCAAAGTCTATTGCCCTCAGTCCATACATCAATGCAAAATGACCATAATGTAGAACGTGTAAAAATAAGACCTTTTAGGGAAGATTCAGTTCTGTTTTGGGCAAAGAGTGCGAATTATCAGGCCCCTTTACTTATAAAGAGTGGTTCTTAGTTGCGGCGAGAACGAAATGTTTTCACATTGCCATTGCTGTAGTTAATACAGATAGCAATGCTAAAAATCACGATACGATCAAGCTACTGTTACAAAGATTTCACTGCGAACGAAGCTTTTATTTTCCGTTGAGTGCAAATTTTATTACTGTGTCTATTTTGCCAGCAGAGAAATTACACAAACATGAAGCCATTTTAATGTCTAAAAGATAATCAATGATAATAGCCAACAATTCCAGCGATGACGGAATGTTAAGAAGACTGTTATCATATTACGAAGAAGGACAGTTCACTTGCAGGCATTTAAATGCGGCAGAGCAGTCCTACGACTTCAAAATTGTCTCTTAACGTGTTTAACTTGATCGACGTTTAAGATTCATGTAAAATCAGATAACTGCGCATTCGTGATGTTGGCCCCCCGGAAACTCGTTTCCATCTCCTAGCCGCGATCTTCTCTCCTTCAAATTCGAATCGATGCCACTTTGGGTGTTTTTCGTGCGCCGCAGACAAGTTAAAGGGCTGACATACAAGTGTGTCGATATGGAACGGATCTCAGGCAACGAGGGAGGTCGCACCTGTCAACGTATTTCCCAGGAGGGCTGCATTTGGAATCTGTCCGTTAACCAATCAGCTGCCTCCTTCTCTCATTAATATTCATTGCGTGTCTAATTGTGGTCAATGTATCTGAAACGACGGGTAAAAGAGGTGAAAAGGACGCCCGTTGCCCCATGGGAACATTCGCAGGATCTCCACAGACTTGATAGAGTAACGCAACACACTTTCATGGAGAGCTGATATTTGTTCAAGCATCAAGCGCAAGTAACTATTCCCTCTTCTCGCATCTTTCTTATCATACTGATGCCTATGGCGTCTCCTACATCACAGGGTGATTGCTGTGTCGTATAATAACACCCACTGCACTGAGCCTCCCTCGGAGTCATTTTAATGGTACTTTTAAAGCAGGCAAGAGCAACCAACTGTTCCAACGGACAACAGCTGTAATACTTTTTTTTTATAGAGAGAACCTGAGAATTTAACAATGGCGTAAATTACTGACGTACATTCACAAAGATTGATATGACAAAAGTGGCAGTGACAATGGTAACGATATCGTCTTCATGTAAAGCGCGAAACTAGTGATGATAACGGTGTTTACGTCGTGAAGGGATAAATTCTGCGAGTCTTTGTTCTCATCAAAAGCATTTTCTCATTATCTGTCAGTCGAACCATGGTCTGAGATATTGACTACATTCTATGGACCTTTTTTTTTTCTCTCTTCAAATATATTTTCAAGGGATATAGTATGTCGAGATAGATTTTTCCAGCTGAATGAATCCATTACAGCTATCCATTGCTCATCTCAGGGTACACTGGCTGCCTCCGCAAATCAGTTCAGAATGGTGTATTATTGACTTAGCTTCAATTTGTCTGGAGGGGTTTTCAGCCTTTTTATGCATGCCAAATGGGAGTAGGCACATTTCCTTCGTTCCTTGACAAGTCGCGCTTCTATTACTGGAGAATAATGCAAGATATCTTCTGCAATTGATACTTTGCGTGCTGAGGAATTGCATAAAAATCTACCCACGTAGCTCTGTGTGGGCTACATTTCTCTTTTAATGCTGCCAACTTGATTATGAAACGACGGACCACAAAGTAGTAAGACAAAATAACCCTCGCCAGTAGAATAGGGGCTTTGTTTTGTGTTTTGTTTTGTCTGTTCGTTTGTTTGTTTGTTTGTTACTTATAAGAAATGAAAAATATCAGGAAATCTGTACTTTCATCTTCTCGGCAACACTGTTCACTGTAACAAGCAGGATCGTGTTTTATAATGATAAGAAAACAACACAGGAACCAATTATCAAAGTCATTCACACTAGTGTATGCGATAACAGCACCACTCGGAGGGCTCATTACATACAACTCAAAACTCTCCGGATTATAGATTTGGGGAAATTTCGACATTCTAGACTATGGCGATAACATGATAAGTCCCTTATCCTCTGTTCGGTATCCGGAGGTTGTTGAGATTCCTTTCAGGGGGATATTAATGGAGAAACGAACACGGCCCTTGGGAGCTCATCCAACATTTCGCAGCACACATTCCAGCCCCGCTTTGTAAAACATTTTGCAACAACAAGTGCACATGATAATACCCTGCAACGATTGCAGTTGTAACTGTGGAAGCCCGCATAAGTGATCCACTGAATACATGTAAAATTGCTTTAGGTGTTTTGCCGCGATAACTGCAATATTACTATATTTTCGTATCTATGAATCAATATTATGAAACGGGACAAAACAGTCGATATCCTACAAACCAAAATGTTTGTTGCTTTAAATGCATTTTAATTTTTACTTTATCGTATGTTTTACATTATACAGTCATGACATCTATACGAAAAATATTATTAACAGATAAAAAAGTACGGACAGGGACATTACATCACATAGTTACAGAAAGGTGGCAAAAGACCCCGAAAGTAAATATGTTTATATTTTACCTTTATACAGATATTCGGGAAAAAAATCATGATCTATGTATATGTATATGTATGTATATATATATATATATGTATATATAAATATATATATATATAATATATATATATATATATATATATATATAATATATATATATATATATGTATGCATATATATATATATATATATATATGTGTGTGTGTGTGTGTGTGTGTGTGTGTGTGTGTGTATGGTGTGTCAATGTCACTGCGTGTATAGATGTGTGCATTAGTGGGCTTAAGAGCATGATTACACTGTGTTCCGTCATATTAAATATAGTACTGATGGGGTATTAAGCAATCTTATTCCACAATGTGATTTTATCTGTTATGATGTCTGTTTTCACAGGAAACAGTGCCACGCAGAAATTTGAGAGTCTATTCAAACATGGAAAAATCAATTGTACACTATTGCATTTTGGAGAGAGAGAGAGAGAGAGAGAGGGAGGGAGGGAGAGGGAGAGAGAGAGAGAAAGATAACGAGAGAGAGTGTGGGTTGCTCGTTTTGTGGGTTGCCCCTTTTTGAACATCTGTCGCAACAATGCGGCTCTGTTACGACAGATGTACATTGCAACGCTATACCACAGTCTTTCCACATCTACTGAAGATCAATGTCTGAATATCATGCTGTTTCCCGATTAGAGCTTCTGATCGAATTTCCCATCCGCTTGGGTAGTCGATTTTTTCTCTCTTTCTCTCGAGAAGACAAGTTTCCGATTTCCTGCTGTAATATTCACGGTTTTCTTATCTATCGGCCACGCCATTACGGAACGTTTCGAGGGACGGTCCTCGGAAGGCGCGACGACTCTGATTAAACACTGTCTGCCTTTGTGCGCGTTAATCCATATGGGAATGGGTTCAATCTCACACACGTAACACATGTCAAGTTTTATTCAGCCGAGTGTGTTTTTATTATCACTGTTCTAGTCAAAAGTTTTGTTGTGATGGTATGTCTGCCTTTCTCCTACTTTCCCCTTCAGTACCCTCCCATCTCTGTAATTCCCTCACTCCATGTCTGCACTGAGACGCGTAAAACACCATAACGTGGGGAAATGATTTCAGACAGATTACTGGGAGACACACCTCATTGAAAATGCATTCTCGCCCACGAAGGGCATCTTTCATCTTAATCGGGTTAAACAAGTATCCACAGAATGTTGGCACGCAAACATGCTATCCGTATATGTTGTTATCCATAATATTCTATAAACTTAATGGCTTGCGTGATGTTTTGGGGCAAACGATTTTTAGCAGAGTGACATGAGGAAGAGTATTGGGGGAATCATGTCGGATTGTAATGAGGCGCCAGACTAATGTAAGGACCAGAGCAATTTACCGTGAGTGCTGGTAGATGGAATCCCACAGGGAGACGAGAAAGAGGATACTCAGGGTAATGACTGTGCTCTCCCCTACCTGTCGACTGGCGAGAAAGGCTCATTATTGGCGTCCAGATGATATCGGATGCATTCTCACAATTTATTTCATGTTTTTCATTTGCATAACGTTATTTGTATTCATAAGGATATTCACTATCCGTGCTGTGATATTGTTGCAATTGGGATTAGCGTGCTGTCGTATTGTCGTAGTTGGGCTTAGCTGATACTCAGCCTGATCTTCCAAACTATCATTCGCATTTGTAATTGTATAAAGATATCTTAATGGTATTAAAACGCACAAATTGATAAAAAAAGACCTGTCATTGTATTTGTTGTTTTTTGATCCTTCCCTCAGCATATCATTGTCTGGCCAAAGATAAATCAAAAAGTGAGCACAAAAAGAGCCACACGTACACACAATTTTGATTAACATTTCCCTCGTCAGAAGCGCTGCGAAAGCATCACAATCATTCCGTGTTTTGGTACTCTCAATTCCAGGCAACTGACCAAACTGTGTGAGCCTCTTAAATGTATGCTAAACAACGTTATTTCATCTACAGGGCACCACTTCATGCTAGGCAAAACAAAAAGGGAGGAGCTGTCCAGGAGATCTTTATCACCTGATATGAGTATTATGTCCCCTCCCCCTTATCATATCAATAGTGAGAGCTGAGATGCGCGCGCGTGTGCGGCGACTGAACGAATGGCGAGCACCCGCAAAGCGAATATCCATGAAAAATTGCGTAGACAAAGAGCGGTTGAATCTTAGAAGACGTTGACACAGTGAAAGACAGTGAACTCGAGTGCCTCGCTCACACAGATGCGCCACTTTAATGCACCGCTTCGGTGGGGAAAGTTGTCTCGGAATGTGAACACGTATTGAAGACACAAGGGTCGTTGTCCACCGAAGTGTGAGCATGTTGCTCCATTTGTAATTAGCCAGGACGCTCGCACGACTACAAGTCGCAATAATTATTCACAACTCAGTTTCGAAACATCTGAACAACTGAAGGACGAGGACCCCAGGCAACACAATGTGGGAAAACTCCTATCTTTTGAGGATCATGGTTTGCATGCATTCTAGCTGCGAAGAAACCGACATACAATGCGACGATATGAATTACTGTGAAAGTTTGGGAGCAAGCATATATTGAACTATACTGAGTCGCGCCGTCTTCGCTGGTCATCGTTTTGTCGAATTTTAAGATCTGCGCAGTTACTTATAATCTTCTTATGAAATCCGAAGATCGCTAATGTCCGTAGAGAGCGATCACTATAATGTGATTTTGGTTTTCAAGTCACTTCAAATTCATGACATTTGAACAATTGGCAAAGTAACTAACTGTCGATGGGAAACTTGCATACACCAGAATGGAGTAAATACTGTCTTTATATTATTGTAAACTCGGGGACTCATATTCATTAGTCATTCATGCTGTCACTGTGGGTCAAGAGGATTAGTGTTCAAGAAGACATTGAAAACAAAAAAGAGCTAGCCAGGGTAAGCCGTCAGTCTTCATTGAGGTAGGTCCCATTACTACGGAGCACTGAGTTTGTCCTGGACGAGTGAGGTAGCTCACCTCATTAACCGCGGATGATGCGGGACGGAGGAGTACACATGTCAAATTAAATTGCCCGAACTACAGTGATGAGACTTGTGCTGCAAGGGACGTCAAGACAGATGAGTGTGTTTTGCGTCAATTGCTCATAGCTTCCACCGTGCCGTGCACTACCAAACTCGAGAAAAAAGGCAGGATCTTCTTTACATTTTCTTTGAAACGGATGAAGTTTTGCTTCGAGTGACCTGGTTGGTTTATTACCCATGGCTGGTAATGTACTTTTTGCCTGCAAAGAATGTCTAGAAAATTCATAACGGCACAGTCACTTTCTCGAGAATAGATTATTTTTATCTCACAATCATTTATGGTCCATATGGAGACGAATTAATGCCAAGCGCGGCGGGTTATTGGCCTGAAATTATGCCTTCCACCTGCGTGAAATTCAAGAAGACTTTCTCTCGACACGAGTAAGGAAAGCGGCTCTTAATAGAACTTATCTGACAATTTGAGCGAAGCCCGAGGAGAGGGTGGTGATTGGTTTTCTAACATCCGAGTAGTCCAGTGGTGTGCTTACCTGCCTGTCTGGGCAATTTCATAACCAACCTGAAATGCCGCGCACGATTCAGATCACTGACCCGACGATGAGGGAACACGGACGGGCTGCGTGAATTGTGGTGGAAATGCTCAAAGCTTCTTGTATAACCTTTCATCGTGGATATATCATGTCATTTCTGATATGAAATTGATAAAGGAGGTGGCGAAGGCAGTGATTGCTCAATAAAGAGACGCAGTGAGTAATTTATCGGAGGACGGGAAGCCAATATCACTAGCTATATTCTTTATTTGGGTGATGTGTCTACATAATTGAAGTGGAAGACCAATTCATAAAAAAAGGACAGCAAGGCTCAGGGAAAAAAAATGACTTTCCTCCAGTGGCAGACGTTTATTTTGCCGCTTCTTTCTGGTTGCCTGCTCTTTCTTTTTGATCTGGATTCACCGAACCCTGACATCGTGAGCAACAGCATCATTGTTTGTACTTTACTTTGATGATCATGACATTTTTATCTGTACATAATGTGAGCAGGGTCCCTTGGTAGAACAGTTAACCAACTGAAAGGGCTACCCTGCTAAAAGAATATTGAAATAAATAAATAATAAATAACAGCAATTACAGAATTTCTATCCTAGAGAAAGGACTAATCCAGGAACTGCAGCATGAAAATGTGCGGAGAAAACGACAATGATATACTGTAATGCTGTTCTTCCATCGACAGGATAATGGATGCAGTGGAATAACGCTCTTGACGTATTTGCATGCTACGCGCCGCCAATTTTGTCATGATTGTCCTAGGGCACGAATTTCACCGCAGTTGCTTTCAGCTTTAATCGTTCAGAATACTGTAATAGATTTGCTGTAATATCGTTACAGCTCGGCAATTCTGGCAACTTATTTGACGCTGAACTGCCTTTTAATCATTTTACATAATGTGGAAGTACATCATCTTTTCTAACATTATATACGTAGGCTTTGAACTGTACCGCTAAAGACACGATGTTTTCAAATAATATTACGTTTTCTTTCGACGAGATCAACCTGACGAAAATCGCCGAACCAGCATGCACAGTCGCTTTAAATTCTAGCCACTATGGGAAGAGGATATCGAATGGGTTCCTGGGGTTCGTTGCCGGTTATTACGCCCTCGTGATCGTGTTTGGAATCATAGGGAATGGCCTTATCATCGCCGCCTTCCTGAAGGGGCCAAAGCTGCGTCGCGTGACAGTGAATGTCATCATGGTGCACATGGCGGCCGTCAACCTGATTCAGATTTGCATCGGTAACCCGTTTGCCTTGATCAAAAATTTCGATCCTGGTCTGATCGAGAGCAAGATCGCCAATCGTACGCTTTACTTGTCCTGCTGGATGTGCTTCATGATATCATTCTACAACCTAGTAGCGATATCGATAAATCGCTATCTTCTCATAGCCAGGCCGAGGACCACTTATCGTCTGTTCTGTACCAACCGTTCCATCGGGTTGGCCTTAGGTTTGATCTGGCTGATTTCCTTTGTAATTCACTTATCGCTTTGGTTGATTATGACGCTAACAGACTGGTCGAAACCTAACCATCGACATGTCGGGAAATGTGATCTTCACAAGCATCGCATATCATCAGTTGAAGTTTTTGTAATCTATTTTCTCGTTATTTTTCTCCCACCGCTGGTAATTGTCCCCATCATGCATTCGCTGACTCTCTACACCATGCGCTCGAGCACGCGTCGCATCCAGAGAGCTGCTGAGGGCACCGCGAACCACCGTCCTCCCGGAACAAGAAGATCTGAAAATGACCAGTCAAAGACTCCATCAGGATCGCATCTAGATATCAGTATTGCACTCAACCACAACATTCCCACGCGTAATAGCACACGCGGCACTGCCGAAGACCAGACTACAACCTTGCAGCTAGTCAACCATTCCTTGCGAGCCGTCGCCATAGTGATTTCTCCATCGCAAACTTCATCCTCACTAGGAGGAGACGACCTCAACGCAAGGGATGGGTCGCACGTCGGTGGTGAGACGTGGTGTATGCTGTGCGCATGTCACAAAGTCTCTGCGTCCAAGGAGGCGAGTCCCGGTGGAGGTCATCGACCACGCCTCGGTCGTCATCGCGGCGAACTTCGTCTCATCCGTCTCATGCTGTCAGTCTATGTCATTTTTCTCATCACCTGGATGCCGACAATTATTTTAGTGACAGACATCTTTGATTTGACCCATGATCAGGTACACGGTTTGATTCGTCTTGGCTTACTTTACCCAATTTTCCCGTGCTTAATGCCCTACGTCTACCTGTGGAGTAACCGAAATTTTCAACGCACGCTTAAACGATCTCTCAAAAGGAAAACTTCCAGTAAGAAATATAAACAACCGCTCCAACAGCAGATGCAATAGGGTGTGGCAGGCGAAAACCTCCAAAAACATATTGTTTTTCAATGACCCTTGATACATCGAAGTTAAGCATGTTAAGTCAACAAAAATATGAACAGCAAGTGATAAAACTTTTGAATCGACATGAAAAAAAAAATCTCACATTTAGCGATATCAACCTTATGTGATCTTAAGATGACCATTCTTCAACCAGTATAACATTCTTGTGAACCTCTTAGACTCTGTACATTTTGTATGACCACACTACGGAGGCTAATTATTTCATGATATATTACAGTCATGAAGAAAAGCAAAAAAAAAGAAGAAACAACCAGTGAGATAAACTTTCAATTTTCAATTTCAATTCATTTTATTTTCATACTTCTCATTTATGAACATTACAACAGAAACCAGACAAGTTCTTTTACCTTGTGAACAATGTGCAGAAAACAAACAATATACATGGTGATAACACAGTAATTACATGTAATGATAACTGGTCAAAATCGAAATCGAAATGGGGTTGATAAACTTATAAGAACTGTGAACTGTTGATGCAAGATAAATGACCTTTTTAATCATGGTGGATTTAAAAGGATACAAACGTTACTAAATCACTTTTGTCAACCGAAATTCTGGTGAAAAGAAACATTGACGATTTGACGCTATTTTTTATTTGATTGAGATTTTCCCATTTTTTCATTTTGATAGACCTATGTGCATCTCCACAAAGTGCGGATTGTGTGTATCTATGTGTGTGTGCGTGTGAATGTGTGTGTGTGTGTGTGTGTGTGTGTAACTTAGGTTACCCCATTATTGATTTAACTCCCTAGTCTTTTTATACCAGCCATCAGCCTTTTCAAAATTAAAGTTCCGTGGTGCTTTTTGATGTATTCTGCGTCGCGTCCGTGGCGTTCACATCGTAAGCATCTAATGCTGAGATTCTTCTTTGTAAAATAGATACCAACGTGTTGACAATATTATCATTCATTTTCAAGTGCCTGCAGGAAATGAAAGTCATGTACTTACTTTGAAGACTTTTACAAAATCTTGATGAGTAGATGAATGTAGCAGTCATGTAGTAAAATTTAGCACTGAAGTCTTTGTAAGGGCACAAAAGGCGAAAGAATTGGCAGTATTTCAGTAACGCGTCTGAAATTATAGCATTTAAGCTATGGTAGTAAGAAAGAGCTTGCGTGTATAGTATTTACGTTAAGAGATTTATATTACCGACGTGCTTACATGTAATGTAAGACCATTGTCATGTAGTAATATGACGTTACGTAATGATATGTAGTTTCAATCAATTCCTTTGGCGGTAAAACGTCATTTTTTACTTTGTAAAATCGATACATGCTGTCGTGTGAAAACGAAAGGTTGATATATGGTTTTCGAGGAAATCGACATCACATCACACGGTGACACGCCGTATTCGGGCCGTCGGAGAGGGAGAGAGGTTGGCAGCAAACATCTCCGGGCAGCCATGAAAACACAGCCATGACATCACGGAATCCCTTGACACTTGACAAATTGCTTGGTGCGAGCTTTCTTGACGCAGGGTGACCATGCCTGAGAAAACACAAACAAGTCACATAACTCACTGTACTGCGAACATAGAGTTGTAAAAGCTCCATGCTTATAATAAAAGAAAGGTCTGAAAAAAAAACGTGTTCTAAAGAATCCTATGAATTATTGTACCCCCTCTCCCCACACGCACACACATTCCTTCTTTGGCAAATCAGCACTGCTTTTTTCGGTATTTCACATCAAAATGATAACATTTTGAAATAACCTTTTCTGTAGAGAGTATCGGCTTGACCAATATGGATGAATGATTACCTATTGATTTCCCGACCGACACTTATTTGCATGAAGTTAGTATGCTCACGCTCATTCCAATCTCAGGAGAAAAACAAAGAGATCATTATCAAGATGCAGGTGACCATCTAGAAAGGAATGAATCTGAACGTGTGACATGACAAAGTATAGGCAAAAAACAGGTTGCCTGTGTTGAAATTGTCAACTTACATACAATGACAGAGATGTAAAGGAACCATCGAATCATCCTTCTGCTTGGGATTCAACAGACATGGTCTTAATGAACACATGCTCCCATTGTCTGTCACTTGGTGTTGAAAGATAAAGAGTCATGGTTAAAACCCATTCTTGCTATAGACGACCTGATGAAAACGACAGCAATGAATATTGATATTTACATGTTTATATGATTTTCGCTGGGTAACCTGGGCCCCGTTGCAAGAAAATTGCAATCAATTGCAAATAATTGCTCATTTTGAAACAACCATTCTGATTGGCTCAGGGTCTGCCCTATTAAGAAGATATGCATGCAACAATGATTTTGATTGGCCAGTGACAATCAGTTGCAAGTTGCGTTTAAACGCAAAGTTTCTAGCAACGGGGCCCTGGTCTCTAGTGTACCCAGTGCTCCAGTAAATTGTTACCCCAGGGTTGTCAAGTGCCACTGCAACAGCCTCGGTCAAAAAGAGACAGAGTGGCTGAGATGTCGTGTTCGGAGGTGAAAGCAGCGGGTATTACACGACATATTATTATAATAATACGAGTATTCTACCCTCATATACGGATATGATACGAGATTTGGATGATTTAATTCTGTAAAAAAAAAACGAGGTTGATTGTACGATGAGCTTGTCTATCAGTTGAGTTTCTCGGTTTAATTGTGTGTCATCTACTTGTTTTTACTTGTTTTACCCACTGTAAGTCGTGTAACAATGCGATCATTGAATTCTGAGATATCTTTGAATCAAGTTTGAGAATATACACGTTTATGAAACACTGAAAGCAAGGTGACTGTGTAAATCATTTCATTATTCTCTCGGTATCTCAGTGCGTCGGAGCTGTGACAGAAAAAAAAAATCGTTATTTCTCTGTGTTACGGAAAACGTTTGAAAAATATTGTATGTTCCATGCTAGCTTTTTGATTTGTATCATGCTGACACGCTTGCATTAGAGAGAAGGTATTCAAATGCCACAGATTGTCGCGATATTTTCCTTTATCTTACTCGAATGTTGTAAAGAAGTATATTCCATTGTGAACACGACTACTCTTAATTTCGAATAAAATATTTCAGCGGTGGAACTGGCTGATTATGGGGAGAACGTGTCTGATATTTACCGATGTCCTTAATGGCCTCGCAGAAACTAATACTGATTTTTCTGTTTCAATAGCAATTCATTGCGATGGCAACAGTCTGCAATTGGTTGTACCAAACCTTTTGACCGTCGCTATTCAACTTTCAACTTTATTTTCATTTCCATTGAATAAACAGGGAAAATTATATACAATGCATTAACAGAACATATTTGTAACAATTTCAAAGAAAACGTACATGTGATCACGAGTAACAACATAAATTCAATTTCTAAGGTATATACATATGCATAATACAAAGATTAGAATGGAAATGGAGGGTCCCACTAAAAAGCAAAGCTTGTATTGAATCGATGGCCTCGAAATATCGCAGATCATAATGAGTCATTAATGATTGAATTATTAAGATAATATAAATTTAAATCATTTCCACATGCACGTACAGACATTCCTGTAAGAAGAAAAAAATATCAATATCACACGCAGTCATGCATGTGTCAAATTTCACTTAGAACTCTAAGCGCGATGACCCGGTATAATCACTGTGGGCATGGAGCTGTACTCCTTGCTCTGACGTTGAAGTCGTGTTTTCCTGTTGACCACACGCGAAGCGTCGGGACTCGTGACTCCATTAATCTTCCGGTATAAAGCAAGTTACAGGGAGCTTCCACTGCTGTAACCAGATGCTAAACATTGTGTGTTGGCGGCTTATAACGCGGTACTCTAGAAAATGTTCCATTGATTGACGACAAGGCAGTGATTGTCAACTCGGATACTTTATGACATATTATAAGCTTGCACAGTCATCTACCCCCGATACAACCCGATCATCGAGACGATTTATTTTTCCTGAAGGGGCCCTTGTTTATGACAGTCGAGTTACAACATAGCGATTATCATGATTACAGCAATGTAACAGGGGAACGTGTTGCCTGTTAGTATTCGGGCGCAGCAGGATGTATTTGACATTGCACTGAAAATGTTGCCTGTCATTGCAGTTTATATGACTATATCATGGTCATGATATCATCACACACTTTCGTTCTTATTGTTCTCATACCACGTTGTCACGATTATTGTGTATCCCGCCTTTTTTCCGGTATTCTGGGCATTGTGCTCAAATACTCCAAAAAAAAAATTGATAAAACGGACCTTATTTTTCTTTTACTAACTCGTCAACGACAAGAAATTGAGTCCTTTCGGGGTTTTTTATATCACACCGGATAGCTCCTAAGATCATGTGACGTGGTATTTACAAATAAAATAGATTTGGTATATCACACACACACACACACACACACACACACACACACACTCACACACACAATTGATAAAGCATAATGTATGCCTGAGACATTTTGCACAATCACAAATTTACCCAAATGGAAATAAAATTGTCATGTAAAAGAAGCTCCCTTGTACAGCCTGTATGCTGTTTTTTGTCTTCTGATCCTTGTGTTGAGACCCTTATATCCCTTACAAAATCATGATTATACTCTATCATTTCTACTCTGGCACATCGAGACAAGATGCAATCGCTGACAGTCTGCTACTCTCGTTAACAGGTATAATTATGATGCTTATTACGAAGGCAGGCAAAAGACTGATGCAATTATAAACTGTCTGGCATCCGATAGAAAAACTCCCTCAAACTGGGTCAAAATAACAAATTTGCAAACTTACTAGCGGCAGCTACTAGAAATTCTAGATGTTGTCAGATTTGCCGATGATAAGCTTAATGATAAACATGATTTGGTCGTTATCAGGACATTGAAGTCATTTTTTTTTTCTCCTCTGAACCAAATAGCTCGTATAATAACTCGTATAGCGCATTTGTCTTCCGCTCAGTGACAAGAAATACCTAATGGCTGTCGAAATGGCGTCTCCAAGTTCGTTTAACTCTCCTGCTAATCCGGAGGTCGGGTTGTATCTCCATGCCGCATGATTAATTGCTCCCTTGTGCAGTGAAGGAGGGGATTGCGGCATCACTGGGCGTTGGCATAACAAAGCTTGGTTGGTTCTTCGCCACGACCGATGATAAATGGCTCTCTAGTTAAATGGCTTCCAGATTCTTCTGAACATACAGCATTGTACAGAGTATGTGTGTATGTGTGTGTGCGTATGTGTGTGTGTGTGTGTGTGTGATTTGGTGTTTTTTGTGTTAAAACTCCTATGTGTGTGTGTGTGTGTGTGTGTGTGTGTGTGTGTGTGTGTGTGTGTGTGATATGAAGAAACATCTCGAGACGGGATGCCATCGTCTCCAAGAGCTTGCTTGATTCGTCTCTGGATATAAGAAGTTCAACAAAATGGCAGGCCTTTTTAGCTGACAATTTGCGTGCAGAAAACCACAGACAATTGCTGTTTTGTGTGTGATATTGCTTTTGCCCTATTGTAAGATCTAAAAAAATACACACATACACACACACACACATATACAATGGGCAGCAAAAGAAAGTACCCACTTGTTTTTGTATATGATGTTCACATAATACACCTATCAATATCTCAACTTGCTCTTATTTCTACATCCTATATACATACAGAACAACATATACAGCCCTTTCATGTACAGTGTATAGTGGGAAATTTGAATGTTATAACAGCATTGATCAATAAATGAGTTAAACATTTTATTTCCTTGTCATGAAATAAGTATATGACATAATTCGAAATTCCGAACAAAGGCAGGAGAGTTTATCTTGAGCAACTGCTGGATCTTGAAGGAGGCCTCATAATCGCAAAATTGATAATGGCGTCTAAAGTTATAGCTTGTGAAACAGCCTAGGATAAAGGTGATTATTCATTCCTTAGAGTGCGAAATATACATTGATCATCACTGATTTATCGACAGGAGGCGTACATCACATAGAAGAAACAAACAAAAACAGTGTTTTCATTTTGCATTTCCAGCAAGCCTTTGTGAATACGATGTCTTCACTTTTCTGTATTAGCTGATTAAAAACATGTCTGCTTTGTGTGCGATAATTTTCTGCGAAAGAAAAAATATAAACGAAAGTTGCACTGAATTGGTCGTTGAACAATTCGTTTCCTTTGCTTGTAATTCTCATCAAGTACGTGCTCTAGAAATAGGCCTGAATCAAATTTGGATTACTGCAGGGGAGATCTATTACGCGTCTCTGGGCGGTGTCGTAGTAACTAGATGCGGTAATCGAGGAGACGAGAGGACAAAATAAAATATCGTCTGGCGAACGGAGGCTTTGTCCACCGTCGATTGTGGTACACTCGAGATTTCCGAAATGGTTCGAGCTCTTAACTCTTGAGAGGAAGGGTACGTTGCAGTGCCGTTGTGTGCCTTTCAATACGCTACGGCATCTTGTTTCTTGACAAGGAATGAAAAAATAAAAGCACGAAACTCGAACAACTCACGTACATTTGAATTGATCATTGAGCATCAAGAGTTACAGTCTCGTCACTCATACAGAAGTTCAGGAGCAGAATGCACTCGCTGAAAAAATGTTAATTTGAAATATATGATTATGACATCAACATGATTTAGAACTTTAAGTAGGTTGCAACACTGACATTTTACTATTAAGATATAATTACACTCTTAATTCAAGGAGATCCGCTGATTGTTCATTGTTGATAATGATCAGAGGTTTGATTTGCAATCAGCGTTTATAGACGGTTCATCTGATAATATACTTCAAAGCAGTATGATTGTGATCTGTACAAGGTTCGTTGAGTGAAGTGTGTTTAAAGATTAGCCCGTAACATAATGTGGTGTCAGTATGTCAGGCATGGCGATAGCCGTTAAGATCCATTTCCGCGATAAACCTTATATCAGCTCCTCTTCAGACGATTACTGTAATAGTGGCGTGATTTTGCGACGTTCAGCACCACGAGATTATACCATCCGCTATTTAGCATTCACTGTAACTGATGCATAAAAACGATAACCCCAGGCTGAGCTACGAGAATCCGATTATTCCTCGCAAAATCTGGGGCCTGTCCTGATTAACTGATCACCATCGAAAAGCGCATGCGCATGAAGTAGTTGGAGTCCGAGTAAGTCTATATATATATATATATATATATATATATATATATATATATATATATATAAAACTGTGTACACACATCTATGTCAGAAAGACAATAAACAACTTGTTGATTTCTTTGTTTCATTCAAGATACTGCTTGTCATGTGGTCACGATTGTGAGGGAATGTCCTACAAGGCTAGGTGCATTGCATTCATAAAAGCAACTTTTGATAGATATATTGATAGCTATTAACAGGATTATTGAATATCTTATTACCTTATTGTTCATTAACTTCATAATTATCATATTTTCCATTCATGCGCCCTGGTCCATACACATAAAAAACAAACAATCATGACATATGCCCAATAGTACAAACACTAGGACATATAGCATGATACCAATGGAATAGCAAGGACAACAGGAAAAGCAAACGAACTGTATACCTTCTGTTGATTATCAGTTGGTCGATGATAAGAGATAGTGGCATAGAATAAAGGATCATACTGATAAATCAGTATTGTTGAGAATTGGCTCCTTGGATATATTTGGTCCCGTGCCAAACAAAACTAAAATATTTAAAATGCAGTAACTGAGAAAAAGAGAGCGGGGGAGGGGAATTTAAAAAAACAAAAAAACACAAAACAACAACAGCAGAAGAAGTAGCCGAAATGGAAAGAGCTTAAAGTTGACTATATTATTACGTTTAACTTTTGTGATGAAATCATGTACATACCCGGATTACGGGTAAGATAAATGACCTATATCGTAAGTAAACTGGAATCACACTTCTCGCTTTTGGTCAGAGAAGTCATTTTCAACCGGTCATCCAGTTCGACATTAAAAAGACAAAGGCAAACAGAGCCTAAATAGCGCGCTCCATTTACTGATCAACCTGCATGGTGCCTGATAAGTGATAATATTTTCAGCATGCGTTTGTATGTATATGAAAATGGGAGGCACGCCTTCTTTATTTTCTCTCAAGACTGTTCTAATATGGTTCAATGTAAATGTCAGAGGTAATAATGTCAGTTTTTGTATTTTTAGATTTGAAATTCATCGATCTGGTGCATACTTTGGTGACATGTTTGAACGATTTTCTATCAACAAAGTAGGCCTATACGTATGAAGCCCCCCCCCCCCCCCCGTGTTGACCCTCTTGTAAACAAGAGTACCGGTAAATGCATCTTATCATTTTCTAATTTTTACAGACAAAGTTTCTTTAATATTTAGGTTACTTTTTCTTTCTTCCACTTTACAGGAACGAAATCCTGAAGCGATTAAACCAGCAGGACAACAGGAAAGGGGAAAAAATACTTCTCTCATGATGAATTTGCACGGTCATTAGCACCACCCCGTACACGTACTCGAGTACGACCTACACGTGCATCTCATGTATAACTTTCGCCACTCTGTGATTGTCAAGTCCTAATTTTTCCGTGACTCGCGGTGGTTTGCGTTGACAACCGCAGAATTGAGGTCATATTGCGTGGCGTGTAATTACCAGTCACAAGCTGGCCACTAAAAAAAAAAACACAACAACAACAGAAGAAATAGACTACAATAGAACCTGACACTTCCTTTTAGATGCTTGCAAGGGCCTATTTATATACCTTAAATCAATTTGTTTGTGACCAAATTAGTAACGAGATGCTAGACAGTGATCATGCTTTCAAGTTAAAAGGGAATGTGTGTCCATTATTTCGGTGCCAATTTTCCAGCGTAGAAATCACAGTATATACACTGAAAAAGAGTTTCTTTTGCCTTAAAGACACCTTATACACCAAAGTTTGTTCAGAACCTCCTTCCTATATGAAACATTTCAGAATTAACGATAAACGGATTAGTTAATGTAGAGACATAGCGCTGTAAATCTCAAATACTTAAATGCAGTGTTTGTAAACATTGTGTATCTTCTTCCATTTCATCATCATGTTTTTCTTATGAATATAGCGAATATACCTCGCAATATTTTACTAGAATGGTGGTGCGATATAGTGAAGTAATCGCGCCCATCCCTCACCAACCCCGGTCATTCTGTACCGCATGCCCATTCCCGATTTTTCGGGAAAGGGGTGCATTAATTTTAGGGGCTTAAGTCGGGGAAGAAATCCCGAAAAATCGTTGAAATAGGGAGTCTTTCAGTATTTTTCCAGTGATGTTCTTAATCTGGTGTGATTTTCACATCTTTCCCAAATAGGTCCTAATCCTGAAATAGGGTTCAAATAGGATCGTGTTTCATACAAACCCCCATCCCACAAACAACAACAACAACAACAACAATCGGAATAAGGGTATTGTGGGGCTTTTTGGCGTTTGCCCGATATCCCGACTGTGCTTGCGCTGACAACATGTTTTGCTGTCTGGCCAGCCGGCCTTCTCTTCCCATGCAGGACATTTCGGCCACATGCACTGCACATACGTCATGCTGCCTTTAGCTTGCCTTCCAAAAACTTCGAAAGGGGGTAATCTTGCTGGCTTCCCTTACAAAAGCCCGTGATAGGGAGTCAAAATCGTCCCTTTTGGAAAGAACACAGTGTCCCACAGTGTGTTCACAGTGTGTTCATATTATGGTCGACTATGTGAAAACGCTCAAATTTAACAGTGTGGGGATGATTTCACACTGTGGTGTAGTTTTCACAGAGTATTCACGTAGTAATGCTTTGTTTCACACTGTGAATTGATGATTCGCAGTGTGTTCACACTGTTAAAACGCTCGAATTTAACAGTGTTAGGATATTTCACACTGTATTCGTATATAATACTGTGTTTCACACTGTGTTTCTCACACTGTGTGACACTGTGTTCTTTCCAGCAGGGCTAACCCCTTCCCCCGGGCCCTTTCCCTTCCTTAAAGTGGGTATCTCTAAGAATCTGGAACAAACATCTAAAATGTGTATGGTTGACAACCTGATTTGGGGGGGGGGGCGGGAAGGAGAAATTGATTTTATCATCTTTCATGCATTATACTAGGTGTTTCAAAAAACATTTCCCACTTTTGATTCTTGATAATTCATAAATTATATATCAGATAACACTGACATTGATATGAGTGATAGCTGAATACTGTACAATTTGGTTGAAGGTGGTTTAAATATGAAAGCATAAATCAGTTTCATGAAATCCATGATTAATTTCACAGTTAGGTTCCAGATTTTGCTCAATTTTCAACCCTCTGTACAAAATCTCACTTTGCACAGGGGTCAATGGGTGTGTATGGGAGTGTGTGGTTAACACCCTGACAATGGTCCTGAACAATGGCCAGGGTTTGAATGCTTCATTATTTATTCATGAGAAATTCCACTGTCACAACTAGTCTTTATTCAGCCTCTGGCAGTATCTGTGTAAAGTCAAACACCTGCCGATACTGTCTTTGAGTCGCGACAGTGCTCTCCCTACTTCTGAAAATGAAATTACAATGAATACCTTCTGTTCTGTCGTAAACATGGTGACAGGAAGCAAAGAAAATCAATTAGAGTATACACTTGTGTATATGGAGCCTTCAACAAATCTACTGGTAAACAAATCGTCCCAATGATAAATGCTGCTGACCTCTTTACCAAGAATGATCTCTTTCTATCGAAAAAGCGAAAATTTGTCAGACTATTTAATTAGTAGACAGTTGTATAAAAATGAGGAACTTTAGATCATTTATGCTTAATTATATGCCAAATTTAGTGATATGTGAAGCAAAATTTGAAAATGATTGCCAACTGGAATGAAATGTGGTGTTTGCAAGCACATTATGGAAACATGTGCTTACTTTTTCCATGTGCATGCATTTTACCCTTTACCGTGCATGAATTCAGACTAGCAGTGCCCAGGGCAATCAACATGAATTATTGATTAAGCATTCATGTGCCAGGGAGCGTGAGACTGACGCCTAGTGAACAGGTGGTTCAGGCATGTCCATTGTTCAGGGCCATTGTCAGCACACACTCACATACACATCATTGGTTTCTGTGTAAAGTTCATTTTTGTACAGAGGGTTAAAATTTGACCAAAATCTGAAACCTTACTTCAAAATCGATCTTAGATTTAATGAAACTGATTTATGCTTTCACATTTAAATTACCTTCAACAAAATTGTACACTATTCAGCTATTACTCATATCAATGACAGTTTTATCGGATGAACAGTTTCAGAATTATTAATGATCAAAAGTGGAAAATGTTTTTTGAAACACCTAGTATAATCATGTAAACGCATTCTGTGTCCCTTATGGACACAAATCCCTGTTGGATATAACGAACGCTAACAGGTGCGCAAGACTTTGCAATAGGTTCTGTCCACACGCCCTATTTTTAACACTTGCGATATGCTACAGGGCTGACGTGGTAAAAACAAACGATGTCACGTAGCTTTTTCCGTTTTTGTTTCTTTTCATGCGGCGAATTGAATATACCATGGGGTAATGCATCATCTGGTCATATTCTTCGCTCGCTTCGAAAATGTTTCCCCCGGTGATGCAATCTACGTCAAAGTGATAAATGATACATGGAAGAGACGAAGGATGTTTTAGCTTCTGAAGGGAGAACAATAATTGTTTAAATTGATTTGAGGGTTTTTGCATGCAGGCCTACATCCAAGAAGACCAACCAACAAAAAAAAAAAAAAAAGAAAGACACAAAAACAACAATCATGCACAAAACAAAACAAAATCATAAGCAAAACAAAACATCAGCAATCAGGTTTCAACTATCAGGCAAGATGGGCATATGATATTTTGATAATGACGTAGCACGTATATCTCTGCTCTCCGTCAAATTGAAATTCAATACATGCATGGTCGGTAGTACTCTTCTGCTCCTTCATGAAGCATCATGGCTCCTTTTTCTTTTGTTCTTGATAGATCTAAGTTTCTCACAGTATTCTGTGTACAGTTCAATGAACTTTTATCAACCACACATCGTTTTGTTTGGTAAAGAGCGCGCGACTTGCGCGAGGTTCGAGGAGATTAAAGACGTTGCATTTCAAATGGATTTAATTTCTTGCCAACAGGTAAATCGACTTTCTCGCCTTGCGTTGGCTCATATTACACAATAATACTTCAAAAGCAATCAGTACCCTGTGCCAAGTGAAGGGGAGAAGCTTCCTTCGTGTCATATACGCTTCGTTCGATGTTTGCATATATACGTTACCCCGATTAATTTCTGTGTTACTTTTTTTACTTTACATCCAAGTTATTCCATGTCACGATTTCAGGCGTCACGCGGATATTGTAATGATGTCGGGAAAAGGATTAGAGCTCATTCCAATGACATGAATGTTGATGTATAGAAGCATGCCCTACTGAATCTTGTGTGCTCGGTAGGTATCAGACTCACACGTCTTGGAATCTCACTATATCCTCACTGTACAGTATACGGAAATTATGGTCACGTAGTGCCCTCAGATGCGTTGATATGAATTGAACAGGACGTGCTCCTCTGCAAATGAAAGAGAGAGTGGCAAGTCTGTGTTATACAAGAAGTTACACTCGTTATGTGTGATTTTTTCAAAATCTTTACCAAAGATGTAATAGGTGATTATGCAACGATACTGTGGTAAATATACCCTTATGTAGAATTATATATATATATATATATATATATATATATATATATATATATATATATACATATATATACTCTGCAACCCCATCAAACACAGGAAAACAGTGGAAAATACAATTTGTGTTGATCACTGATTTTGACAGACTTGTATCGTTATATCATGATATCAAATGTACCCTTACTTTCGTATTTTGAAAATCTATTTTCTACTTAAAATTTGTGCATGTGAGAATGTTGCAAAAAAAAACAATAAGAAAAAGTGGAAAAGAGAGAGAGAGAGAGGTGTGTGTGTGTGTGTGTGTGTGTGTGTGTGTGTGTTTGTGTGGGTGTGTGTGTGTGTGTGTAAGTATGTGTGTGCATGTGTGCATGTGTGTATGTACATGTGTGGGCGTGTGTGTTATAATGCGTCTTGGTAAACTGCTATACAAATCATATGCTGCATTTTGCTGTGATGGTCTGATGTGAGCATACACCATCGTCCCCGATCGAAAGCAGCAAAAATCGTGTCATAACATTCTCCACTATGATTTATGAGATGATTGTGTTCAACCCTTATGAGAGTCTATATGATATGTAATTTAGTTAATGATGTCACTCCGGATCTTATAAATCACTGTGTAAAATACTTATACTAGTACATTGTTGCTTTGTTTTATCAGCGCATGCAGAGCACTCTTGTATCCAATCAGCATGGTTGCCAAGGCACGATGCTTTCTTCCCCTTCTTTCTTCTTTCCTGTTCATCGAGATCACTATCATCATTATCATTATCACCATCTTTCATCACCCTCATCTACATCAACGTTTTCATTATATAATCATTATCTCTCTCCATCAACTTCATCTTACATCTGGGGGTGTTTCATAAAGCTGTTCGTAAAGTTACGAACGACTTACGAGCGGCTGGTGATCAGTTCTTGTGCTGAATTATGGAAATTCTGATAAGTATAGCACATCAAAATTGATCGCCAGTTGCACGTAAGTTGTTCGTAACTTTACGAACAGCTTTATGAAACAGGCCTCAGGTCCTTGTTGTGATTGTTTAGGGTGCAACGCCAAAGAGTGATTGTCCTGTATTCAATAAGGAGTCGATGAGAAGATATCTTCCAACGCCAACTAAAGTGTGCTTAAAACATTTCGCATTTTTCCTTATTCAACTCTGTTTCTGTTTTCACTATTCGCTTGCTCTTGGTTTTGCATCCTCTACTTCTTGAAATATCTTTTGTAAGCATTAATTCACTTATTTTATTACAACACCAATCTATCCATTTATTCAGTAGTTTGGACAAGAGAAATAAGATTGGCATAAGTGAATCATGCGCAGATTCAATTCAATTCAATTCAAATGAATTTGTTAGGAATTTTCTGCGTTGAATATATATTACGAATGAAATACAGTCATTTCTTTTTATTTTCAAGACAATAAAACATACAATGTGTACATCCGAACTAACTGAGAGATGCGTGAACAGATTGAAGAAAAGAATTAGAGAACACGTCAATTGGGAACCACTCGGGATAAAGTGAATGAAAAAAGTGAATTATGGCGCACGCATTGGGAGTGTTAATGCAGAAGACTGTCGTCAAATAAGCATAAACATTGTAGTTTGAAGATACGACAGCCTTAACAGGAGCAAAATAGAACTAACCATTAAATTCACTGAGAATTTAAGGATGACACGGTAAAGCCTTATGGGAAATTATTTGTGAGCAGCGAAAAAAAAAGAAGTGTAAAGTATTATACTGGTAGGGGAATTTAAATGCACGTTTTCTAGGTACTCATTTCGGTTTCCGCTAATGTCTGCATTCTATTTTTCACGTAAGGAAGGTCACAAGTTTTTGATATATGCCTCATTAAATAAAAACGCGGCGAAAGATGCAGTCGGGAGCCTTTTAGTTTCTCGGATTCCATCAATAAATGTCGGTATTTCGGCTTCGGAGAGCACGGCGATGGGTCGGCACACGTGTGCAAGGCCATTAGAGTTCACGTTTGACCGAGACTTTCTCGTGTAGTATATCGCTCCGTGCATGTATCAGATAGGATTTATTTCAGCCGCTTGTGATAAACTGCTAAAGTCTATGATGCTCGACTATCTATCTATATGTATGAACAAGTATTTAAAAAGAAGTTTGCCCCAAGCACTATTATAATTATGAATTTAGTAAATGCAGAAAAACTGTAGAACACAAGCATAATTATTGTGAAGTGTCACAAAACTTGACAGACCGTTCTTCGTATACCGCTACATAAGAAGACAGTTTGGAATTGCATAGCGGTCGAACGATATGAAAGAAAAATGTAGAGAATTCCACTAAACTTCGGTGTTTTTTTTAATACATTCACTTATCTTAAGTGGTTACTGGCATATGCTAAATAGAATATCACTGCCCCTGCCTTCGTTAACGGATATATTAAGTCGTGTGCCCTTTCATTATGCTAGAACATTGTAGAAAGGAATATTTGTATTTTCTGCATATCGTCCCATTACAGTGACAATAATTATAAACTGTTGATGCCTTTTTATCTAGCAATGAAGGCACATACGGATTGAATAAAATCTTTAACTTCTCATAACTTTGGCACGGGTCGTCTGATATTCCTCAAATGTCGTCTGATATTCCTGAAATTGATATGTTCTTTACTACCATTTCTGCATGAACTGAATCCACCGGTATGTTTGGGAAGGATTCTCCTTTAATTTGCCGTTTTGGATTGGCGCACTACCACTTTTCAACATTGTTTCACGAGAAGCCCTCGTACCGAATGAAAAAGCGATTCGATAACTTTGCCGTTATTGCCTTTCCGAACGGGCTATTTTTGCGGGGCATTCTCTGATAAGATGGGTAGTAAGATTGTCACTAAATGAATTTGAATCAAGCAAAAAAAAATTTAAAATAATAATAATAAACATCATTCATATTGGGCTTCGGATTGTGCCACTTCACATATGTTCAGAAGTATTGAACCATTTTGTAGATGTCGTGATAGATAGTCACGTTGTTTACAGTGTCTTTTTATCTCTAAAGGGCTTTGATGTTTCCTCCGTTGTGAAGAGCGCTGTATTGAATACAGTAATAATCTTTATTGCTTGAATGTTATCATCAAAATAGTTGTATGTAACAATTATTGATTATAGTCGAAATCAAAGCAATTAAGCAATGACAACTAAAATCATTGTAGCCTTAACACTTATTCTTACATGAATATGATGTAAATAATGACGAATAGCATTATCATTACGACCATAATTATATACCCATTATGATGATGATATTTTTTTTGTATCTGCAATCACAAATAAACTAGACATGTGCTTTAGGTCATTTTGTTTTAATCGTCTGATGCAAAGAAGACCAATTCATTTTGTTACAGAAATAATACTAAGAACACGATACTCTCTGAAAAGAAGCATAAAAACAACTATATATATATATATATACAGGGGCGGATCCAAGAATTCTGTAAAGGGGGGGGGCGTGACTAATGTTTCTGGTGCCACTTCCGGGTTTCATTTCATTTTTTTCTTTTTATTTCTTTTGTTTTTAACGAAAAATAAAGGGGAGTGCGCCGGTTGCGCCCCCCTCTGGATCCGCCACTGTATATATATATATATATATATATATATATATATATATATATACATGTACATATATAAATTATATGTAATGTATATATATATATGTATATATATATATATATATATATATATATATATATATATATATATATATATATACATATACGCTTATCTACATTTATTCCCCGGGGATCACACTAGCTCATGCGGGGCAAAGAAATTGCAGTCAAGAGATTTTCGTCTCGCTTTTCCTAAACCAGTGGAATTACAGGTAATGACGGTAAAAGTGATTTAATCTTCTTGAAGGTTTGCGCGGCTGAGACTCTACACATCAACGAAGTGATGAACCCAGGTGTGTCTGTCGTTGCAAGCCATAATGGACATTTCAGCTCCGGTAAGATACATGAGGCGCCTCTACAATAATGGATATGACACCATGCCGAGCTCCTGTGGATGAAAGCGGAGCCGAGGACGCGTGGGGGTGAAAGTGGGTCTTCCGTGGAGACACGTTTTGCGATGATGACGTGCATGCTCTAGACCAGAAAAAACAAACAAAAACAAAACAGAGCACACAGCCGCGTCAACTGCCTTGTAAGGCCGATGTGAAGGTCGGCTAAAGGTGATGAACCGTTTTCATGATCCAATCGAAATCTTGTTCGCATACAATTTCCATAAACATATTCTCGGTCATACCGGGGGCGCCTTCGATCTAATAGTAAAACAGCGTTCTCGGCAGTCGACCTCAGAGAAGGGAAGCACATTTCTGATGCAGCAGGTGAATAAACAGATGGTGCACGATTTCAAAGCGCGCTATAGCATTTCACTCCATCGAGACATTCTGACTTTCTTCCCCGTTTCAAATTCAGCAACAACGCGACGTTATAAACGTTGGAAACATTATTCAAATACTGACAATGGTAGCATTATTCAGATTTTGCATATGATGCCACTACTTCTCTGTGACCCTTATTTCCTTTTTTCCTAATTTTTCCAGAGTATTTGAGGCACGAGAGTTTGACTGTTGATTGCCTCCTCCCCCCCCCCCCCCAAAAAAAAAAAAAATGATAGGACTGGACGTTTAGGCTACATTATTTGTTAAGATCTCTCCTTTCTCAAAAAATGTATTGTTGCCAGATATTAATATTCACCGCATGAAGAGACGACTTTTATCTGTATGTGTTTTTCGACTCTTTCAATCAACCGTCAAGACAAAGATGCAAATATAATTTTCGTTTCTGTTCGCCCGTAGGCCAGCGAGAGGGTAAAACACTTAACTCCATTTTGGTTTTGCTTGGGTTGTTCCCCACCCCCACCCCGCTTCGTATGTACGAAGCGGGGTGGGGTGGGGAACAACCCTGGCAATACGAGTGGGGAAAAAATGGTTCTCGAGATCAAACGCTGAAGACAAATCACATATACTTCCATTATTTGTGATTATTGATGCGGCGGTTAAGCTATCCATCATACAACCAGTAAATTTTCCCATCAGAACTTGGTGCATCGATCAACAGTCCTGATGGCGAATGTGGTAGATGGAATGCTATTTGGAAAGCAACATATTCCTGGTGGTTCCGAATGGATTTGAAATTGAATACGTCTGAATCTTGGCTGGTGGTGCTGTTTCGCTTTTCTAGAAGTGATGCCTTATGCTCGTTCAAATTTGGAGATGATGTAGTGTTCCTGAAATTATATATATTATGATGATGTCTTTCCACATTGCAAAGATATCAAACATAACTGCCTTCAGCAAGCCCAAAAAGGAGGGAAATCTTTCGATTACGCCTTTCAAATCGAACTAATATGACTCAAGTCGCGGAAGGTTACTTTGTTGCCATGGCTACTGATGGACGAGACTGTTCCTTCGACAGCTGTGGTATTACAGCATGACATTTGATCACATTTTTGTGATTGGGACGATTTATTCACTCTCTCTGTCTTTCAAGACTAAATTACCAGAAAGTGTAGCAAACAATCTGTATCGGGATTTCTCATAATGTGACAGAATAACGTGTTTTTTGCGTACTGCGTATTCCGGCAGTCGTCCCAATAATCCACTCGTTTGTATGTTTGCAGTAAAATAGACAGTGCACAACACTGCAAGACTCTCGATATCAGTATACATAATGTGGAATTACGCGGAATCTCTCTTATTTACCGTCGGATTAAAAGAAAAGAAAAATCGCAACTTTATTGCATTTCACTCTGTACATGAGAGTAAGAATAATACGGAGTTAACTTCTACTATATATCATGGTAAGATTAGACTAATAAAAAGCACATAAACAAAAGAAAATAAGCTTTAGTTGTACCTGATGTGCAATCATAAATACAACTGACATCATTGATCTTACTGAGGCTGTATTAATTCACCTGAAAGATACTTTTTAAAGATTTGTTCATTCGTTGATTTGTTTCTTTGCATGCCTCGATGGATATTTGCAAACTACTCAGACACAGCTGCGGGTAGACAACTTAGTCTGTAGCCGAACCACTACTGCTTGATTGTGCGAAGGCATATCAGGTGGTAGTGTAATGCCGTGTGTGGCGACGCGCAAGGTTCCGCTGGCATTTCTCATCTTACACCGCGGATGAAAATGGCATATAAGACCAGAAAGACAGTACAAATCTAGAAAAACGCTCGGAAAGCGTAGACCTTCGCCAAGGATCCCTTTTCCCCATTGATAAAAAACCCTTGAAAAAACAAAAAACAAAACTTGGATCCAAACGGTGAACCGGTTCACTATGAAAATGTAATCATGTTTTCCTTGTGTCATTACCACATTTTCCTTTAAAAAATGATCCAAATCCGTTCTTAACTTTCTGAGTTATTTTGCAAACAGACTGACACAGACAGACAAACAAACAAACAGACAAACAAACAAACAAACAAACGTAGGCAAAATAGAACCTTCTTGGTGGAGATATTAGTCGTCTGATGTATAACGAAATTTAGATTGCAGTTATGCATTCACACTCATTTCAACAAAATTATGCACATAGGCAAACTATAAATCACACATACACGCCCTCGCGCAAACACACAAAGGAAGATTCCGTACAAATAGGGTGATACGTTTACGCATCACCTAATAACTAGAGGAGCACTCCGAGAGAACGAACATAATGGATATAATGCGTCTGTTTGTCCCTCACCTGTATTCTATAGTCCGAGATGGTAACCTCTTTCATAATATCTGGTAAACAGTAAATTGACATCGTGGAAGCTTTCACTGTCTCATTTTTCATCGACTGCTTTAATTTCTTTTCACCAGATGTATAAACACTATGACTGTTGGCTGCTGGGTTGATACAACAGAAACGAAATAAGAATAAGCAAACGTCTTCGAGCCAATTGAATAGATATCTAAAACTGTTTGGTGATTTATGCATTTTTTTTTGTCACCAAAGTGAACAAAACAGAATTCACACATAATTGAGATGAACGATGACTATGAAAAAGGAGTCGTAGCAAGCCTTTTAAGACTTTTATCTATTCTTTTTTATAATCACGACAAACATAAGAATCTTTTCCTTAGTTGAGAATCACTAACCTCTAGATTAAAAAAAAAATCGAAAAAAAAAATGATTTCATTGTCAGTGTGAATAGACGTGATAGTTGAAACTAAACATTGACTTGAGGTGATAGAAGAGGTAGGATGAAGTGTCTAACTTAATTTGTGTGTGTTTGTGAGATAATGAGAAATCTCGTATGAAAAATGAAAGAACATTTAATTCTCAGAGGAATGCACAGTTTGTAATGTTCAAGTCATTTTAAAATCGATTTTCATCAAATAAACTTTCAATTCCCCTTCGAATTGTATGCTCTTCAACATTCCATAGAAGGGTTTCTAAATATCTGGCAAAACGTTAAAACTTGAATCCCCACCTCAACCACTACTTTATCATCCCTTTAACACTCTTAGATCTCAAACATTTCCTCGTGTGAGACATAGAAAGGGCTGCAAGTATGCCACCTCGAAAGGGGGTCCATGCAAACAAAACCTGAGTCACTGGATAAAATTTGAAATGTCATATTTTCCCTTAAAGAACACGGAAAAAATAAACGATTGTATTTCTCCGATATGCTCGCTGTCGTTCCCTATACTGTGGCTTGGAAAGGCTATATGGTAACTCCACATGGGAATGTATAGAAACGATCCCACCACGAGAGTGAACCGAGTTTAGATTACAAGGCGAATCTGGCAACAACAAAAAAGAAAAGAAATGGCAGAGAGCCCAGCAAACCTGTATTAGATAGATCTTCACGCTTTCGGCATTAATTATACCGAAAGAGATTAGCCGCTGCAGACGTCTACCCGAGAGCGTCTGCTCCATCTCCAGAAACCATCGAAAAAAGTAACTAATCATGGAAAAGCATGCCTTCGTGTGCCTGATACGGAATGTTTCTCTTCCATTTATGGATCCCTGCCTCTAGTTTTTCTCCCCTCACCCCTCCCCCCCCCATTTCCTCCCGTTTCTTTCCTCCTTTTCCTCTCCCCCAGATCGTCTCCCTTCGTCTCCTCCCTCTCCTCCCCCCCATATCTCTCCCTCTCTTTCTCTACTCTTGGCCGTTCGATTATCATCAACGACCAGAATGACAACAATACGAATAAAAAGACAAGTGATTAGCCGTACACCGGGAAATTTGACGCTTTGTGTGAAATTGAAAGAACACATAGGGAGAAATCATTTGGGATCTTTTCCGACGGAAATATCATGACAGTCTAGTGTAGTGCTTTTAGTTACAGTACACTTTCTTGGCTAAAAAAAAAGAAGAAGAACGAAATATGTCACTCCTCGAACCTTTCGTAAATATTAATATTTTGCACATTCAAAATTTTAAATCAAAGACTCAAAATGAGAGATTTACCATTTAATTTTCTAGCTAAAATAATGAATGGTAAATCAAACATTTTGAAGGTTTAACTTTAGCATTTGGATACAATAAGGTCGGAGGAATGACAACATTGAAATGTTTATGTACCATTTTATGTTTTTAGAGTGGATGATTTCATTTTTTGAAGCAAATCTCTCGGGGCCACAAAGAACATCTCACTCTCATGAGAATTCTACATGCGTGAATCCAGACAATAGTTTGCCCCAGATGATTGCACTTATTCCAATACGCCAGCACATTGTGAATCGTCCAAACGCTGAACAAAATTCATCCAGCAAAAGGGCATGGGATATTGTAACGTTCCCTTTAACTTTGATGAAAATGAACAAAAGTGCAATGATCTTTCAAAGGGTATTCAGAAATTCATATTACAGTGCAACTGAAAGGAGAGTAGCACCACGTGACTGCAAATCACTTATTTCTCTATAACATTAAAGCAATAGAGTGATAAATGTGTCATTATTTACAGCCGTAGGCCTATTAGAGAAAAAACAAATGACAAATCAATGTGTCCTTTGAAATGTTAACGGAATCCTCGTTATCGCATGGGATCTTATCGAAACCTGGTAACCATGGTAACTTCGTCTCGTTCATGTTTTTATAAATAGTTACAAGACAAGTTAGAGGCATTTTCTCATGATTATGTTGTGTGAAATTCTGTGTCGACAGAAAAGTTCTTTATGACTCCTCTAGTGACACCAAAGGATGACGGACTCTTACGTACACACATTACAATTGTCGTCCTGGGGTGCTTGTTTAATCACGTGACTGCATTCAAGTGTTCGGCAACGTCGACGGTATATTATGTGTCTGACATGAGTATGTTTTGGGTATGGTGTATAGGCTCCTGAACAAAGTTCGTCGCAAAGCTTTCCCATACCGTCCAGTTGCCAACATAATCGTTGACAAATACCGATCAGAAAAAAAAAGAGATCTTGGGAATGTGTATTGATGCCAAAGCATACACTTCGACGTTCTAATGCATGTTTGATATTATATGCAATATGACTTTCTTTGTCGGGCGTCTTTAATGGTTTGTTTGGTTGTGAGTGAACATGCAGTCATCAAACCATTCCTTTCTCTTGTCCCAATTTTGACAATTCTTCCGACTGCCGGAGTAGAATGTCCCTATAGTCAAGTTTAAAATTAGATGTGAGTTTTGGGGGCTACATGACCCTATATTAGAGTGCACACTGCAGCAAAGTCCTCATCGAGGTAATCTCGACAGGCAAATAGAGGGCGTACTTGTGCCCAGACAATGTGTCACTTTATCGGAACTGTGCAAAAAACAACAACAACAACAACAACAACTAAAACTAATTTGCTGAAGTTGCTTAAAGCAGTATAAGCAGGACCTGGATTTGTAGGTTTATATATACAGGGGACGTATGAGAAAATCGTCATTAAAATTGTCCATCATGAAATGCATTTTTTAATCATTCTTCCCCCACACAATGTATCACTGTTCCTACGCGGAAGCCGATACCTTGTACAAGTATTCATGTTCTTTCCCACTGGTATACTAGTACTTACTCCCATGCACGTAAAAAAAAAAGAAAATATGATGGTACTTTATTAAACTGTATACTAGACACATGGTTACTTCGCCTCACATTATTGACCGCTTCTGTATCGTTACGAACCAAACGAGGGCGGTTCAGTACTCAGGGACAGTTTAGTACGCTATTTTGGAAGAGTATTATCGAGGCAAATTGTTGAAATAATGCGTCAATATTCAACATTCAACGATGTCCCGATATGAAAGAATCTATAACGTCTTACATGCCCATCTGTGCAATTACAGGGCCTACTATGAACTTCCGTTACTTGCGGTATTAAAACACTTTTAATGAGGACATTATTTCAAACAACAACAAAAGACATACAAACATAATTATAAGCAGTCATTCATCTGTACATACATACATACATACATACATACATACATACATACAAACATAATTATATACATGCATAATTAGACATACTACATAAGATTATCATGTACACAATCATAAATATGCAATGTACCTTATACATACATGCGGGGGTGTAATGGGACCAAGTGATATCAATGTTTTGAATACGCCCTGCACATCAAATAGCTATGATATGCACCTGTATCCTCGGGGAGAATCTTGGTGGAGAAATTCCAGACACGCAAGTCATCCACTCTTTCACGGTTACCATGACAACCTGATGATGGAGCCTACATAGCTAGATGTCTCGGCAGTAACGTGAGGTGGGTTGAAAAGGCTGCGGCAGGGCGTCTTCCCACGTGTCTGGCACGGTGATACTCATCCATCACACCAGCCGATCTGCACTTCGGCACGTGTTTCGTATCTCTGAGCAATTTTATTCAATCTATTGACATCCACCGGCTTGACAAGTTTACTCCCTATAAACCCCCCTCAGGACCACCGCTTTCAATGATGCCATGAACACAGCATATAAAACAGGTTGCGGATGGTAATGACAGAGTTCAGAATAAAGTTTGGGGACTTGAACTTTTCCTCGGTGTGACAAAAAAATGATCATTATCGATGTGGTCTTATTGGTTGTATTTCATATTCCAGATTATCCTTCCCATTATCATCACTCTTCCTCCGAGCGGCCCTGCCTCCCATATTATACTCACCATTACTAGCTTCCCATTCACACACCTACAGTTTGAGAAGGCCATTGTGACTAAAAATATCTAGTTTGAGTAATGAGCGCGCACTCAAGACTTGAACTCATATGAGTTTTTGGGAATTGTTACCTATACACTGGGTGTGGATGTCCGCCTGTGTTCTGTGCTCTGGTGAGTGTGGGTGTGTCAATACCGCCTCAAAAGGTAACAAAGTTGTTAAAACAGATATGGTTATACAGTAGACTATATATGCGCAAAGTGAAATGTCACTCAAAATGTTTAGTCGTCTGTCGTAGTTGGATGTTAAAATTCACTCAGAACGGAAGAAATTTTGTTAGATCAGACAATAATCTATGAAAATCATGGACTTAAGGGTTTTTGATTATTCTCTCGCAAAAACAGTGCTATTAGTTATGATTACAAATGCAGATTTGACGAGTAATTATTTCATCTCCCCAACGATATACAAATCGACTATGCTTAAAACTTAACCGAATGAATTTTTGAATCAGAGAGAAGACATTGTGAATCTTGCCCATCAAAAATCACTGTAGACTTGAAAAAAAGAAAACTCAGCAATTGTGTCTTTTAATTAGGGGATTGTGCTTGTTAAACTATTGACTAAAGACATGATGGTGTTTTAACCAGCGTAAAAATTTGCAGACAATGGCAACAGTACCTCATCTATTTAGCATGTGATTGCGAAAAGATACGTCTGTATCGCAGAAGCATGTGACATTTTTACAATACTGTAACTGTTTTACTTTTGAATACCGAATTTACGAAACGTCTTCCATTCTTTCGTCTTCTTTTTGATCTATCGATACATTAAAGACAGCTTGAGAATGGAATTTGTCATACAACGTTTTCATTAGGGAAATTTCATATTTACCATCAAAGAGATGGGTAATTTCAGCCACAGTTTGTTAAATCATCGTATTGTATATCAACGTTATAACTTTTTTGTTTTTGTTTTTGTTCTGCTGCTTTGTTGCCAATCTAAATTCACCCACTTGATGATCTTTGCGATTCTTTGTTGGTTTGTTTTAGGGTTAATTTATTTGTTTGGTTTTGTTTTTATTTTTCTCTCTTGTTTGGTAGCGTGTTTTCTAATACAACCATCTTCAAGTCGCAGGTATGTCAAAAACATCATATTATTGATAACGACTATGTCTACGTATAACAGTTGCAAAATGTCGACTGTTTCGGTATGAAGATAGAACGTTCTATCGAAAAACGTCATCTTTCAGAAACGTTGAGTGGGTCCACATCCGAAGCAATCATCTTGAAATCCCATACAAATCGAGGGTAAAGCCAATTACATGCAACAGGGAAAAGTTGAAATCTTGGAAGGATCTCGGTGGTGCGACGAATGATATCTCTCTTGTTGTCGACTCAAATTCAATTCAATTCAAATGATTTTTATTTCCATATAAAGTAAGACAAAGCATGCAATACACATTGTACTAAGTACATAACGCTTACACGAGTACAGAATATTTTAAGGACGTACAATCAAGGGCGTACATATACTCGTATTTACGCCCCTGATTTTTTTTAATCATAGCTACTATAAACACTGATCAATTCAGTGCTTATTTACGTCGATGTATGGCAATTTGTCAATCAGTTACAATGAAAACATCTGGACGGAAAAATTTCATGAATTTGAATAATTACGCAGTACCCGCTGCATGCTATAAATATTAGAACCAACACTTGCTGTCGGACGGAAGCTCGGTGGTCTAGTGGAGATGACGCCTGCCCGGAAATCAGGAGGTCGTAGGTTCGAATCCTGCTCGAGTATTTACGCCCTTGATCTTTTATCATGGCTACTACTAAACATTGCTCAACTAAGTACTTATTTACGTCGATGTAGGACAATTTCTCTGTCAATCAGTTGCAAAAAAAAGTAATACATAATATAAAAAGTATGCATTTGTCAATTCAATTAATAAAAAAAAAACAGATCATGAAATATGATACAATATTAAATATATATATATATATATATATATATACTTACATATAAAGAAAACTCCGTGAAAGACGCTGTTTTAACGAATTTTCGCCCATAGGACTTTGTCACGTCAGTGGTAAGCTTTATCTTTAACCAAAAATAAAGTTTGTCATTGACTTGACAAAGCCCCAAAGGCGAAAATTCGTTAAAACAACGTCTTCCACGGAGTTTTCTTGATTGCTATATATATATATATATATATATAATATATAATCATATTGTATGTAATGTGCAGATACAGACGTATATATACAGATAATCATATGTCGGTTAAACAATACACACTTTGCAATAGAAACCGAGAATGAATAAAGCGATAGCTTTATTCATGAATTCTTGGTTTCTATTGCAAAGTGTGCGTTGTTTACCCGATATTAATTTGGTTACAGACAAGTTTCTTCAATAGCGATTTCCATCTCCTCGACATTTACACTTACCACAGATTATGAGAGAAAAGATAATTTCTGTGAGGTGAATGACGTAATCCCTATAGACCTGTCTTCGTGACATCCGACACGCTCACCGCCTCACTGAAGCGATGGATTCCCAGCAGGCTCTCATGCCGAGTATTAAAGGCATTATTTACCATTTGCAGATGAAACAAAAGCCCAGCATTACTGCTTCAAAATAGTTCTAAAACGTGAGTTACGAATAGAAATGACCAATGTAAAAATTTGAACAAGTATATTCAAATCGATGCTAAATATTGTTAAATATACAAAATGTGAATAATAGTTATAATAAAAATGTTTTTTTTTCTACAGTTATGATTTAATGAGAAAAATAGTGATATCTCCTTGTATTGTAGGCTCTATTGCAAAAAAAAATCTGATATGGCAGGATGTTTTGTGATATATAGCTGACCTACACATATGCATCAAAAGTGATATCTTGAACATTTTTTTAAATCACTGCTCGCAAAAGTAAACAGGACCTTTAAAGGGATGGTATAGTGGTGGAGATGAGGATTTGGTTTTTACATTTTTGCAAGACACCAAAAACCACCCATAAAATAGTAAAAGGCATACTATTCTAAGAGGAATCCAAATTTTATTTAATGAAAATCGGCTTTGGGATGGCCGAGGCATCCAAAAACAAAATAAAACAAAGCTATCGTAATAAAAGTTGGGTCCCACCTTTTATCAGGAACGCTCTGTTTTGGATATCTCATCCATTTCAAAGCCAATTTTCATCAAATAAACACTGGATTTCTTTTGGAATTATATGTTCTTCCGTATTTCATAAACGGTTTCTCGTTTTCTCATCCTCAAAATGTTGGATAGATATCAAACCTGAAATTAGGTCTCAATCAAAACTATACAATCCCTTTAATGTCATTGCGTCAAAAGAAAAGGAGGGATATTGATGGCATGATGTATTTATAAATTCATGTATCCTTGAAAATGGGTGCTGTTAGCTATTCCGAAGGTTCGCTATTCCGAAGGTTCGTTATTCCGAAGGGTCGTTAATCCGAAAATGAAAAAGGGTTCGTTAATCCGAAAATTTGTGGCGTTATTCCGAAGGTTCGTTATTCCGAAGATTGGTTAATCCGAAAATGAAATTCGGAACAATGAACCTTCGGAATAACGTATCTTAGGAATAAAGAGCCTTCGGAATAACGACCCTTCGGAATAACGAGCTGTAACCCTTGAAAATAATGTTGTAATAGGCCTTGATGGTATATCCATGGAGCTACTAGTTAGTAGCTCCATGGTATATCTATGGAAAGTACACCGAAGACACTGACGGCTTGATGGCTCCCGTTTAAGGGATTGTCTTAAAAAAAACATAAAAAAGTGGTGTGGCGTGAATGAGGATGTTATAATTCATACGAGGTTTTTGAGAACTGAAAATTGTGCTGCTCATCTTCATCACGACTTCCACGAAATGACGTCATACAGGAGAGGTACGATATCGCTTTACTCAACAGTTTATTTAAACAAAAACTCCTTGCTCTATAGACATGACAGCATTTCTGAAAAAAACAAAACCGACGTCAATGGTGCGACAATCAGCTCTCGTGAGATATCAGTGAGTATATTTTCACGCCCATAGAAGAAATGACGTCAGAAACGCTTTCATTATATCATTATTTTTCCCCATGACCGGAAATGTAATTTCTTTCTTCTCGGTTTTCTTTTTCTTAGTTACTTCTCCTTTATATCAATGAGAGAAAGAAAACTATAGTTCCAGACCTCGGGGCGATATCGGGGGGAAACACACAGAGAAGAAAGAGTAGGCCTACAACAAAAACTTGTCAAGACGAATTGCACTCTTAATTCAGGAGAGGGTCCCATGAGTTTCTTCCGATATCCTTGACTTTTTTGTTGGGACACAAATTTACGTGACGTACACGAACATATTTCATCGTGCACTTAACCTGATTTAGTATTACACGCCGTGTCATTTTTTTTTTCTGTTTATCTTGTTTATGATATGAATAGAACGGTAGACGTTTGTAATTGACGTAATTATGTCCTCACTTCCTACACTCTGACACAAGGAAAGAGACATGCAACTAGATCAGATTTACCATTGGGAGGAGCGATTTAAAATAAAAGTATTCGAGGTATCACATTTAATGCATACGTGTCGGTCAGTAATGTTGTATATCAAAAAATCCTGCCATATAAACATTTTCGCAATAAAGCCTGAAATTTATGGAAATAATATCACTATTTTTCTCAATATACCATAACTGTAGACGATTTATGCTAGAAATAATTTCGTTTTTGCTATTTTTCACATCTTGTATATTTAACAATACTTAACATTGTTTATACTGATTGAAATTAACATTGGTTGTTTCCACCCCTAACTCACATTTTAGAACTATTTTGAAGCACTTAAGTTGGGTTTTTGTTTGATCTGCAAAAATAATGGTAAATGATGCTTTAATGTATCATGCTGTGAAATACTTATCCGACTTTCTGTTACTGTTAATGATCCATGAGCTCATTGTCACCAGGCTTTCCATCTTGTAGGCCTAAGTACCATTTAAAGCTACATTTTGATAGAAAACTCCCGCCTATATGAGCATGGGGGAGAATTTAGAACTTTAATAAAAATAAAAAGTGGCCAAAATGTATTAGGTATAACAGTATATGTGTAAACCATGTTTCTGTCACTGTTAAAGCATAAGATGGTAATGTTCCTCCTCTCACAGCTAAATGCTTATTGCTCAACTGTTATTAAATGGGAGGAATTTTTCCAAGTTTGAAAACATTGTTCTTAAGCAGATTAAAAGAACATAGCCTTAGGGAAAGATTAACCAGCATGATTATACAAACATGACGCCCTCTACCGTTGACAGAGATGTAGGTTCTCATACTAGTACAATGAGTATGACGTTTCGGAATCAAATTGATTTTGTCAGTGTCTGCGTGAACTCTACAACCAACTGGTTCACGCCTCAAATACAGTGCCACCTCGCGGATAAACTTTGGGGAAAGAGTTTACTAAGTTCTCGGCTTATTAGGCCTTTCTGCAGTGTTTTATACACTTTTCGCTGAACGACTATCGTTGTTTTTTCAAAGTAAGTATGTATTTGCTCTTTACGGTGGTCTCAAAAAAGGCCCCTATTTAGTCTACTTTGTTTGCCCCTCGTGAATTGTTTTTCTTTCCCTATGTAGGCCTAATTCTCCTCATATTATCCTCTTTCCTCGCCCATGAGGGCACACTGAACAAGGTGCAGCGGTGGACAGAATCTGTTTTAGGTTTGAGACCTGTTCTGTTCCCGCGCAGGCTCACATCGAGTAATCGCTATATTGTCATCAATAACGTTTCGATTGGCCTACAGTTATAACGAGTTCCTGTTAAGTGTTCTCCTTCCAGTACATGGCTGCCATCCCATTGGTTGATAACTCTGTGTTTGGTAGGTGCTCAAAACTCAAACTGGCCTCGTAACATCGTATTTTTGCTCAAATGGAAGACATCTAAAATGCATATTTGTGATGTCTTTCTGACTTCTGAGAGGTCATACAAAGGCGTCATAAAGACGTGTAAATTACTAAATTGAATAAAAGATATGACGTCAAAATAACATCTTTCTGACGAAAATAAACTAAGGAAATGAACCTCTTAAACGTCTCAAGGTGACGTCAAAATGTCGCATTTTTGCTCAAAATAATGGAAGTTATCCAAAACACGTCGTATTAAATATTTTGGTGGTCATATAGAGAAGTCTTAATGACGTGTAAATTACAATTTCTTGGTACAGAAAACAAGAAAGACATCCTATAAAGACGCCTTTTCATGAAAATACACAAAGGTACCATTATGCTACAAATGTAACCTGTCCTACTCTTAATATCCTAAATCCTATATCTACGTCTACCCACTATTCCTATAGTTGCTAGACTGTTGTATCAAGTTTTTATATACGGGCAGAAGGTTGTAATGCTGTATGACATGGTTTCTAACCTAGGCCGGGTTACAGAAGGCTCAAGATTGAAATATTAAAACATGTGTTCATAACACAAGTTGGAAGCTTGAATAACATAACAACAAAGTGTACAATTTGTGACAAGTTTTGTGATTATGACCCAAAGACTTTACTTTTATTTCAGACGTGAACAACAACCAGCGGTGACGTCGCTTTCATTTTCTTTCAAAATAAGCTTGTATTATTGTTTATTACGGGTTAGTTCATAAGTTCATAAAGGCCATACGGGTGACTTGCTCAGACTAACAGCTCCATTTCTTCGATATCAACGCAAAATGATATAGATTGTTTTTATCAAAATGAAATCAATTTGTTAGGAATAATGTGATTACGATTGTTATTTTGGTTTTGAATTGTCCGAATGTTCTGCATTTGTTATTATGTTTTTTAGTCTTTTTGTGTGCTTATAGAACCACCGATATAAAGCGCCATAAATGCAATTATTATTATCATTATTATTATTATATGCAATTCATGTGAGTTTGTGAAGGAACTTTGTTTAAGTTGGAAATCTCCCTTTTACCCGTGAATATTAGATCGGAAAAAAATAATAATAAGCCGAGATCGCATCCGGATAAGAGAGAGAACAGGATAAAGGGAAGCCAGATAGGAGAGGTCGGACTGTATAGGACGTAAGAACTTAGGAGTGGGCGCTAACCGTTAACGAGCTTTGTTTCATTTTCGGATTAACGAACCTTCGGAATAACGAACCTTATTTCATTTTCGGATTGATGAACCTTCGGAATAACAAACATCATCACATTTTCGGATGAAAGAACCTTCGGAATAACGAATCTTCGGAATAAAGAACCTTCGGACTAAAGAACTTTCAGAATAATGAACCTTCGGAATAACGAGCTGTAACCCTTAGGAGTATAGGTTAAGTTAGATTCATAAGGTTGTACGTGAAGATGTCCACAGCTTTATCAGATCTGTAATGATATACAATTATTAGTCTATGTCGGCTTAAAAACGACGTCAAAATGACGTCCATTTTTTTCCATGAAAAAGATGTATTGAAGACCTCTTCTTTCTGTACCAAATGGTATCATGAATTGACGTGTTATAACGACATACATCTTATTACGTTATTCTGACGTGACATTTTGTCTTTAAAGTGGGAATTTAAACGTCATTAAGACGTCGTTGTATGACCACGTAGACGTCAGACAGACTTCACAAATTTGAGATCTTTATGAAGTCTTCCATTTAAAAGCAAAAACACAATTTGTCGGCAGTTTACGACGTTTTTCTGACGACAGCGCTGACCTGTAATTGATGTCATTCTGACGTATCTCTGCTATGACGATCACGGGAAATACTTGTTGAAAAGCTGATTGTTGCATCAAATACTTTGATGGCATTTTTAAGAATTACAGTCTTCGAGTCTAAAGTATTCAAACCGGTTCCATGTGACGTTACAGACTCTGGCGACGGAATAAACACCATGCCCGATGAGCCATTATACCGTCTCACAGACATGATTTTTTTTTATGCGCGTATAAGATTTTAGACGTGATTTTGTCATGATGGATTCTTTATCCCACTAATGAACGTAGATGCTTTTTCGGATATTCTGCTTCCTTTTCACTCCAACTCACGCTGTAGGTAGATTCGTGTATTGTATAATAGCTTTTTCCGTTGTGGCCTCAAAGTTACTAATATTATCATTATTTCCTTGTCATCAACATAAGACTCCATTAGTCGTTTACAACGATTTGCAAGACCTTTAAAAACCTACCGTTGCAAGAAATAAACAAAATACGATATGAAATGAACACACAACGGGAGACTGCGAAGTGATTTGAAAAGATTCTCTACTGGGCTATGTAATTCTCATGTGGAATATGCAATACTGTTCCACTTGAAAGAAAAACACCTTTACTCGATCTAAATCAAGCTGAGCAAACCCCAGCGGGAAATCTACAGACGTGTATATGGACATGCATACGTAGATCAAAGGAAGCTCTTATCGTAGAACTATGCACGCTCCATGCTCTGGTGAAGCGGTTGTGAATGTGCATGTAAGCTTGGATGATTTATATTATTCTATCAGTAAAATTCCTTTCTTTGGAAAAACCATAAGCGTCTACTCTTTCCATTCAATCTGAAGGGAACAAATATTTATATGGCAAACTATTCAACACACAAGGACACGGTTAAAGGTATTGTTAATGGAATATTCTGTACATAGACGTCACAAATACACTGGCACCCTTGAGGTCTATTCAAGTCCACTCGAGTGTTACTGATAGGAATCGTAATAAAAAGTGGTAGTTCGATTACAGGCATGTTAGTGAGCATGTATAATAATACTTCTTATAGGAAAATAACTGTGGCATCATTTTATAATTGTTTACATATTTGCAAAATTGAAAGGAATGTGTAAACAATCATTACACAGCGTCATTACAAATTTTGTGGTGGTCTAGTGGAGATGACACCTGTCCGGTGATTAGGAGGTCGGAGGTTCGAATCCTGCACGAGTATGTACGCCCGCGATTTTTTTATCATGGCTACTACTAAAACACTGATCAATTCAGTGCTTATTTACGTCCATATAGGGCAACTTGTCAATCATTTGCAATGAAAACATCTCGACGGAAGAATTTCATGAATTTGAATCATACTGAACTTGTTCTGCCAACGCAAAGTCAAGGAAAGCGTGATCTTATCTTGGGAGATGAAATTCTTAACAAAAAAAGATGATTTTCACAAAGAGGGTATAGATTTTCACTTCAAAAGTATACGTTACAACTTCATGACACAAGTTTAGAAATAGATGTAAGATGGACCATTTCAAAAAACAAAAGATAAAATGTGATAATTTGTCACCCTCAGATAGACTAAAATAACTGAGTGTTTAGCTTTAGCAACAAACATCTCTCAGATTGTTAATGATGATATTCCATAACGAGCTACAGTAACAGCAACAGTAAAAACGGCGTCATTTCCACCGATGAAATGGGAAGTAGGCCTATATTGCATGAATGCATGAAAATAGCTGAATTCTTCTTGCTCTCTCTCTCTCTCTCTCTCTCTCTCTCTCTCTCTCTTTCATCAAAGGCAGCCTCGTACACCAAAGTGAGAGGGGTGAGGTTGTTTATTTGTCAGAGTATATACTTCCCCATGAATACAAACCTATAAATACTCGAGCAAGTTGATCCTCCGTAATTAAACCTTTGTTTTTTACAATGAGATGCACCCCATTGCTTTGACAAGGAATGATATGCAGAACGTGGAGATTCCATGAGTCTATCTATTTCATAGTGTGTGTGTGTGTGTGTTTGTGTGTATATGTGTGTGTGTGTGTGAGTGTTAAATCCTACAGTGGACGTAGCTTATTTTTATACTTACAATATCATGTCCATGGCTGACCAGTTTGTCGGTTCTTTCATGAGATGTGTTTCGAACAACTTCCACATACGTGAAAATATGGGTTTAAAGCGCAATGCAAACAATTAAGGGAGTGATTCACTATAGCACGTATCATCTGCACAGAATCTAAAATGCTGAAAGGGGCATTCCAGACGATTTTCATAATATCACATCATAATTATGGTACTCAACAGTTCCATGTGTAGATTTGTGAAATTCATTGTGGTCCTTGAGCAGAGAAACAATACTTTGAAAAACCTTGAACAAATTACACTGAACAATGATTCTGACATAGGAGCCTCACATATTTCAGAAATGTAGCAGTGTAATTCCCAATACAATATTGCCAGCTTGCAAGTTCACTTGTGGATAATCTATGCATGCCTTCTTATTTTGTTCTGCTTCCTTGAACCCCAACTCATGCATTCTTGTAGTGAGGGTACCATGCCATCATCCTTGTTCACAGTGATTTGTTATAAATTTCGAAAAACATTCTTTTTCCTCATCCCAATCACTTTAAATTCTGAAACTTTGTGCCCAGTATAACCAATTTAAAGTTGTTCATGTGTAAAAATCTGAGGTCTCCTTGAAGAGAAAAATGCAATTGATTATGAATGAATCCCCAGAGCACCAAATTGCCAAACAAGATGCTATGGGGTGTCAAAGTCAGATTTTGAGCTTAACCTTGTTTTACCGTCCGACCGTTATTTTTTGTTTGTTTGTTTGTTTTGTTGTTGTTGTTGTTGTTGTTGTTGTTGTTGTCTTTTTGACGGTTTTACCCTACATCGAAAGGGCTGAATCCGAATCTGAATATCAAAATGCAACTTTTGAATCCTTGACGGTTTTGAGAATCTGAAATTCCTAAACATTTTCCTGATAACTGGTGAAAAAATGAAAATGAACAGAAAATAAGCCTTATAAACTCCATTTCGAGGATGCTGAAACCGAATCCAGACGATGCAACCTCTGCATCCTATAACGAGCTCTGAGATATTCAATTAAGATGGCCATCCCCGATGGCCACCAAAATTGAAATCCCCATAATTCTTTATATTTGATAAAAACTTTGAAAAATTGGATGGTTATGCCAGTTAAAACTCCAGTGGGAGTATGCGGGAGGACCCCAACCAACATGACCAAATGTATCCGAGTCCAGGTGTTGTAACTCTTGCACTGCCGAGGGTTTTAAAGTATCCATGAAAATGTCCACTGAAAGTGAAAACTCATTTTCGGTGGATATTTCCTTATCAAAGATGTTGAAAAATAGAAAATAAATTGATGATTTACCTTACTTGAGGGGTGCTGAATCCAACTTGGTTTGAAGCAATTCTTGCTGCCTGAGGGTCATGAGGTATACAAGATGGCCGCCAAAATTGATATTCAGAGATAAATGTCCATGAATAAATGGTCGAATAAATTGAATAGCAATTGATAAGTTAATAAAGTTGCTTCGTCGAATTGATTTATTGCAACTGATTGACAAAGTGCCCTATTTTGAATTAATCATTGTCTTTCATAGTACCCAAGAAGAAAAAAAAATAATGCTTATGACTTACTGTGCTGATAAGACGCCTGTCCGGTGATCGTAAGTCAGTTTGTTCGAACCCAGGCCGAGTAAGCATGTCCGGGTGTAGGGCAATTACCCCCTGCTATGGGCAATTACCCCGGACCCTTGCCCTGGCCCTAATCCTAATACTGATCCTAATACTAATCCTGAACCTAATCCTACCCTAAGCCCAACTGCTAACCCTATACCTAAACCCTAAACCCTAATCTTTACTCTAAACCTTACCACTAACCAATATTTAGCCGGGGGGGTAATTGCCCTTTGTGGTAATTGCCGGGATACGAGCATACCCGTGTGTGTGTTGTGTGTGTGTGTGTGTGTGTGTGTATGTGCATGTATTTGTGTGTGTGTGTATGTGTGTGTGTGTTCAATTAGATCATTAGTGCTCTTAACACTGATTAATTAGGCGCTTCTTTACTTCGATGTACGGCAATTTGTTAACCAATGACAAATTGATGGGTCATACCCTATTTTGAGGGTGCCGAATCATAATCTGATGCAATAATGTTCTTACTTGCATCCTTGAGGGCTGACAGATATTTAATACTTTTGGAAGCCATATTGGCGGACATCCTTATTAACATTTCAACCACCCTCAACCAGATTTTTGGCCTTTCGTTCTTCATAAGGAAAATGTAACAACTTGAAAACATTTCAATTTTTAGCGGCCACTATTGATTTCTTAAAATCCTAAGAGTACAAAAGTAGCAACACCCAGATTCTGATTCTGCACCCGCACATCCGACCATTCGTATTAAAGGACAAGTTCACCTTCATAAACATAAGGATTGAGAGAATGTAGCAATATTAGTAGAACACATCAGTGAAAGTTTGAGGAAAATCAGACAATCCGTTCAAAAGTTATGAATTTTTGAAGTTTTTGTGCAGTAACCGCTGGATGAGAAGACTACTGCAGTGTATGTATAACTTAGATGTCACATGCGTACAACAATATAAGGAAAATATAAAGAGATTTTCACAAAATTCCATCTTTTGAAAAAAGTACACATTCCCCTGACTCCTTACCGACAAATGTTATGGGTAATATTATTCCCCCCCCCCCGCCTTTAGAAAGAGGCAAGTCAAGTGCTCTTTTATTATGCGAAAAAAGTGAAAATATGTTAAATCTTCTTTTACATTTTTCTTTATACTGTTGTACGCATATTATGACTCACAAGCTGTAGTAGTCTCCTCATCCAGTGGTTCCAACACAAAAATTTTAAAAGTTCATAACTTTTGCATCGATTGTCCAATTTTCCTCAAACTTTCACTGATGTGTTCTACTAACATTGCTGCATTCTCTCAATCCTTATGTTTATGAAGGTGAACTTGTCCTTTAAGGAAAGATATGAGAATTTCGGGGGAGGGGTTGGGGGGTGCTATCTTAATAGCCTCTCACAATCCTCAAGGATGCAAAAGTTACGTCGTTCAAGTACAGATTCAGCCTTTTCAAAATAAGGCAAAACCTACATATCGTCATTTCCAATTTTCACCTCTGGTAACGAAATATAAAGGCATCATGGCGTTCATGTCTTTAAGTATCAGGTTCAGCACCCTTGAAATTGAGTGAAACCATCAATAAACATACAGCGGAAGGTAAACCAAGGTTCAGGCCTCTGGTCCAGAGACTATACGTGCTGAATGAAATTTGTCCGACGAATTAATGACACAGACACTGCAGAAACTTCCAGATACATTTTAATCATCAAAATAAAGTTTAGCTATTTCGATTGAAAGTGTGCTGTGAACTTTAATACCCTACTCGTTTTCTAATGTAGCTTAAAAATATTACAGCTTGTATATGTATGTTTCATACGATATATATCCATGTCACAGTGTGTTTAACTGGTAATGTCATCCATTTATGACCTTGAACGCAGGCATGGCGGAAAACTTGTCTCGGGAAGCTAGTCTTCGAGGCCTCGGATAGAGGGGATGGCCGTGCACTCTCAGGTCTCTTCCAACGCAGAGGTGAGGATGAAATCAAAACAGCCTTGAGGTGGCGTAAAAAGTGGAAGGCTTTTGGGCAGTACAAAGAGTTGGACGGGAGAAACGCTCTCTCGGCGGCTGCAGGGAACGGCCATACCCAGGTGGTGAGATTCCTTGCCGCTCGAGGCGCACTGCAGATCGAAGCGGAGGATCGCGCGCGTTTTGATGTGGCGGATATCTTCTGCGGAGCTCTGTATCACGCTTTCAAGAACGGTCAGCTTGAAACTGCTAAGGCATTGCTTGATGCTGGGGCAGACAGCTCCAAAGATTTATTGTTCCATGCGTTGGTTCACTGGTTCTCGCATTGTCAACGCATCTATCCGACCCTGCTGACCGTGCTGAAGGAAGTAGCCGATGTTGACCAAGTGGACGATGAGGGACGAACCGCTCTGATGGTTGCCTGTATCGAAGGAAAGTTGACAATGGTTGAACAACTTCTGGAGCATGGTGCAAACCCCAACGTTCAAGATTTCGGCGGTGAAACTCCGCTTCACTTGATTCAGCCAATGAGGTTCGATCAGCTTGGTAAAATGTTGTTCAAACATGGAGCTATCTTCCATCAAAATAACGTTGGATTGACGCCCTTGACCAAGATGGCGGTACTTGGGAGACACAAGGACGTAGAGAGCATGCTGTCACTTGGAGAAAGTAAACATACTCCGGAAGACATCATCTGTGCCTTGGAGCTGACAGGCTCCTCCCTAATCCTAGGAGATCACCTGGTACACTCTCACCGCGACCTGACTCTCGGCTTCCAGTATCTCCGACGTGCCATGGCACTTCGAGCCGAATCGACGACAGAGGTTGCCATCAAGTTGCTGTGCTTTCCCGCTATGGCTTATGAATTGCAGTCCGAAACAATGACAATGTCAGAATTAGACATGTTCGAGGGGGACTCTGAGGCTCTTGAGGTAGAGGCTCTGCTGATACGGGAGAGGCTCCTTACACCAGCAGCTCAAGAGTTGTATCTACGACCTCAGCTGATTCGCTATGCCGAGAAGGCAGTCAAGAACGATCGCCTGGAGAAAGCAGCGCTTATCACGGAACATGTCTTGAACCTTCAGCGCACCGAGGGTAGCCTGGATCCCCAGATCTGCGACATCATCTGCACGATCCTGCAGAAATTTTCCGATACAACGAAATCAAGGGCAGGGCTGGTTCCTGCATCGATGCAAAGGATCATGTCACTTGCCAAGAATTAGGCGAATCTCAGCTTCTCCTATTGATAACTAGACGACAACGAAATTATACATTTCAGTATTGTATAACATGTACTTATCACACTGTGATGTGATTTCGAACATATTATAATCACGTTTTGTATGATGTAGCTACTTTTTCATCGATTTAATGTAATTGATGTAATGTTTATTTTCTCGTCATTTCTTTAAAAAACAACAGTTCGCTGCTATAGCTATCTTAAAAGTCTGAAGCGACCCATCTTTCTTTCAATTAAAAGATCAGCGTATACCTCGGTATTATTATAGATACATAGTTACATGATTATAATACATACAAGTGTTTTATACGGGTATACTAGTGTTAAAAATAATGTAGATACTGGCGCATTCTGTATAAGGTTCTATACATCTTATGTATATCAGAAGTTTTCTGTTTGTTTGTTTGTTTGTTTGTTTGTTTGTTTTTTATTGGCTTCTTTTTGGGGTGGGAAACAGAGAATACATGATCTGTGCTTTAAACATTGGGTGAAAAAGATTACTCGTCATTTTGGAGAAGTTTGATTTTTTTTTTCACTATACGATGATCATACTGGAGGTGTGTGTATTATAATACATTATAGGGCTCTAGATTATGCAGTAAAGTTGTATGTTAACCCTAATCAGGCTGGGGGGGGGGGGGGGGGGCGGAATCCGCCGCCCCCCTCGACGTTTCGCGCAATATCTTCGCAGCGCGATAAGCTCCCGCCGCGATGTTTCTTGACTTTTTTCTTTCAAGTATCGCGCAACTTTTGAGACCAAAATTGTTGCGCCCGCGCTTACCGTTTTGACGCGACGCCCGTTCGAAAAAAATTTGTCAACCCCAAAATTGCTCCAAAACGTGATTTTTTGTACAAATCCAATGCAAATTGTATTTTTTCAATTAATTCACATAAAAATTCATATCTTGACTTAGAATGGACGAAATTAATTTATTTTAGCATAAAAAAGCTTCGAAAAATGTCTGTGACAAATTTTGGCCAAAAAACAAACAAAAACAAAAGGTCGAAAAACAAGCAAATAAATAAGAAATTCAAAAAACATTTTCGGCGCGATCAAGCGTTCCATAGGCGAGATCTGAAGGGGGCGGAATCCGCCCCCCCCCCCCCCCCCCCCCCCCGATATAGCATAGCCAACGCAATTGTTACCTGTATGATTGCATGATTGTATCAAATATTGTTCACTGATTTCACGATGTCCTCAGGCTGCAAGCGCATGTGCATAAACATCATTATCTTGAAAGTGTACAAAACTTTCAGAAATCGGCCAGTGCTCGATACAGAACATCTCAATATTATGATCTGTTAAATATTCATGCTTCATAATGTTCATTATGATCACTAAAACATAACAGTTTCATGGCACTTTGCATATTCGTGACGATGTACATTATTTACAGACTGATATGAAATAACCATGACTAACATAACTATATAAGGATATAGCAGGAGAGTGGAATATCTATACACATTGTAATGTCATGGGAAAATATATCCAAAACATTTGTTGATATTCGTAATGTTATTGTATACTATCGTGACCGTCATCGCAAGAGTAGAATGCATGGTTTGTCAAGTTCGTTATAACAATACTCTGTTTCTCTGTATGTTATAATCACCTTTTGATTAAAACTTTTGTATCTTGTGTACTTATCACACTGTGATGTGATTTCGAACATATTATAATCACGTTTTGTATGATGTAGCTACTTTTTTATCGATTTAATGAAATTGATGTAATGTTTATTTTCTCGTCATTAAATCTTTGAAAAACAACAATCTTACCAGTTCGCTGCTATAACTTTCTTAGAAGTCTGAAGCGACCCATCTTTCTTTCAATTAAGAGATCAGCGTATACCTCGGTATTATTATAGATACATAGTTACGTGATTATAATACATAAAAGTGTTTACGGGTGTACTAGTGTTAAAAATAATGTAGATACTGGCGCATTCTGTATAAGGTTCTATACATCTTATGTTTATCGGAAGTTTTCTGTTTGTTTGTTTGTTTGTTTTTTATCGGCTTCTTTTTGGGGAGGGAAACAGAGAATACATGATCTGTGCTTTAAACATTGGGTGAAAAAGATTACTCGTCATTTGGGGAAGTAAATGATTAGTTCTACTGTTGCTATAAACATAGTCTACAGATGATATGCTGTAATATAAACCTTGCGTACGATGCTTTCAGATATACATTTTATATTTCTGTAGAAATTAAGATTGCTTCTACCTATTAGTGTTCGGCAGAGCGCAGTCCGTGCGTTTAATTAACTCTTCTGATCTGTTCAGAGAGGTTTGTGACTATGCAACGTTTCTTTAATCAGCAGATGTTTATGTACAGCTTTTCGTTAAACCACTGTATGATGTACGCCTTAATGTTGATGTAACATGAAATGAAGTATTAGCAGCCTGTTATAATCTAGCCAGAGGATGCAGCTATTATTGTCTTTGCTGTTACAGTAAACGTCTGATGCGGTGAGACTATAAGTCCCATGCTAAACGATGCGTCTTATGCGGCGAATCTCGGAACAGTGGAAGCTTCGCCTGTGTAGTCTCGCCTCATTATCGCTTAGCAAAGATAGTCTCCTGACATCAGACGTTCACCATGACAGTGAAGACAATTGTAGCTGCATTCTCCACCGAGATTATAGGGCTAACACCCGTAAATACAATGGAATGTCCGAGACCCCTTCACAAATTCGTACCAAAGATACTGAAATAAATGAAGAAAAAAATTAATTAAAAATCAATGATGTAGTTTGGCAAAAAACTGAATAGCTGTAGATATTGAGTATGAATTCCTCTACAAATTGCATTTTGGTTGGAAGATGAAAGCTTTTCTGGTGGAATTTGAGGGGACTATATTTCATTGGGTACGTGTACGGAAAATGGGTGGTTTTTTTTGAGTGACAAGAACTCGTAGTCTGGCTTTGCGGACCCCTGGACAGAATTTGAACTGAATAATCCACCCTGAAAATTTGATGGATGAAAGGGTATATTATCCAGGTTAGTGAACCTGAAACACCTCATTTCTCCCAGCTATTTTACAGAATTTTTTGAAATTTGATTTTTAACACACATCCCTATGGGGAAATATTTATGGGTGTGAGCCCTATAGGCTCTATAGTAATGAACAGATTTGCCAAAGTTATGAAGTGCACAATTTTGACAGGTAACAAATAAGATAAAATATTGTTAGTGTTTTTGTTGATTGTCAGAACAGCACTCGTTCATAGCGCTCTTTCATAGTGCTCTTTCAAGGCACACTTTTGCTGAATTTGTATCAGGAAATTAGAATTAAACCGAGTCAACAGATATGACCATTTCCATTTGTGATGTGTACAAGGTCCAGTCTAGAAAGCACATAACACACAACCAAACACCAGGTGGCGCATGTCTCATATTGTACGATGTATCATTGCGCCTGTTGTGTATAGTTAAACAGTCTTCATAAGCCGGATCAATTTACAGAATCATTTATATCGATAGAAATGAAAAGACTAAATAAAGCAGAAAACAAAAAAATCCTCGCTGAGAAAAAAAAAAGAAACCCAACAACAAACAAACCCCAGCTGACATTCAGATTGTCGTGCATTTCGTGCACGTGTCGTGTAATTTCGCAAGTCTTGGCTCTTCGCGAAATTATCGTGAAAATTTCATGCTCGCGAGAATTTCTGTTTTGCAGAGAATATGATAAGCATGTAGTCAAACGAGGGCGCGCTTATAAAATTTGGAATCACTCAGATTGCACTGATGTCAAGCCACCTCGTGTAACACTGGCACATAAAACTGTTTCCGCCGATTTCATCAGATTTGCGTTGCGGTCATTGTAGTTCGAGTGAATGTGACTGATCACAGAGATCGTCATTCAAAAAGGTACCGTGTTCATTTAATTTAATTTCATTAGCATGGCGACTTTCACGAGTTTCTCACACAAGGGTGTAAAAAGGGCATTTATTGCAATTCAATTTCATCAGCATGCGATTTCATGAGTTTCTCAAACAAGGGTGTAAAAAGGGCATTCAAAGTAAGAATGCAAGTGCAACGCGTTCAAATTCGCATCAGCACCGCCATAGGGAGCGTTAGTGTACGATAAGGCAAACATAAATTAGGCATACAAAGTATGGGCAGTTTTTTTTTTTCTTTGCTGCTTTTATGCTTTGTAGTTACTCAGCTGTTTGAATATACAAATTTAATATACCTTGAAATATGATTTTTGACTCAAAGTAGCTAATAACTTGTCACAACCCCACTTTCAGACACATGCATTAGCACTTTATTCATACTCGATTTTAGCCGTTGCTACAGATTACAGAGTATGCGTTCACATCTCGAACACGGACAGAAGTAGTGAATAAAGCATGACTCTGACAACCAGCAAATCTGGCGATATAAAGCCTCTGGTGAAATAGTTCTATCTACAGCTGATCCGATTGCGGTAGTGATATGGACATGGGGAACTAAGGAATGGAATGAAAATGGATCAATATGGATTTGGACGTATAGGACCCTAAGATTTCCTATATAGGAAGATATAGGAAGAAAGAAATACATACTGCACAATACCTTTACAATGATTAAATGAGACTTTGAAATGAAAATTAAATTGTATCATCCAAGTGAAAAAAGGCCCGTAGAAGTTGTGTATGTTGACTGAATTCGAACGTTAAAAAGTGCGAAGTTGTGTTCCTATAAATGAAATTGAAACTTTTGACGCGAATTTGAACGTCTTTCCAGCTGGAGCGGAATTGAATAAGAACTTTGAGCCGATAAATTGAATGAATTTCTCTCTAAACTGGTTGAAATAAAATCTAAAGGTAATGACATAAAAGGAAATTGAATATTCAAAGAATTGAAATGAACAGTGAGAGCAGAGCAGTGACAAAATTGCTTGAATTTGAACGCCTTGTCATTAATTGGAATGCAAATCTGATGAAATTGGGCGGGAAAACCTATCATAATGTGAGAGCCACATGTGAGATAGTTAAAGGGCAAGTCCTTTCTCATGTACATCCGATGGATTTAGTGAATGCAGCAATATTATTATTAGAAAGTATATTCCCCATACATTCACTGATGTGTTCTACTAAATTGCTGCATTCACTCAATTCATATGTATATACATGTATTATGAAGGTCCACTAGTCGAACTCACCAGTGTAGGCTTAGCACGCAACCGCGCGTAACCCGAAGAAATACTAATAAATAACTTCGTAGCATAATGCCGCAGTCACAATAATGAACACGGATGCTCAAGGATCTACACAGTTATCCGGGAAAATCCGGAGAGATCCGGGATAATTTCGACCTCGATGGAGTGTCGACAAGCGTTGGTATGACTGTACACACGGTATCAACGACACGGATAAGACCGGAAGAGCGCGGCGTCTACACGGACAAACACGACATTTTGAATACACAGACAAACACCACAACTACACGGATCAACACGGCAGCTACAGGGACCACCCCTGAATGCTCTGCCAACACGGCAATCCCCAGATGACGCTGGATGTTTTTGACCTCTAAAAGTTGCCGTGTTGGCCTCCCGGATGTCCCTGGATCTACACGGACATACACGGATGTCCAGGGATGTCCAAGGCGTCAACACGGATCTCTCCCCGAATCACCCCGGATCAGATCTGGGGTGGTCCAGGGGTGATCTGGGATGCGTTTTTTTTTTTTAAGACGGCACAGATTGGGGCATGGCGCGTGTTAAACCTATGGGAAAAACGTTGGGTTAGGGTTTTTGGTTATGGTTAGGGTTATGGTTAGGGTTAGGGTTGGGGTTAGGGTTAGGGTTAGGGTTAGGGTTAGGGTTAGGGTTTAATGGTGGTTAGGGTTAGGATTAGGATTAGGATTAGGGTTAGGTTTAGGGATAGGGTCCCCGATAAATTTTTAGTTTCCCCAATCTGCGCCGTCTAAAAAAAACACGCATCCGGGATGCCGATGTGACTGGGGCATTACATCAGAGCATGCAACCTCTATCACGGTGTGTATTAGTCTTTGTCCCCAGACTTCACCCATATTGAGCATCGTCATTATGTTTTTCCAACGATTATAGTCTGCTTACCAAGCCAATTGTTCAAGGTGTAACTACAAGAATCATATACGGGATATAAATGGGCAAGATTTTCTTCCATGACACAACAGGGGCCATGGAATCGGAGGGGGGGGGGGTGCAATACAGGCCCCCGCCCATGAGATCTATATAAAAAGAAATACTCGTATAGGACCCTACACGTACACAACATCCTGACATTTTCCTAAGGTTCCCCTTTAGATTCGATCTCTACGTCTACGGCCTATATGCACAAGATTGAAAGCATCAAAACTTTATGGCACAAATACATACACTAAAAAACAACAAAAACAAAACAAAGCGAAACAAAAACCGCGAAACAAACAGTCCCCTCTCTATAGGAGAGCGCATTATTTCGTTAGAACACCGTTATCTGCGGTCAAACGACTGAATCATGAAATGCATTTCACTCTTATATCGTATATAGCCACAATATGAAACACCTTAGATAGGGCTACCGTGTTACAATTTCACCAAGGAGAAACGCCTAGCTTGTAGGCCCGTCCTACATTTCAAAACATGACTAGCTCTAGGCCCTAGCTCTTAGAGGGGAGGGGGTATCTCACCAGGGAGGCTTCCCACCTCCCTGATCTCACTGAACGGCGAACGTTTGCGAACGTAGCGAATTTGGGATTTCGCCTGGGTTCGTAAAGGGTTGCAAAAGGTTCGTTAACAGTTGCAAGAAAGTTCGCAAACGGTTTTTATTGTCGCAAGCAGTTTTTCTTGTCGCAAAGAAATTTTGAACATGTTCAAAATTTCTTTGCGAATTTTTATTTTCGCTAACAGTTGCAAACATTCGCAAAACACTCGTAAGAATTCGCAAACGGTCGTAATACGGTGTCGCTAAAATTTTTATTTGATTCGCCACTGCTAGCGAACAAGTAACCATATTATGGTTTCTATATAAAAAAACAGGCATGGTTCCACTCTAAGAAAGTGTTTGAACCTCTTGAAATCTCCATCATGTAATTGCTGCAAAAGCGTTTCATAATATTGACCAAAGTCTGTCCTCTGCAACAACCACTCTCTGACCAAAACAGTCTTTCTTTTCTTTAGTCTTCTTTTCTTGTTTTTCTTCATCTTCTTTCTCTTAAGCTGCATGATAGCTGTAGCAGCAGCCAGGCAAAGCAGCTCTTAAAAGATGTAAATATCAGCACGTTGAGCCTCTTCTTGGCAGAAATTCATTTCCATATTCTGGAAATCCATCTTGAACAATGGTCACAAGAGATCTGAATGCAGTGGAAGGTTGTAGGCCTACGTTCGTTTTTTTCCTCTCACCTCCCTGGTTTTATCGGTCTGACTATACAATAATCGCCTGGTACTTTTCCAGGTCCCAAAACATTCGCAAATTGTCGCAGGGATTTGCAAACAGTTGCTAATATTTGCAAAACTGTCGCTAACATTTGCTAACATTCGCTAATAGTCGCCACCTGTGTTTCTCAAACACTTTCGCCAACATTCGCTCAAGTGATGCTAATTGTCGCTAAACATCGCTAACTGTCGCTAATGGCAGAAGTGAACGTTGATTTTTCGCAAACATTCGACAGAAAAGTTGTTCGCCGCTCAGTGAGATACCATCTATACAGTATACAGTAGCCGCTCTCGATCTCGCTCTGTCTAAGCATGTTATTTTCTCCCACACGTATTTGCGCGAATGAGAAGGTGACACATATTTTTGCGAGATGTTGATTTCGCAGATTGACACTGAGGCCAGGTTGTGAATTTGCTATGCCCTAGTCTGGCGTACAGACCCGTTGCTCGTACTATTTCGCTATTCAGGATATTGATGCCCTCAACGTCGAAGACTGGTATCATTTTAAAGGACAAGTTCACCTTGGCTATAACATGTGGATTTAGTGAACGCAGCAATATTAGTGGAGCACATCAGTGAGAGTTTGGTGAAGATCCATTCCAAAGTTATGAATTTTTGAAGTATCTGCACAGTCCCTGCTGGGTGAGAAGACTAATACAGTGTATGATGTCACATGCGTACCGTGACGATAAAAAGGAGAATTCTACACAAAACTTTTCTTTTCGAATAAAATGCAAATTTCTTTGACTTGTTGCTGCATAATTATGTCTAGGTTAACACTATTCCCCTGCTTCCTGAAAGAGAGAAGTCGAGTGTTCTTTTGTTATGCGAGAATAGTGAAAATATGGTTGAATTTTCTTTATTCTTCAATCATTATAGATGTGACATCACAAGCTAAGTCTTCTGATCCAACCGTGACTGAGCAGAAAGTTCAAAAATTCATATTTTTTTAACGGATTGCCCAAATTTCCTCAAACTCTCACTGATATGTTCTACTAAAAATATTGCTGCATTCTCTCAACCCACATGTAAAAAAGGTAAATTGCCCTTTAAGGTGGTTTCGACAAGTTAGGTAAATTCGTCGCGCTGGAGTCCTGTTGGCAAAAGGTCTGGAAACCAGACTAGCTATGCCCCAGATGGCGGCATTTTCGCGCGTTGTTAAATTCGTGGTGCACCAGTGATTCGCGAAATTCGCGAAAATAAAACCCTCCCGAAAATGACAGCTAATACAGCAGAGTAGCTCGAGTGCACTCGGAACGAAGACGAGTGCATATTCACTGTCAAAATTTATTTCAATGCAGCCTACAGGCACAGCATTCGTGATACTGCTCAATGTTCACATTTGGCCTGGCACTCACAGAGTGTGGGACAACATCTGTACACATATTGGGATTCGATGAAAAGGAAACAAAAGTAATGAATGGCCTGAACAAGCAATTATTCATTTTGAATGAACATCGCTGTGTATAAAGCGAACAGGATGTTTACAAAGAACAGAGCCAGCCGCTACATAGCCAGCTTGTGTAGCAAGCCAGCCCTCGCCCTCTCCCTCAATAAATTCTTATCGTCTGGCAGCAGGTGGCGCTAAAACACTACAACACATTTTTTTGAAAAGCTAGGGGCGCCTCTTTCGTTCATGCACTGAAAAGATGTCTGATTATGAGCTTAGGGCCGACGTTCGACTGCGCATCAGGACGAGACAATCGCTGGATTTTGGCATCGAATATCTCTCAAACCATACAACGTTTGGCATCATCACCCTCTGGAATATGTCAAGCTGACTTTGAACTATCATATAGCGGATTTTTACCTTGCGCTTTGACGGAAAAGGGTGTGTAAATGTAGCAAGCCTCCGTTCGTTCGTCTTTGTTCGGACAGATATTCTCGAAAAGCCTACGTCCGTACGTACAATCCAATGCATCTGCTTGTGTCTTCTACGGGGAACATTACCCATGCAAATGCCCGCCTATGGAGCGTGCGTGTTGTCGGCTAGCTGACCGTGCGAGAATGTGATGTGTGTGAAAAACGCCGAAAAGGTATTGTGATAATATATTTTAGAACATTGAACCGACTGATTATGCCTTGTTAATTTGAGTGAGTGTGACACTTGTTAAAAAATTTTGATTATGAGGGTTGGAATGTGTTGCCTTGGTCATTAATGTGTAATTTAGTGGGGCGTGCACGGGATTCTCGCGCTCTGCACAATCGTCACGTTGAACCAAAGTCTGCCTGAATGCATATTCATGAGGTTCGAAACCATTTGAACTGGCACGGCTAGCTCGTTGTGGAAAAATATACCTCGGCAAATGGCTTTGCCTTTGTTACGGGGAGGCGAGGTATGGGAATTTTAACGGGTAATTCCAGTTTGAATGCGCCAGCAGCTCATTCGCACGCCGTAGACATATGTTTATTTCTTCTTCTTTTTTCCAAATAAATACCACTATGCACTATAGAGGTCTAAATATTTTTGACAATATGTAGTCTGATGTGGTTCTGCATGAACCCGGGCCATAGCCATAGACCAGGCAGGGCCAGGCCAAGGGGGAGGCCGGAGGCCGGAGGCGGAGCTGCGCGGAGGGAAGTGCAAGGTGGGATGGATGGTGGTCTCACTTCCCTATCATGGCTAGTGATCTATAAAGACCAGAGGGGTCTCTAGAAGATCTAAGTGATGAACAGGTTCCATATGACATTTGCTCCTGCAACGATTGCTCCCATGAAATGCAATCATGCCAAGCCAAACATTATATGTGACCGTGCACCTCAAAACGAACATAAAGTCGCACACACTGATTTTGCGTGAGGACTGAAAATAAGTGAAAAGGGTCAACCTAGCCCAACTTGACTTTTTCATATTTTCTGAAAGAACGGGTCTTCTTTTACATTATGATAAAATTTGGTATCATAAAACGGGCAGGAAAGTGTGCTTTTTTTTCAGCAGTTTATCTCGAACATTTTTGGTAGAATAGTGTGATTAGGTGTGTCTTTAGAATCCCTTTTTCATTTCTGAAAAATCTTGTCCACACTCTTCACTTTCAACTCCAATAACTTTTGAAAGGATAGTGCTACTGCTTTGAAAGTTGGCATTAATTATGGACAGAATGTGTTAATGAGGCATACTTGATTTCAATTTAATTTGATAATCCCTTCATTGTTGTTACTCTGGTGGTTTACTTCCTGTTTTTGTCCCATTCATCGCACAGCCAGCACGGTTTGGTAAAGATTAAGCGCTTGAAAAGACACTGTACTTCCGAGTCTCTTTTCTCAGTTCACACTTTTCCTGAGTTTGTGCTTTCTTTCCAATATTTAGATAGGTTAGAAGAGTCCATTTGATTTGAGTTATACATCATTTTAAAGCTTAAAGTCTGCTCTTTCAGAATATGGTCTTAACTAAAAATTTTTGTCTGGCGACTTTTTGTTTGTTTTGAGGTGCAGGGTCACATATGTCTACACAAACATTTGTAACCCTGACTGTTTATACTCCAACAGTCCTCGCATGAAACTCATTACAATCAATATCACAATGATCCTGGGTCCCTAGGTTTTTATTGACCCCCTTTAGTCCTTGACAAAAGAAAAATACATTCGTACAATGTTAGAACTGTATGACCGACAAGGTACCGGAGCAATTGTCACAGGAGCAAATGTTGTGTCACCAATGAACCAGAGTCCCAATGGAAATAAATAGATACAATGTAAATAGATACCTAAATGATAGGCCCTACACACACTGTACAACGTTTGTAGTCATAAACAATGTAGTGTACCACATATACAAATATTGTAGCTCAACCCCGGGGCACTGTAACCTGAGAAGTACAAATTTGTATGTATAATTGGGGTCATTGACGGTCACTGCATGGTGCGTACATACATTGTGCATTTGTAGCTTTGCCTCTGTACTGCAAGTCATTATTCAATTCAATTCGTTTATTTCCATTTCAATCACAAAAAAACAACATTAAACATTCAGTGTTACAGATGAAACAAAAACAATGACATATACATGTAAAAAAACCACAACAATGACATCAGAATTTGTAATACAGTTATAAATTGTTCCAGATTACAACAGGCAACAAGTAAAATGGAAAATGGTGTACACATAAAAAACTAATAAGGCCTGTAGGCGTACGTACACCGTTGTTTACCACAAATCATGTAGAATTGGAATCTAAGTTATTTTCAAAAATCATAAATCAGTTTTATACAGAAGATACACAAAAGAACATAAAAACAAAAACAAACATAAAAAAGATGGTTAGATACATCAATGTAATTTTAATAAAAAGACAAAATATGTCTTTTATACTGCTTCTTAAATAATGTGGCATACATTGTATGTACCGGTACATCACTATCACAGTTGTGTGCATGCAGTAGTGCCATGCTCAGGGCTGTGCTGCGCTTTCCTCAAATGGTACAGTAGAGCTCTATTTCCTATTATAGAATGGGTAGCGAGAATCCTTCGATCTGATTGGTCGAGAGCTATGTGTTCATCTTTACTGGCCGCACGCTGAGTCACAGTGGTAAACATGTTATCGCGCACTTACATGTAGCAAGAGTACGCGTACTTGTAACAAAGGTTCGCGCACTAAAGCAAGCGTTCGCGCACTCAGCTTGGCCATGCATCCAGTAAAAACGCCATGCATCCAGTAAAAACGGTAAGCACGGGTATGCATGCCCGTTTACGGCAAGCCAAAAGGAAATGCATCCAGTAATTTTGTCATCGGGTAACACGATAGAAAAATGGGTTTTTGACAAGAAAATTACCCATTCTATAAATCAGATGACGCACATGTCTTTCGTGCGTCAGTCGGAATATAGTGTGCATGCAGTAACTATAGAATTTAGCCTAAACCCACTCGGTTTCGCCTCGTGGGTTAAGCATTCCATAGTTACCTTATGCACACAATTCCGACTGACGCACTCAGACCTGTGCATCATTTGTATACCGATAAAACTCCTATATAAACTCCAAATTTTATTGTCCAAGACTGGAAATTCATTTTGCCCAATTGATCGTGGGCCCGGCAGCCACTGAGCAGCGCCAGATCGACGTTGCTCTAACTTTTCCAACTGTTGAACGGCAAACAAGGTAGCAGCAACTCCCATCTTTTAACGTCTTTTGGTATGACGCTGCCGGGGTTTGAACCCACGACCTCCCGATTGTGAGGGCAGCCGCTCTACTCACTGAGCCAACACATCGGTACCGATACAGGGTATTTAAAGGACAAGTTCACCTTCATAAACATAAGGATTGAGAGAATGCAACAATATTAGTAGAACACATCATTGAAAGTTTGAGGAAAATTGGACAACCGATGCAAAAGTTATGAATTTTTAAAATTTTTGTGTTGGAACCGCTGGATGAGGAGACTACTACACCTTGTGAGTCATTTGCGTACAACAGTATAAAGAAAATGTATAAGAAAATTCAACATATTTTCACTTTTTTCGCATAATAAAAGAGCACTTGACTTGCCTCTTTCTAAAGACAGGGGGAATAACATTACCCATAACATTTGTCGGTAACGAGTCGGGAATGTGAACTTTTTTCAAAAGATCGAATTTTGTGAAATTCTCTTTATATTTTTCTTATATTGTTGTACGCATGTGACATCGTACACTGCAGTAGTCTTCTCATCCAGCGGTTACTGCACAAAAACTTCAAAAATTCATAACTTTTGAACGGATTGTCTGATTTTCCTCAAACTTTCAATGATGTGTTCTACTAATATTGCTACTTTCTTTCAAACCTTATGTTTATTAAGGTGAACTTGTCCTTTAATTTGTTTTGTGCACAAAATATTGAGACTTGGGTCTTTCATTGGGGTTGGGGCACATAGGCGAAATCTCATCACCTGCTAATACAAATGCTACTTCTGTAAGCGCACATTACCCAAAGTTCAATGTGTGGTGTACAGTTGAACCTCTCGTATCCGGACAAGTCGGGACCGGGGCTCATCCGGATAAGGGATTTGGCCGGATACGGGAGACTCAATGCTTTATACATGTACATGCATACACAAGTACTGATGTAGCCCATTGTAACACCACATGTAGTAATGTGTATACTGCAACCTTTTCATTGTTACATTTGGGGATGTTTGTGGATGTTAAAATGTCTGAAGAGTGAAGTTAAGCAATTTGGAACAATGGAAGGAAATTTGATGTAATGTATGTTAATCGTGTTGGAAGTAATATGTAATTCATGTGTGTTTGTGTAGGAGTTCTCAAGGAGTTGGGAATCCCCCTTTCCTCCCGTAATTATATGAAAAGAAAAAAAAATTCACGGCGAGATTGCGTCCGTATAATAGAGAGATCCGGATAAAGGGAGGCCGGATAAGAGAGGTTCAACTGTACTAGTATAAATTATTATGTCATGTACGTGTATGTGTACATGTACATGTGTATGTTACAAAATGCGATAAAGGAGATCTTCTGTTTTTTATGTTGTTATGCTCGTTTAATGTTTAGGTGTCCAACCCTTTTTGGGGGAATACCAAGTGTAACACACATGTACAGCGTGTATGTTGTGTTCAAAGCCTTAATGCACAGAAATCCAGAGACTCCAACTCTCCCGTTTTCGACGGGAGATCTCCTGCCGAAAGCCAATTTTTGCAAAATCTCCTGTTCTGTCGCTTGAGATTTAATTTCTCCCGCCCTGGCTCTGTGTCTCCCGCTTGAAATGATTTCTTACTTTAATATCATTGCATGTTGAAAAATAAGCCTCAGATAGCACGAAAGAGTATCTAGAACCGAGCCTCCAGGGCCCTTAAGCGGGCAATGGAACCTGGCCACAAGGAACTTTGCGCTTTGCGCTCGTGATGTGTGCTTCACGCACATCAAATTGGAGTCTCCCATTTGCTAGGGGTTTCAGGCGGGAGAATCTCCCGAACACAAGGTGCTTGGGGTTGGAGTCTCTGGAAATGCCTAATGATAAATTACGTTTAGATCATTTATGCAAGCACACTTTCATGAGTTGTCTCACAATAAAAACTCATAAAAAAAAGATTAAAGGACAAGTCCACCTTCATGTATTAGTACTGTATACATTTACATTGTAGGATTGAGTGAATGCAGCAATATTTTGAACACATGGAAAGTTTGAGGAAAATCAGACTTTCCATTCAAAAGTTATGAATTTTAAAAGTTTCTGCACAGTCACTGCTGGATGAGAAGACTACTACAGTGTATGATGTCACATGCATACATGTACGTGTAGAATGATGAAGGAAGACTGTAACAAGGTATTTATAAAGAGAATTACACAAAATTTCATTTCTTGAAAAAAGTACACATTCCCTCGACTAGCTGCTGACATTGTTAAGGTAATATTATTTTCCTTGCCTCCTGAAAGAGGCAAGTCAAGTGCTTTTTTATTATGCGAGAATAGTGAAAATATGTTTTATTTTCTTAATGCTTTCCTTATTAAGGAAAGCATTTATAAAAAAAATTAAACATAAATTGTTTTATGCACTTGACATCATGATCTGTAGTAGTCTTCTCATCTAGCAGTGACTGCACAGAAACTTCAAAAATTCATAACTTTGGAATGGCTTGTCCAAGTTTCCTCAAACTTTCACTGATGTGTTCTACTGATATTGCTGCATTCTCTCAATCCCTGTCCTTTGATATTAAAAGGTTACTTTATGAAATATGCTGTCCCGCTGTGATGCTTTGCGTCATACTGTAAAAACAGTATTTAATGAACATGCAATGTAAGCAAGCACTACAATGTACACAACTGTATTTAATATTTTGATTGCCGCAGAGTTTTGGTCATTTTTTTTTTTCAGTTGAGTTCAGAGTACAGATAGTACAACTGTAAGTTATGAGAATTTCTTTGCAGGTGCAATGGTCATGTATTTGTACATTATGTACAGCTGTACCACCAAGTACATGTCAGAGATCATCTTTTTATACACATAAAATACAACGTACATCTATAGCCCTGTACTGTCAGATTTTTAGAGCATCAAACAAGAGTGGGTGTACTTGTGTGGGTTGTGGCCAATAATTTTATGTCTTGCTATGAGCCCACTGATTCCCTTCAGTTGCCTTGTTACAACCAATTTATACAAATTAGACATTACAAATTGTATGTACAATGTACTCATTTAGAATTTCTACACATGCAATATTGTACGTCATGTACATCATGTACGTCAATGTACAATAATTCTACTCATCATTATAGAACATTAGCACAGTTCAGCATTACAATCTGTACCACTCCTCTGCTTTGCTGAAGACAAACGGCATGCCTATTACAAGTACACCTACAGCAAATGCTTATCAGTGCAAGTAAGCTAAGGTAACTGTACTGTAGGATTTGTACAAGTTTGTACAATGTACATAGCCCCTGTGTATTAAAATCAATACAGATGCAAGATTTCCATATTGCAAGAACATATTTGTGGTAGTTTTTTTTTTTCTTTTTTTTTAAAGCATACGATAGCGAGAGAAGAATTTGTTATTTGTTATTGGAAAGTTGTAAAAAGTTTACATTGTTTGATACTTACAATGTATATTTTATGTTGCCAGTACTGCTCAGGATGCCTGAGATAGGTAATAATACAGTTGTAATAGTACAATGTATGTAGCTATTGCCTTTCAGGGGATATAGCATTAAATTGCCCAAGTCGAAGACAAGGCAATACAATTCTAGTTCAGGCAATTAATGTTGTATCCTTCCCAAGGCCAATCCATAGGATATTATTAACCTGGACATCAGTATTTCCCCATGTACAGTTGTACAGTGCGAAATGCTCGGGACCGGCAGTTTTCTTTCGTTATAACAAAATTTCGTTAGAACCGAACAAGGGCAAGTCCAAGATAACACGCACGTTACGTATGGGACATTCAGAGACTTTTATGACCTGAAAAATAGTATTAATGGCCTTTGATCATATTGAACTTCATCATGGTGATTGATATCGAGAAGAAGTATAATCATGTAAAAAACTGAGAAAAATTACCTTGACAATTCTATTCTAGAAGAGAAAATATGTGCCGTTACGTATGGGACCAGAAAATTTTTGTTTTTTTGAACATTTTTTTCAACCTCAAAACTCTCTGAAAGTATATCATTCTACAACTTGTAACTCACTGTGATGAAAGTCACAACACTCAAGATTATAACAGGTAAGTTTCATGTCATTAGGCAAAAAGCTCTAATTACAGGATCTAATTAAAGATAGACATGACGTGTTACGTATGGGACAATTACGTATGGGACAGTTTGTCCCCCATTCATTTAGTGTGTGAAGAACCATGTTTATGGGTATTTTGCATAATTATTGAAGTAAAATCAGTTGAAACTACTCAAATACTGATCCAGATTGTCAAGGAAACAATATTCCCCAAATATTTACCATCATAATCACATTCAATCATATTTCTATATTTTTATGACCAACCTGGGTATGCATGCCCTTTGTCCCGCATTCGTTTAGTGTGTGGAGAACCATGTTTATGGGTACATGTATTTTGCAAAATAATTTTGCAAAATGCCCATTTAAACAAATTTTTGCATAATTATTGAGGTAGAATCAGTTGAAATTACTCAAATACTGATCCTGATTGTCAAGGGAACAATATTCTCCTGATATTTACCATCATAATCACATTCAATCATATTCTATATTTCTTATGACCAACCTGAGTATATATGCCCTATTTTTATCAGGATAGTTACTACTGAAAACTGAATAGTTTAAAGTGTTTACTTGCATTGATGAAGGGCAGTTTGCCATTTAGTTTCAATAAAAAACAACTTGACACAAGAAATATTAAGTTTAATAAATAAGCAATACATCACCTGCTGCGTGGAACCCCGGTGATTGAGATATATATGATGTCTGTCTAGCAGTCAGGTCATTGATTCGAGTCACAACTCAGTATGTATACCCATGAATTTTGTTGTGGCTACTACTGAAAACTGAATAAGGACAATTTGTGTATCACTTGCAATTAAAAAAAAAATCATTTTACTTTTTTTTTTCCCATATACGTGTATATCACAACCATTTCAAATTGGATCTCCATCACATAAACTTTGAATTCCTCTAGTCTTAGGATTTTATGCTCTCAAGTAATTCATATAATTGGTTTCCAATCATCTCTTTAAATGTTGAAAACTGAATCCCCATTTCTACAAAAAACTATACCATCCCTTTAATGCTGATTTTTCATTGTGTATTTTGCCATTTTCCCCTCCCCCTTTCTGAAAATTGTTCAGTCAAGTTCATGTATTGTTTCAAGTGTCTATAACTCAAAAAGTAGCTACAATGTTGGGATGCTTTCTTCAGGATGATTGACCATTTGTGTACTGAGAGACCTTCCCAGCTAGCTACATGCATTTACATGCAATATGTATGAGGATGTCCCATACGTAACGCATTTGTCCCATACGTAACATTATTTCAATGCCTAATAAAAAATATTTCTTTTACCTTTTTTTTCTTTTTTCTCTGGTATTTAATTTCTCTAAACAATAAATTAGAACTTTCCAAAAGGGCATTAAAATAACCTTAGCAATTTCAGAAAAAACCTAAAAAAATTACCTCATTTTGTTACGTATGGGACATCTCGTGATAGGACACGAGCTAATTTGCATAATCATTTGCATAATCCCTAAATTTTTATACTGAGTTAAACTATGTGATGAACTTCTTATGTCCACATATTAATCAAATATTATTTGCTTTCCTTTGAATTAATATGAATTTTTATAAATGTCCCATACGTAACGCTGTGTTTCACATTTATGCAAATGAAGCCCTTGAAATTTGCATAAATTTACATAATATCATTTTTTCCTCCACGGAAATCAAAACTTCAACTCATAAGCTTCAAACTGATACCAAACATGTCAATATTGAGCAAAGATGAAATTTTGCCTTCTGAGGGGACCTTATCTTGGACTTGCCCACAAATACAATATACAGCTGTATAATGAAAACAAGGAAACCACAGATATCATATTCTGTTTGCTGAATACTCATCGTACGTTGGAAAGCTATGTGAAATGGGATGGGATTATTGTATTACAATATTAAACGCAAGAACCCCTCAGAAACTGTGCGTGACACAAGGAGCAAACACAGTGATGTGAAGCATTCGCCCATGCAGAGACGCTGTACATTGTAAATGCTTGTTCCGCTACATATTTTCGAAAGCAATTTGCGTTTCGTTGTAAAGGAGCACATTTCTTTTGTTTTTCTTTGTCAGTGGCGCTCGGAAAAGACTTCGTTATAACAAAAATTTCGCTATAACCGTCTTCGTTATAAGTGAATTTTGTACCATAGACTTATAATGGTGTTAATTTTGGGACCAGAAGTTTTACTTCGTTATAATGAAATGTTGTTACAACCGTGTTCGTTGTAACGGGAGTGCACTGTACACCCTACAGTAGTGTGGTCATGTCATACAAATGTTGTAGGAGAGGGTGCTAAGGATATGATTATAACAGACACTTCCACTCCTGTTTGGATGGTTTCTCGGAGTTCATAGAAAGATTGTTATCAGAAATACCAGTAGATGAACCATTCTCCCCCACATACACACATACGTGTATACGCACACGAATGAATGTTCATACTGTATAGTCAGTTTCAGTGTTACATACTCACATACGCCATATATTTCGCGAGTCTAAAATTTTGCGAATCGGGAACTCCCGACAATTTTGTGAGTGGTTAAATTCGCGATTGTGGAGTCCTGTACTGAAACGTACACTGTAGAAGTGTTCACGTGTACGTTACAGTTTGTACATTCACATCGGGATCAGAGTCAATATTTTCGCATGTCTTTAATTTCGCAAATAGCACCCGACTCGCGAAATTCGCGAAAATAAAAACCTCGCGAAATATTCGGCGTATACAGTAGTTTACACACATTTGATACACCGACTGCATAATAATTAACTTTTCTAAATACTTTATTTTTGATACAAACAAATATAAAAAAGGTAACTCTCGGCTGCAAGTGGGGTTATACATGTACATGTGTATGTTGCCACCATCTGCATCTGTCTAGATTTTTATACCCCAGCACACACGAAGTGTACACGTACAATTAAGGGGGTATATCAGCGTGTGGTGGGGCAGTCAGTGGAGCTGCCCGTTGCAAATATTGCGTCGCGAACTCCTACAGTTTAGAAGCAATTTCGGTGAAACTTTGGGTACATGTACAAATTGTAGATGTGCAAGACGTTTTTGTGTTTGTAAGAGAAAGCATTGCCATGGCAACCAAAATTTTCCCAAAACCTTGAGGAATGAACTACTTTCACATCTATTTCAAATTTGGTACATGTATGTAGTCTGTACAATGCACACATACAATGTGTACAGTGATCTACATGTAGGCTTACCTGTAGTTATGCAAGATACTCTGTGCTTTAATCCTATGAGGCATTACCATGGTAACTGCATATTTTCTTGAAAATCTTGTAGAGTGAAATATTTTTGTATACATACTTCCATAGTTGTGAAGCAATGGAAATCAAATTTGGTGGACATACATGTATGGCATTGAGGCATACATTGTACATGTACATAATGTACAGTAGATGTGGGGACCCGTTTTTTGTTTTTGCCAGACAGCGTTGCCATGGTAACCACAAGTTTACCCAAACCTTGTGACATTTAGGGAGTTCTACATACACTTGTAAACTTTGGATGTACAAGAAGAGCATTGCAGACCTGATCAACCTACCTATGTACATGTACAAGTGTACTACACACACACACACACACACACACACACACACACACACACACATGTACACACACAAACAGAACCTTCTATCAAACCCTGACTTTTCATGGGAGTCTGAGCTGCTGAAGTGGAGTTATTGGGCCGAATGCATAAAACAAGCAATTGCTTGTAAGCAATTACTTCAAGCAAAAGCACAAGCTCGTCTAGCAAAAGGTCTAGCTCAAGCAAATGCTTAAATCCATATGCATAACCTTTTGCTTGTGACCATACCTTTTGCTTGTCGCGCACAAGCAATTGCTTGCATTTTCAACAAAAGGAACGTCACGCCTGTGCGAACACAAGAACAAAGGCGAGTGTGACAGCATGTAGTTGAAAGGGCGTGTGTGCGTGAAACATTTCCTGACATAGCAATAGAGCTATGAAATGGCACTCATAAATGCGCACACCGACGCACACACAGATCTACACACACACACACACACACACACACACGTACTGGCTGATTCCCATCACTGCTTGTAGAGATAGCCCGGATCTGCCAGATCTCACGTGGAGAGAGGTCTTCTTGCTCTCCACCATACCTGTTTTTCGTCACATTTTGCGTGCTGACCACTGGACATTCCCGTTGTTGAAATGAATGAGTTTCTTACACTGCTAAAGAGTAATTTCTTTTAGATTTATAGCACTGCTGCACAAGTGTGGTCTTTCTTGTATGATGTGAAAATGATACTTAAAAGGGAACGTCCAAGTTAAGCAAAAGCTCAAGTTCATTTTACAGAGCTTGAAAAATCGTAAGCAATTGCTATGTCAGCAAGAAGAAGCAAAAGGTATGTTTTATGCATACGTTTTTAAGCAAACGCTTGGTCTCTAAGCAATTGCTTGCGGGCAGCAAGCAATTGCTTGTTTTTATGCATACGGATTGGAGTAAAAGGCTAGCACAAGCAATTGCTAGCGTTTATGCATCCGGCCCATTAACTGTATCTTAAGTGATAGTTCTAGTTGTAACAAGAAAAATCATTACAGTGCCAGTACATGTACATGTATCTTGTTATAATAGGATTCACCTGTATTACAGAGATGCCAAGGTCAGAGATCAACTACAGTGTATCCACATTACAGGCACAAGGTTACAAATATCTTTGCTGCCCAAGGAAGGGAGGTGCAAATTTGTGGGGGGATGTGGGAGGGGATGCTGTGGGAGGGGATGGAATCCCCCTCCCACGGTAAGGAGCTTGATCGTTTGAAAGAGCAGCTGTAAATCTTGTGGTATTATGCATTGTACTAGTATCATTTGATCTTGTTTTGATTTTTTTTTTTTAATGCTCAAATATGTGACTTTTGTGGCACTCGGAAATTCATGTTTTTTGTGTGTTTTAGGGGTCTTTTTTGTGAGGCGGTGCATGAGTAAAAGCTTGTCAAGCATGTTACAGTGGAGTGTGAGGAAGACCCTATAGGCATGATACACATACTTATGTGTACACCAAAGGTGGGAAAACTTGGTACAACTGTAGGTCTGGTGTTGTTTTGTAGTTCACCACTTATCTCTCATTCAAGATGACTCACAAATTGTATAATACAGTACATGTAATGTGCACAACAACAGGTTGTTTCTCATACACATGTATATTGTACAAGTGTACACTTGTGTAATACAAATGAAGACTGTAAATTAGATTGTGTACATGTATCACATTAAAACACAAACTGATATGTTGTATACATACCTATATATCAAAACTGTCAGAGAAAATTATTCTGTAGATATTGTACTAATGCCCTCATTTTATCTTTTAAATCCTTTTGGGGTTTTTTCACAGAGGAAATAGCCACTGAGCAGCAAAGATGTACAACATATTGTGCAAGTAAACCAACTCAACCTCACAACATTGATGACTGAAGAAGCAAAACAAACTTTGTTTCTATGAGACCGTTGACTACAAAGCCAGCCACCATGCCAGCACCGGATTTTGATGTAAAGACGTTCTGTCATAATCTACGGGCCACGAAGCCTCCGTATGAGTGCCCCATAAATGACTGTGGGAAAGTTTACAAATCACTGAGCGGGATAGAGTTTCACCTCTTCCACTTTGATCACGACAATCCCAATGGGAACGGATATGCGACACCAGTGAAGCGTGGGGGGTGGAGAAAAACGCGTGGCAATAGCCGGCCCAACCAGCGTGCTTCTTCGCCGCAGCTGATTCGCTCCCCAGCGCGGGAGGCCCTTACTTATGCCCAGGCACAGAGACTTGTGGAAGTTGACCTTGATGGTCAGACCCTGCGGCTGGACATCTACGAGAATATTGATGTGATGACAGAAGACGAGTTTGAAAGTGAAACGAGTGAAGAGGAGAAAAATGAGAAACCACCACAGACTAAGGGGAACAAGGTAGTCGAGCAAGCACAAAAACCCTTGAAAGAGAAGCCTGTGGCGTCTTCGCTGAAACTACCAGAGGCTTCCTTCACTGTGTTGACGGACTACGAAGAGCCACCAGATATTCCTAACAGACCAAATGCGTACTTTAGATACATTGAAAAGACAGCAGAAGAGCTCGACGACGATGTGGAATACGACATGGACGAAGAAGATTATGTGTGGCTGGACATGATCAATCAGAAAAGAAAGAACTCAAGTTTGAATATTGTCTCCCAGGAGATCTTTGAGCTGTTGATGGACAGACTGGAGAAAGAGTCCCACTTCCAAAGCCAGTCCTCAGGAAAGCCAGATAATCAACAATTTATCGATGAGGATGCTGTGTGCTGCATATGCAACGATGGAGAGTGTCAGAACAGCAATGTGATATTATTCTGTGACATGTGTAATCTCGCTGTACATCAAGAGTGCTATGGAGTGCCGTACATTCCAGAAGGACAGTGGCTGTGCAGGCGGTGCCTCCAGTCCCCCTCGCGCGCAGTGGACTGCGCTCTGTGTCCCAACAAAGGCGGTGCGTTCAAACAGACCGATGATGGGAGGTGGGCCCACGTCATGTGTGCTCTCTGGATCCCCGAAGTGGGCTTCGCCAACACAGTATTCCTAGAACCCATTGACAGTATTGCCCACATACCGCCAGCAAGGTGGAAACTGACGTGCTACATCTGCAAACAACGTGGTGTCGGTGCATGCATTCAGTGTCACAAAACGAACTGCTACACGGCGTTTCATGTCACCTGCGCGCAACAGGCTACTCTCTTCATGAAGATGGAGCCTATCCGCGAGACGGGCATCAATGGCACTTCCATCAGCATTAGGAAGACGGCGTATTGCGACATCCACACACCAGCAGAGGCAGAGAAGAAGCCCATCATGAACAATGAAAAGACGTGTGAGATGGATGGGACCGATAAAGGTTGGTCGACCAAAAAGGCCAAAGCGCAGTCCAGGAAGAACATGAGAAAGGCTCGCAAGATCCTTGCAGAAAAGAGGGCGGCAATGCCAGTTGTCTCCATTCCATGCATTCCACAACAAAGGTAGGTTCTAATCTCTTGTAAGCTTTTCTTGCCGATATCAAATGTCTGAAATATGGAATTCAGACATATTCAAGGCAATACGTATGTATACATTGTACATGTATAGAGTTTCTTTTTGAGCAAAGAATTGTACATCATGTACAAAGTATGTACAACATTGTATGTCAAGGTATGGCACATAACAAAGATGAAGCTTGACTTTGATTGTGGTGTTATGAAATTTTCCTAACAAACTTAATGGGGTGTATTCTAATGTCCAATTTGTAGTTGCACACTGTCTTATATGAACATTTCAAAGAGACATGGACATGTGTTATAAGACTACCATGTATTGTATTGGTATCATGTGAGTAGACTGTTGTTATTGTTAATGACTTTTTAGCTCACCTATAAAAGTGAGCTATTGCGATCGCTCTTCGTCCGGCGTCCGGCGTGCGTCGTGCGTAAACTTTTTATACATTTTCATCTTCTTCTTGAGAACCCTATAACCGATTTTCACCAAACTTGGCAGGTAGCATCCCTAGGGGGATAGATCTCAATTTGTTCAAATAGGCACCATGCCCCACCTGGGGGGCCCCCAGGGGCCCCCAACCCCCCCCCCCCCCCCAAAAAAAAAAAAAAAAAATAAAATAAAATAAAATAAAAAAAAAATTAAGGAATCTTTAAAAATCTTCTTCTCTGGAACCAGAAGTAATAGAGCTAAGTTAATACCATGAGTAAGTACATTGATGACTGCAGTTTCAAGTTTGTTCGTGGCAGAATCAGGGATCCCCCCCCCCCCCTTGGGACCCAGGGGAGGGGGTAGGGAGGGGTCCTAATGGGGCCTAAATTGTACATTTTCATCTTCTTCTTGAGAACCTCATGACCGATTTTCACCAAACTTGGCAGGTAACATCCCTTGGGGAATAGGATCACAATTGTGCAAATGGGCACCATGCCCTACCTGGGGTGCCCCCAGGGGTCCCAAACCTCCCAAAATTAAGGAATGTTTAAACATTTTCTTCTCTAGAACCAGAAGTGATAGAGCTAAGTTAATACTATGAAGTTAGTACATTGATGACTGGAGTTTCAAGTTTTTGTTCATGGCGGAATCAGGGGTACTCCCTTGGGACCTGGGGGTTGGGAGGGGTCCTAATGGGGCCTAAATTGAAAACCCCATGATGAATGTTCACCAAACTTAGCGGGTAGCATCCCTAGGGGGATAGAATCTCAATTCCTTCAAATGGGCACCATGCTTCCCTTAGTGGCCCGTGGGGGGGGGGGGGGGGCCAATCCCCCCCCCCCCCCTAACATTAAGGAATATTTACAAATCTTCTCTAGAACCAGAAGTGATAAAGCAAAGTTAATACCATGAGTTTGTACATTGATGACTTTAGTTCCAAGTTTGTTCACTGCAGATCCAGGGGGGATTCAAATGCTTGAATGGGCACCATACTTTCCTTGGGGGCCCCAGGGGGCCCAAACCTTTTAAATTAAGGAATATTCAATAATATTCTTCTCTAGAATCAGAAGTTATAGAGCTTTAAGTCTTTTTTTGTCCCCAAACTGTATAGTCCAACCTTGTATAAAGTACAATGTACTTGGCAGGTATTTTTACCAGTGTGATGGATATGCAAGTGGACACCATGTCCCCAGCTCTCAGAGCTGCCCCTGCCCCAAGTTTCCAATGTTGTCAGGTAAGAGTCTGCAAGAATGCATGGAAGGTGAACTTGTAATACTCAGGTGAGCCGAGACCCCTGGGTCTCTTCTTGTTCCCAATGTTGATTCAAACCTTAAAGAAACCCATGTCCAGATTAGGACACATTTATCCTTGGCATCATGGAATTGTCTTCTCACATACAATATAACAATATTTTCTTCAAGAAGAGATTTTAATCCATCATGGACTTTCTATCAACTCATGTGACACAGTACACATATTTGTGTGTAATTTGACATTGGTACAGTACAGTGTATATCTGATATTTATAATTTTCATGTTGACCTCTTTTTTTCCACTTGAATGTTGATATGTTAGAATATCCAAGATTCTGAAAAAGGTGTCCATGCAGAAAAAGCAGTTGTTCATGCAGAGGTTGGTGAGCTATTGGACCCTGAAGCGGCAGTCACGGAATGGCGTGCCGCTTCTCCGCCGCTTGCAAGCGCACCACCAGTCGCAGCGCAACAAGGATTCGGTTAGTGTAAGCATTGTGTCCAGTCTGCTGCCCGTTCAGAGTATTGTATTGCACCTTCCTTTCTTTCTCAAGCTCATTAGTGTAGATATAATGCAAGATTAGAGTGTATGCCATACACCCTGTAGCTAGCTCTTTCAAGCTTTGATAGCCTAGTCCACCTGTGAGACAAGTTTCACTTTCTACCTTTTCTTGTAGTCACCCCATTATGTCGTTTGTCTGCAGTGGAAATGTGAAATTGATATCACTATCCAGAGTACTTTTGCTGTAGATCTTGACACTAGTAGCATCATGCATGGCCGAGTCCTGAATGCCCAGTTGCCATTACAACTCCTGTACGTTTGTGGTTTAGAAAGTGTAGCTGTTTTTGTGCGTTTGTGGAGTGAAAAGAGAATATGAGAACGGCAGTGTTTTAATTTTATTCATACATGGCTATAAAGTTGTCCTCTACAGTGTATATCCTTCCATTGTCAATAATGTTTGAGGTGTCCTATCTTACGTAAATACACTCTGAAGGTACACAATTTATTAGCTGCTTAATGCTCAAGAATGTAGTGGGAAAGTGAATAATTATGGGTATGTGGACAAGTGTACTTAAATGATATTTGGGCCAATACTCTGGACCACTAACTGTGTATGAAAGTATTTGAAGTTACAAAAGAGAATGGCGGCTTGTCATGATTTTCTGAAGCAATGATGAAGAAATCTATAATTTGTGACAGCAATCTTTGTCCAAAACTATTACCAGAAGATTAGGCATTGGGATGAAGTATCACAGGTCAACACAAGGTAGGGTTGATTACATACATGTACTAAATGACGGGTATGGTGATTGATTTCATCTCTAGAGCTATTCCTAAATTGAACACTTTAGATCTACATCTTTGTACATTCACTTCTGAGTATAGCAGTAATGATATGCGAGATAGATGGATACACAATAGTCTCTTCAGCCACTTTGTCATGATACAAGATCGTAGGAAGGTCACAAATATTTGTTAGGGTTTACTGTGAAATGTAAGTTTCACTGCTTGAAGGTGGAGACCACACACTAGCGCACATGCTGTATTAAAAGAGAGACGGAGTATTCAGTGCCTGTCATTTTATGTATGCATCCTCTGTGCGATATTTGTGCATCTCATTCCCCCTCCCCTTTTCCTTTCATCAGAGGGAGAACCAGAAGGCCAACAGACTGAAGGAGCAGCTGAAGTACTGGCAGAGACTACGGCACGACCTGGAGCGGGCCCGACTGCTGGTAGAACTCATCAGAAAGCGGGAGAAGCTCAAGCGAGAACAGGTAAGGAAGGCATGGGTCCACTTTGTGAGGTAACTCTCCCGTCTTCTTTTTTTCCATTTATGTGTTATTTCTAAACTTTTTTAAGGAGAGCAAACTTTCTGAACTATTCTGAAGAGGAGCTGTGATGTTGCATATTACATAAACCTTCACACTTTGGGCCATTCCTGTGATGGTGGTCACTGTAGAACCGAGTGTCATGAAAATAGCAGCGACGTGAAAGCGTTCTCATATTTGGCATTGCCCAAATTAATTTCACCCAATACCTCCTAAATGTCACATCAACATCTGTGGAGTAGTCAGATTGTAAAGTAACGTAGATATGTGATCTTTACCTCTGCTTTTAGTTTTTGTGGTAGAACTTATTTGCACATTCATGCCTGTGCTACATTCCAGACACAAACATTTTTTAAATGAAGTGCCACTCTTACTCATCAAATCAGTTTGAATGAACATATGTGTCACTTGAATGATGATGCTTTTATGCACCTAATATTACAGATACCACCATCACAGACAGGAGTAAGAAGGGAAGATCATTTTTATGGGACGTTTTTCTAGAATGTTTTTCACCTCTCAAAAAAGTTGAAATGCACCACTGATTTCTGATTGATTCAATAAGCAGGTTTTCATGCAACCATTGTTCTAAAAGTTCTGTAATTTATTTGTTTCTACACTAAATGCAATCTTCTCTCCATGTCAGGGCATTTACCCTCCGAGGACAATTACTTGTACCCCCTGGCTAAATTTTGGTTAGTGATAGGTTTAGGATTAGGATTAGCGTGAGGGTCAGGGGAAGGGTCCACACGGTAATTGTCCAGGGGGTAATTGCCCTAGAACCCTTCACACGTGTATGTTTGATTCAGTCCTTCCATAATGTTTGTTTTTCCCCCGACCATCACAGATCAAAGTGAGCCAAAAGGCAACGGAAATGCAGCTGCAACCCTTCAACATCCTGCTTCAGAGGACGCTGGAGAAACTGGAGGAGAAGGACCCCTTCAGCATCTTTGCAGAGCCAGTCTCCGTGGAGGAGGTACGGAATGGCGTGTGTCCCAAAGATGCTACTGGGCAAAAAGTCAAGAAACCGATTTTCAACCCACCATCGGCCACATTTAATAGGGATGGTATAATTTTGGTTGAGATGGGGCTTATCACAAAGCATTCTACCATATAAAAAGAAAGAATCACAATAAAGCATAAAATATAAGGAGATATTACTATTTTTCATGATAAATCATAACTGTAGACTGTTTGTTCTAGAAGCAATTTTGTTATAATTATTGTTCACTTTTTGTATATTCACCAATACTTAATATTGATTACATTGATCAGTGTTTCTTTATAGGTTGTTTCTATCCCTAATTCACGTTTCTGAACCATTTTGAAGCACTAAAGGTTGGTTTGTGTTTCATCTGCAAATGGTAAATAATGCCTTTAACAAAGGGAAACTTTTGTTCCTTCGTGGCAGGCCCCGGACTACTACGATGTCATCAAGAAACCCATGGACTTCTCCACCATGAGCCGCAAGGTGGACGGCCACAAGTACACAGGGCTGGACCAGATGGAGGAGGATTTTAACCAGATGGTGGAGAACTGCATGACGTACAACAGTAAGGACACCAAGTACTACCGAGCAGCTGTCAAGCTACGTGACCAGGTACGTTGATGTAGAGTCATAGCAAACAAAATATACCATGCACTGAGAGGCTCTAGTTGACATAATGGGTTGCGAGGTGGCAGAAATTGCTCTCTTTTCTGAGGGGTGCAGCCTCAAAGGCAATAGTGCAACTTTTGTCACTGAGGAATTCATAATTTCACTAGAGACTTGAAATGCTATGTGATATTGTTAGGTTATATCGCTTCAAGGAATCTTTAAAAAAAATGTAAACTTTTTGAAAAGATGTATAGATCTTGCAGGATAGGCAATCAGTGTGCCACAGTGGACACAATTTACACAGTGGTATATGAGGCTGATACTGACAACTTTTCACACGCATTCTCAATGAAAAAAAAAAATTATCAATCCCATATCTATGACATAATATTCATGACAAAGTGCACAATTTCATGAAGATGTCATGGTAAAGCACATTTTTCTCCAGCATTTTTGTCTTCAACGTCACAGCAATGTTATGTTTGGTCACATGACACTAGGTACAGACTAATCACTGAACAGGATTTCATTGAGGAGGGAGATAATGGACAATATGTCCATGGTCCTTCAGAACCATCAAACTGTGCACACCCAAGTGTCTGTGCTACCACTCAGTGATTCAAAAGGGCGCTACACACAGTGTGGTGGAAAAGTGATCCATTATGTCAAGTGGCAGTAGCTACAACTGCTGAAGAGCATTGTGCTGTCATTATGGTTGGGTCTCCTTTGTCTGCTGTGTACTCCTGCTCCTTATTCATAAACATTCATTGTGTTTCTGAACTTTTAGAGCCCACAATATGTCCTCCTCTTTAGTTATGATATAATGTGCAGGACATTGATTTTGATATTGGGGTTGGGGTTGTTGGCTGAAGTGTTCTATATGAAGACCAAAGATAATGATGTAGGTGGAGTTGCATTCTGCATAATTTGAATGAAGATGACTTTTCATTTTAAGTGTATCATGTACCAAATGGAATGCAATTTTGTAATTCAGTAGAAGTGAAATACAATATGAGATGAAAAAAAAAAAAAAAATGTTTTCATCGTGTGCAGGGAGGAGCAGTAATACGACAAGCAAAGAGGCAGTCAGAGAAAGCAGGCTACGACCCAGAAACAGGACTACACCTTGACAAGGCACCGGAATACGAGGAGGCAAAAATCAAACTAGGAGACAGTAAGTCCAGTGTTGTCTGACATTTGTGTTGTACAAAGCGTGTTCAATGTCCTATCCTTTTGCAAACCTTTCTTGTTTTTGTAAGTTGGCTGCTTTCAGAAGTTCACATTTTATTTAAATGGCGGTGGTCAGTGTCTCGCTAATTTTTCAGGACAAAATATATTGTAATGATTATGCAACTCCTACAAGTGTATGTTCAGTGTGTAATGATTTTGATATGGCTCACTCATGCAGACATTGGTGAAGATGCAGGATAATGCATAGTTGATGTCCAACTCACATTCTGGTCTTTTATATGTTTTATTGTGTTTTGTCTGTTCATTTTTTTTTTTGCATAAAATTACATCCTTTTGTGGTATGAGGTCTTTGTAAAATATTACAATTTATTTTGCTAACTAGTGTTTAACAGAAGTGTGCTAGGTGTAAACCAGATATGCATGAAATCACTTGAGAATACCGTGATAGGGAAGCAAGGGGAGTGATGATGATTGTAATTAATTTGGCAATGTGTGTTTGTCCATCCAGTTGACTCAGTACTGCAGCCAGAGAACAGGGCTGATATGACCCTGGAAGACCAGCTTCGAGAACTCCTGGAGAAGCTGGACGCGACGTGCGGCATCAAGCACTCGGCAGCCCGCTCCAAGCGCTCCAAACAGCTCCGCCGCGAAATCAACATGATCCGTCGGCGGCTGGCCATCGAGAAGAACAAGAGCAAGCCTCAGAACGGAGGAGACACCGGCGGCAGGAGCGCCGAACTGACGACGGAGGACTCCTCAAGTGAGAATTTGACCCTAACGGATTTAGTCCCTACTTCTTGCTTGGAACATGTTGCCAAAATCTGTCTGTGGCAAATTTGTGGGAAATTTTGAAAAATGTGCCAATTTTACAAGAGAGAAACAAGAACTTGAAAGCTAGGTGGAAGCCATAGCCTGTTGTATTGTAGTCCCCATCTCATGAAAGTTTTCTGTAACTTTAAATCTGTTTGTGTTGTCAAATCACTAGTTACACACTTAGCTGTAATGATGTTTTTGAAAATTCTTGACTGAAATGAATAGTTATATGTGAACAACAGAGGGCTGAAATGAAAGAGAATCTCTTTACTTTGTCTTATGATATGTTCATAATGAAGAGCAGAAATGATAACCAAAAGATACAACTTTGGTGGGACAACATCTAGCATAGGTTGTTGTATATATCCCACTGTCTATTTCGTTGTTAATGGATTTCTGTTGTAATATTTCCTTGCTCTGCCCCCATTCAGGCGAGTCGAGTGAAGTGACATCTCAGAGTGATTCAGTGCCACCCAAGCTGTCCCCAGCAAGGCCTCTACCCATCACCAGTCGCAGTCGGTCGTCCCCCTCCAGACCCTCTCCGGGAAAGGCTGTCAGCTCCCCAGGCAGAGGGAGGGGGAGGGGAAGGGGGCGTGGCAGATCTGTGCGCACCATGTCTGATCCCCAGCCCGGTGCTGGGGATGACACCATCCCAACCTTGTCGGCCAATGACAATGCGGAGACACCAAAGACGAAGAGTCCTGCCCCTGTCGACAAGGCAACGGCGTCCCCATCTGGAGTTGGTCGGAGGACATCTGTGCTCTTCACAACAAAGGGCAAGCAGGGTAGCCCCAGCCCGAGGAAACCCGGACGCCCTCCAAAGCGGTCCCTGTCAATGGACCAGGGAGCGTCCCCGAACAAACCCGCGCATCGCGTCAGCCAGAGTGGAAGTTTGCATGTAGAGACAGAGTATGAAGGAAACCTGCCTGCACACAATGATGCTGGTGCCAGCCCACCCTCAAAGAGATCTCGCAGTATGAGCATGAGCACCATTGGGCAGCGGAGTCCCCGAAGGGTCACGTCCCCCTCCAAGGACTTGCCCAACGGCTTTGAGACGGGGCAGCAGACCGGGGAGAGTTTTTCGCGATACCGAACCGACAGCACGAGACCTCGCAGCAGCTCGGATTCTGACAGCAGTAGCTCCTCCACCAGCACATCCAACGGGTCTGTCTCCGAAATGAGCTCTTCGCTAGGGGAGGACTCCGGGCCGGGTGGCCGCAGCCTGCTGCAGGCCAACAGGAATCCCTACACAGATGACAGCAGCGGCGACACATCGTGTGGCGAGAGCACCAGTACTACTAGCAGACCCATCCCAACAGGTGCGGCTGGCCCTGTGCTAAGGGACAGGAGAGGTAGGGTGACCGTGCACACAACACTTTTCTTCTCAAATTTCTCAACAAAAAAAAAGAAAAACCCAACTACAACAAATAGCAAAAAGAAATCACCACTGTCAAGAAACCGGGGTGTATGTGTAAAGTTGCATATTTTCATTACAAAGCTAAAAAAAAAAAAATAGAAATGTCAGTTTGTTTTCATACTCTCATTCATCTTCTGAGCAAATTTTGACTACGTTCCATTCATTGGATTGCTTACCCTAAAATTTTGTTTCTGCTTTCAATTGTTTTGTGCTTTGATCTCTTACCTTTTTTTCATCATTTCCAACCTTCTGCCTGTGCTCTTTACTGTACTTCTCGTGCATCTTACCTTGATTCATTTCTGTCCTCCTGTGTCACTCAAAGGCACTTATGTTTGGCTTTATGTGTTAATTTTTTTTTTAACCTTTCTGTATGCGGTTGTTACTTGACTCTATTCTCCCTCTGCTCTCTTTTGGTTGGGCTCTTGAAAATTTTGCAACTTCTACATCCTATTGAATGTTGTTTGTACAAGGATTGGATTAGGCTTTTTTGATATATCAATCATTTTTTTTTTGAAAGAAATGTATTTTGGGAAGTGAAAGGAAAAAAAGTGGCACTGTCTACCTGTCTCTTTTCTGTGTCCTTGTTGAGAAAAATAATGTGTGTCTTTGTGACCCTTTGCCTGTAAAGTCTTGTCACTCAATTGCATGTTGCATGTACAACTCATCTGCTTGCAGTCTCATGTCCTAGTCTGTGTACTTTGTCTTGTGAAAATCGATCAAGCAGTGCCTAGAATGACATGAACTCAAAGGGGTGCACCGGGGTTACAGCTTCCAAATCAGCTGCATTCAGCTCCAGTGAAAGGCTCCCCCTCATTCATCTAAAGTATTAACCACATGGTTTGAATCACCTAGAACTCCTTAACTCTGATGACCACGTTTCGACCTACAGACAATGTCTTCCAGTACTAATACTTACACTTCCCTCCATTCCAAAGCATGTGAGACAATAATTTAACAAGCAAGATTATGGACTAAAGTTCTGGAATATTCTGTGAAATGATGATGATGATAATAATGATAATAATAATAATAGTAATAATAATAGGGGGTATTTGCAATGCTCTTTAGCACTCAGTGTGAGTACTCAAAGGGCACAAAATCATGGATTTTGTGCTGCTTTAATCCCTTCATCACCATCTAAGTTCATTCACATTTGTTAGACCATCCACTCACTACATTACACTTTGTCATGCAAAATAAATGTTAACAGACATGTTTGCCATTAAGCTCATGTCGCCTACCCACCCTGCAATATTTAGACCATAAAGCTGTTGTTTACGAAAGAAATGATAATGTTCTCATCCTCATATATATGTAAATGAATATAAGTCTGCGATCTAGGTGATGTGATAAGGTTGCCCCACCTTCTTCCCTGCTCCCCCTTTTTTTCACATGGTGTCAAACAGAAATAAACTTTAATATTACATCAATTGTCTCATGAAGCAAAGATGAGATGAGAGTAATTCTCAAGTGACTTTTGAAACATACTTCTTTTGCCCCAGCCCCCCCCCCCCAAAAAAAAACAACTAAAAAGTGTGTTTTGTATTCTAAGAAAATAAGCTCTGTGGAAATATTACCTTCACGTCACTGTTTGCCGCACCTAAAATAGAACTACATACAGCTAGGCCACAAAGCAGAAGTTTAGTAAAGATAGGGAGTACTTGCAAAAGAGGTATGTGCCACCTATAAAGATGATATGACAATACTTTCGTCACCTGTCCAGCAGAAGGACCTCAACATGAAATTTTTACCCAATTTTTTTTTTTTTTTTGTATGTGACATAATTTGATAGAGTTTAGAAACTGATGTTGTGACGTTTTTGTTTTGTTTTATTTTTATTTTTGTTTTTGTGTTGTTTTTTGTTTTTTGTTTTTTTAATGTGCAGGCCCTAGGCCATTCTGCTGAGCAGGTGACGATTTGTAGACTGGCATGAGCAGGAGCACACAGTTATTTATTTGGGTGTTTATACATTAGGAAGGTTATAAGTCACTAGCATTCATCTTGGGAAGTGTAGTATTTCACCCCTTGCTTAGAACGCTCTGTGTGACTCCCAAGTCATTACCCGTTATTGTTTGGTTAAGTCATAGGAATCTCATAGTACCGGGTAATGCAGACCATCAATTTGAATTATCTTTGGTAGTCATATTAACAAAATGACTGAGACCACAGCTAGCTGGCTTTGCCCATATATGCACCATTATATGCAGTTTAAACTATCTTTGTATGTCATGCACACAGTGCAAATGCTTTCATAGTTTTGTGTCAGCCAGGACAAACTAAATTCCACATAACTTTACTGAGATGCATGTTTGTTACAACAACAAGACAGTGAATCGAATAGCATTAGCTGTCAAGTGTTTATAACATTAGTAAACCGCTCCACTTGTGTTATGCTACTATTAGTAGCAACTAATGCCACTGTCACTTATATCGCAACTACTGCCATTACCTAAACTTCATGTCCTAACTTGCCACTACTTCAGTACTTACAAATAAGACTACAGTACAAATACATTTGTACCATCATTCCTGTTACTTTTACTATCACTACTACTACTACTACCACCACCTCCACTTAGTTAGGGCATTTTAGAGAATTTCTGGACCATCTGTGAAAAAATTGCTTACCAATAGCTTTCTTCACCAATGTGTTCACTAAGGTGTCTACTAACACCTCTCAATTAGTTCCAACCCAAATCCTTGTGGAAAATTCTGGGGAGCCAATCAAAATCGAGCACCCGGAGGGGGGCGGGGCAGAAATGGAAAAATATATATTTTTTCCAATATAAGCGTGTGAGATGTCTAATTAGGGGTTTCTGGGGGTGCAGAATCGATTCCCACAATTAGTTTTGAGTATAAACAACTCTCTAACCGTGAAATAGGCCACGCCTCCTTTTTGCCCCCGCCGAAATACGTAAATATTGGTATTTTCATACGTATCTTATTGGGTTTATATAGTAGGTTTTTAAGGTGCACTGAAAATATTTGTGTGCGATGGGAAGTAGTTGTTCCCATTTCCCTTATATCCATAACACCAAATATAATCATATTACTGTAAACAGGCTTTACTTATTAAATGTTTGATTCTCAATAATTTCGAACCAACATCCTTGTGGGGGAAAAAAAAACCCAAAACTGTGGAGCCAGTTAAACCTATTAAAGCAACAAAAGGGTGGGGGTGACAATCAATAGGAAGATTTTTTTTTCCAGTATTAGTTTGTGAGATGTCCAATTAAAGTTTCTAGGGGTGCTGAAAGGATTCGAAACATAAGTTTTGCGTAAAAAAATACTACCTGACCATTAAAATAGGCCACGCCTACTTTTTGCACCCGCTGAATCATGTATTATTGGTATTTCATACGTACATCAGTGGGTTATTCAGTGAGTTTTTTAGAACACTGAATTGAGTTCTATTATTGAATTTGAGCTGTATCAACTCTAAAAACAGTGAGCAAAAAATACTGCAACATATACCGTTAACTGTGCAATCCACTTCTCTTACTTCCATTATGCCACATTTAAATCTGGCACAACAGAACTGTATTGAAACCTTGGTACTTTATCCTACTCCCCAACATCTCCCTTACTGCCCCCATCAGCTGTTTGGTTGATGTTCTGACAAGAGTTACCATGCCATTTGCCGCAAACAGAAATGCATAACTCCTTGCTTTTACAACTGCACTTCAGTGCGCTACAGTCCCTTCACAGTTTGCAGCTCACAAACTTCCGAAAATAGTCCTTTGCGATGGGGTTTGTTGAAGGGACCTGTGCGTAACCTTGGTCCTCAAGCTTCCATCCATACTCCAAGACATCCAATGATGGAGTTTGCAACACTAGCCAACCTCTGGTTTGGAGATTAGCTCGTAGAGGATGCTCTGCTGCAGCTTCTGTTGTCAGGTTTGATGCGCTCATCAGCAGCCCGCTTGCTGAAGATGTCAAATCTCAAGCCTCCAAGTCTTTCGGGTGGTTTTCCATGGAACATGAGCTTAAATAATACACAGCCGGTTTTAATGATATCATCTTTCTTGCCTCGGATGTCCAGAAACACATCCATGGCCCTTTCCGCCTTGTCAGTCTCTCAGAGCTTGTTTACCAAAGTTGATTTGCGAACCCAGAAATCGCTGACACTGTATTGCAGCCAGAGAAGCTGTGCAAGAGTTCAAGATCAAACACTTTCGGTATCTCTCTGGAAGGGCCTCCCTGATCTTTGCGATACTACAAGATGTTTCTTTTGCTCTTGTGAGGAAGATGGGGTGAATCAGCAAAACCATGATATCGGTGTCCTCCGCCCTTACCTAAACAGGAGAATATTTTGCCTAATCTAGATATATTCCCGGACTATAGCAGTGTCTGCATCATCGTGGCATTGCCGTACACTGATCCCATTTCTACTGAATTTCTCAGCAAGCAGCAGAATGAGCCGGGGCTTGTTGCTCTTGTTGTGGATGAACTTTTCTCTTGGAACGAGGCTTTGATGTCTGGGCGAAAGGGAATGTCACATCGTGCATTCTTTGTTCGTCTCAGGTGATCATTGTCCTTAGCAGAGCTGCCGTATCTACCAAAGACTACAGTGATTGGAGAAACTGGCTCCCCATGGACTTAAAAAACTGAAGGTAGCTCTCGGAAATGCCCTTCCAGGATAGGTCAGCCTCCCGCTTGACGTTGTGCAGTATAGTCATCCACCATCAATAAACAGACTCATGCAGGGGGTTCGTTCAACGCTTTCCACAAATGCTTTCAGAAATCTTGCTTGGGCAGCATTGTCTGGATTTCGCAACTTCTAGTCTTTGTCAAATAGAGACATTGGTGTTGGCGTCAACTCAAATGACAGACCTTCGGTCTTGACTTCACGCAAACTGATGATGATTAGACGGTTGAAGAGCTTGAATGAGTCAATAACCAGCTTCTTTCCATTGGCTTTGGGTCCACTTCTAAGGCTCTCTAATGACTTCACCTTTTGCTTTAGTTTCAATTGAATCCAGAACCGTTCGTCCATTCATCTTGGCCAGCATGGCTCTGCCAACCTCCTCTGCCTGATCAGCGTTGACTGGGTCCTCTGGAGTGCTGCTGAATCCCGTTATAAAGGATAGTCTTCTTGTCCCATGTTGCATCGAAGAGGTCGATCTCCTCCAACCATCCGAAAATGGCGTTGACAGCATCTTCGTCATTCTTCATCTGGGCTCTTGTGACGTGCGTGTGGTCAGGTACCTCACGCTTGTTCATACCTTGTTCAAGTTCCTGGTGAATGCATGAGAAGTGGTTTAGCGTCTTAACCCAACACCTGTGAGGAGATTCATTCCGGAAGCGTCCTCTGTTAAGACTGTTTGAGGATTTGGCCTCACCCATGAGTGTGGTTTCCATCGTGATTTTAGTCCATGTACCTGACCGCTCATGGTCTGAGAAACTGACTGCATGGTTTCCATACAAAGTGAATTTGGTAAGAGCTTTATACCAAATTCACTGTGTATGGAAACCATGCACCCTAGCAAGACTTCTGTGGAACCCGTAGAATAAACCCCTGCACGAGTCTGGTGACGGATGGTGGATGGCTCTTGCGCAACGTCAAATGGGAAGCTAACCTCACCTGCTAAGGGCATTAATTGCCAAGAGATACCTCTATTTTTTAAGTCCATGGGGAGCCAGTTTCTCCAAATCAATGTGGTCTCTGACGGATACGGCAGCACCACTAAGGGCCTTGATCACCGGAGACGAACGAAGAATGCTTGATGTGACATTTTGATTCGCCCAGACATTAGAAGCCTCGTTCCAAGAGAAAAGCAAGAGCAACAAGGCCCATTTTATTCTGGTGCTTGCTGAGACATTCAGTAGAAATGAGATCAGTGTACAGCAATACCATGATGATACAGACACTGCTACAGTCCGGGCAGCTCTAGATGAGGCAAAAGATTCTACTGTTGAGGTGAGGGCTGGGGACACCGACATCATCTTTTTGCTGATTCACTCTGTCTTCCTCACAAGCGCCAAGGAAACATCTTATGATTATAATCCCAAAGATAAGGGAGGCCCTCCTCCCAGAGAGATACCGGAAGTGTTTGATCTTGAATTCTTGCACAGCTTTTCCGGCTGCGATACAGTGTCAGCAATTTCTGGGTTCAGCAAATCAACTTTGATAAACAAGCTCTGCGAGACTGACATGGCGGAAAGGGCCATGGATGCGTCTCTGGATATCCGAGGCAAGAAAGATGATATCATTAAAACCGGCTGTGTATTATTTAAGCTCATGTTCCATGGAAGATCACCCAACAGACTTTGGAGACTTGAGATTTGACGTCTTCAGCAAGCGGGCTGCTGCTGGGAGCATCAAAACTGAGAAATTACATGTCCCCGACAACATAAGCTGCAGAGCAGCATTCTCTACAAACTTATCTCCAAACCAGAGGTTGGCTAATGTTGCAAACTCCATCATTGGATGTCTTGGAGTATGGATGGAAGCTTGAGGACCAAGGTTACGCACCGGTCCCTTCAACAGACCCATCGCAAAGGACTATTTTCTGAAGTTTGTCAGCTGTAACTGTGAGGGGGACTGTAGCACACAGTCGCCGGCCCTCAGTTGTAAAAAGCAAGTTGTATAATAAAAAGTAAGGAGTCAAGTGTATTTCTTTTTGCGGCAAATGTCGTGGTAGCTGTTGCCAGAACATCGACCAAACAGCTGATGGGAGCAGTGAGGGAGATGTCTGTGAGTAGGATAATGTACCAAGGTTTCAATATTGAGATATATTTCTGTTGGATTTAAATGGGCATACTGGAAGTAAAAGAAGAGGGAACGACTACTTTTGTTATTTTGCACACTTATGTTTCAGTGTTTTGCCAACTGTTTTTAGAGGAGGTGTAGCTCAAATTAAGTGATGATAGAACTCAATGCAGCATTCTAACCAACTCACTACATAAACCTACCGAGATGCGTATAGATTAAAATACCAATAATACATGATTCGGCGGGTGCAAAAAGTAGGTGTGGCCTATTTTAATGATCAGGTAGTAGTTTTAACTCAAAACTAATGTTTCGAATCCATTCAGTACCCCCAGAAACCCCTAATCGGACATCTCACACGATAATACTGGCAAAAAAAAAATCTTCCCATTGTTTGACAACCCCTCCCATTCTGTTGCATAGATTCAACTGGCTCTACAGTTGTTGTTGTTGTTGGTTTTTTTCCACGAGGATGTTGGTTCAAAACTATTGAGAATCAAACATTTAATAAGTATACACAGCAGTAATATGATTATATTTGGTGTTATGGATATAAGAGAAATGGTAACAACTACTTCCCATCGCACACAAGTGTTTTCAGTGCACCCTAAAAACCCATTATATAAACCTAATAAGATAAGTATAAAAATACCAATATTTACGTATTTCGGTGGGGGCAAAAAGGAGGCGTGGCCTATTTCACGGTCAGAGAGTTGTTTGTACTCAAAACTAATTGTGGGAATCGATTCTGCACCCCCAGAAATCATCTCACTCGCTTATATTGGAAAAAAATATATATTTTTCCATTTCTGCCCCGCCCCCCTCCGGGTGCTCGATTTTGATTGGCTCCCCAGAATTTTCCACAAGGATTTGGGTTGGAACTAATTGAGAGGTGTTAGTAGACACCTTAGTGAACACATTGGTGAAGAAAGCTATTGGTAAGCAATTTTTTCACAGATGGTCCAGAAATTTTCTAAAATGCCCTAACTAACTCCTGAGAATGCTATTTTACATCATTTCTGTTCTGTCTAGTACTGGTATTACTGCTTCTACCACAACTACCACTACCAGTACCTCTTCTCTTACTAGACCACGGCTAACATCACTTTTCCCACCACTACTACCACAGCCACCATAACTGTACCACTACTACTACTACTAACACAGTGTTGTAGCTTCATTGCACCGTGATCATGACCAACACATTGCCCAGGTCGTTTTCACATCCTGATGACTGATACGATACTAGTATGTCGTGGTGTTGTGATGTGTCCATTTCATTGCACTCTACAAGCATGCAAAGTTGTCGTCCACTTTCCTCAGTGACTCTTATCAAAGTTGTCAATCCTTTGTTGATTGCCATCTCCATCGATAGTTGTGTCTTGCATGACTCCAGTCTCGTGTGTTGCCGTTCCTCCAGCAACGCATATCAGTGGTGTTCACTTTTGCCTGTAAATGCTGGTGTCGAATTTGCAATGTAAAGTGTAAGCTCTTATGTGTTGCGTGTGTGTCTGTGTATGTGTATGTGTTAGTTGCTGTGCATTGACTTTAAACACCAACATTCGTGGTTACAACTCTCAGTGCTGTTTGCAAAGTGGAATCACAGATGTGAAACAGGTAAGACAATATTCATCAATATCCGAGTGCCGGCTAGTGAGACAGTGCTGTTCAGATCGTGTGCCACTATCGCCCCCAGTGGAATGTACAATGTATGTCTTCAAGTGAGCGAGTGAGCGAAGGATTCTGAAGAGGATTTTCATGTGTGTGAGAGTTTTGAAGAAATGTGAGTGATTAGTCCTCTCTCTTTCCTGATAAACACACATGGAGGGTTTCATTTGTCAGGGTAGGATTGCAATCCTGATGTGATCGAACATCGTCAACTCGTGTCAGATGCACAATGATGGGGATGAATGGTAATGGTACGGCTTTGACAATATTACTATCCCTTTTCTGCATATTCACAGAAAATAAATAGCAAATATCGTCGGTCTTATGCCAAAAGGACCTTAAATCACTTCCACTGTTATGCCAAAAGGCCCTTAACACTATAGACTTTGTACACTATAAGTACCCTCTTGGCATAACAGGGGAAGTTCTTTAAGGCCCTTTTGGCATAAGGTCGACAATATTGTAATGTTAGCCTCTCTATATACTGTACTCTGTATGCTCACCTGTATCCTGTGAACCAAATCTCCTTCTATTCCACTTGTTTGGTTACCATCACTAACTAGCTAGGAAATTTAGTACTGTGGAAGAGGGTGTTTAGGTATAGTTCTATAGTTTTTATTTTTGTAATATTTTTCTGAGGAAAGGTTATTTAACAGATCTACAGCTTGTATGTCAAATGAAGCCATGTATCCTGTTAGACTCATAGAGCTAATCCCAATTTGATAATTTTCAGCACAGTCAGAACTATAATGTACATAATTTCCCAAGAGAAGTTTGTTGGATGGTTTTCCAGTCCAAGGTAAATTATCTTGCATCTGCGAAATAAGTATAGTGTAACTGCTTCCAAGTTTTGTTTGCAAGCTTGTGGATCAGGATGAAATGAACATCATCCTCAAGGATGTTTTCAGTTGGACGGATTTGTCTCAATCTCCTATAACTTCATGGTCCAGACTCACAGCCTTCACCAGTAGCCAAGGCCTACATTTGTACATTGTATATAACTATGCACTGTATGCCCCCCCCCCCATCCAGCAAATTAGCAATAGCCAAAGAAGTTTGCTCGTAGAAGCCAACATTTCTTGCAGAATGCCCCATACTACTTCAGTGCAGGCTTTAGAGGAAAAGAGTATATTTGGAAGTCCCATGAGGAGGTAATTCCAAGTCATCATACTGTGTGATAACCAATTTGAGACTATGAAGGAACCACTACAATAACTACCAAATGGTACATTCTAAACTTGACTGACCACCTGCTGTGGTTTACCAATATGTGCGATACGTGCAACATGTGGTTTCATTTTTTCAACTTTTGCAAGTCATTTGGTGTTTGCAAAGTTGACAATACTCTACCTCATACAGTAAGTATTGCCTCCGAATAGCACAAATGCAGTGCATATCACATTCAACATGAAAAATCACTAACCTTGCTTCTTACGGAGTGTTAAAACTTAGTTCTTGTTTAGGTGCTGTTTTTTGTTTCTTAGTCGCAAATTAACCACTCAGGATATTTTCTTACACACATATTGATTTGTGAGATATGCTCACGAAATGTTTGGCATATACAGTACTCTCGCCTTACTGATAGTGCGAAAGGTCATGTTGATTGTGAGAAATTTTGGCCCATATTATTTCACCAGGATGCCTGTGATATACTGTACACGCCGAATATTTCGCGAGGTTTTTATTTTCGCGAATTTCGTGAGTCAGGTGCTATTCGTGAAATTAAAGACACACAAAAATATTGACTCTGATCCCAATGTGAATGTGACATACGCGTGTACACTTCTCCGTTCAGTTCAGGACTCCACGATCGCGAATTTAACCACTCGCGAAATCGTCAGGAATTCCCAGTTCGCGAAAATTTAGACTCCTGAAATATATGATGTATACAGTACTTATCCCATGGGAGCAGACACAGGATTACTGTGTTCAGTTTGGACATTGCCTGCTTGCGACTGCTGTAAAACCAGAAAAAACATTTGCAACATGAAACTTTCATGAATATGGGAGCCGACAGCCTCGTTAGCGCCATGAAAGTTTCACGAATCACCACTGTCATTCAGTGTATTGTATAGAAAAACACCTTTGCATGCATTTTACTTTCACAAAGCTCGGCTCCTCTCAAAATTTGCAAAAGTTTCATGCAGTACACTCCCGTTGTAACGAACATGATTTATATGAAATTCCGGTTACAATGAAATGAAAATCTAGGTGGCAACATTATTTGTTCTATGTCTTTTATTGTTTATTTGATGGGTTGTAACAAAAATTTCGATATAACAAAAGAAAACTGCCAGTCCTGAGGACTTCGTTATATTCTAGAGTCCACTGTACCTGGTTTTGCAGTATCAAGTCTATGCGCATCATACTGTGAGCCCTTAAGGGGGGGGGGGGGGGGGAGGGTTCAAACTTCTGAGCAATTTTGACACACAGAGCTAATGAATTCATGCAGCAAATAATGGAATTGCAGGCATCTTCTGACAAAGAATCACGAAAGTTCTGAGTGAACATTGATATCAAGTAAAGTATTCATTTGGAGTCTCAGAATGCTGTATTTGTCAGTCACATCACAATGATTTTCTTGAAAATATAGGTCATACTGTGTCAGTGAAAGAGAGCTCAATCATCAACGAATATTTAACTTCATAATTTGCCAGGTACATTTGAAATATGACATGCTACCTGTAACACTTGACTGAGAGTTACCACTGATAAACATGGGAATTGCTATTACTTGTATGAGTGTAAGAAACACTGAATACTTCTCTATTTCTCTTTCATTCAAACCAGCACTTCATATTATTATCAGTTACTCCATTTTGAAACTTCCACTACAGCACCTGGATTAGTTTGTATTTTTAGGAACTAGCAAAACACAGGCATGCTGGTCAGGTTCAGATCAGTGTTTAGTTCTACTTCATTCATTTGCAAAATTTATTATCATTCAATTTTCAAAAGGAACAGAAATTAACAAGGTATACAAATGAGATGATGGCAGACTGAAATCAATGGGTGAATATCACTCTTATGAAACAGGTATGCTTGTCATCACAATGAAAGGTATGATGTATGTACATTGTAAATTCAAGACATGTTCAACAAAAAATAGAGGAACCAACAAACATACTAAAAGGCAGTGCCTGTACTGTAGAAAAAGCTGTTATTTTTGCGTACAGATATTTTGGCAAACGAAGAGGTCACAGACATTTCCACAAGATGTGGATTTTGCAATATGACACTGAGGCTATCATAACAGCACAGAGATGCCAGTACATACCCCAGCATGTGACAATATTTTTGTGTGTTGTTCATTCATGACCCACCAGTGATTTGCTAAATTCACAAAAATAATTTCTTTTGCAGTAATTCGCATATCTGTCAGAAAGGGAAAAAAAATCCAATTAAATGGATGAGGAATAAATTTGCGGACAGATTAGAATTTGCCCACAATTTTAATAAAAGAAAGAAAAAAGAATGGCAAAATTTTAGAAGGTGCACAGGACAATAGTATGGCATATGACATAAACAGTGACAGGACAATACAAATATGAATACATCAAGTGAATTAATGCTTTGTGTATCTTCATTATAATCAATCTTCAAGGCCTTCTTACAAAATCTATTTGAAGTATTATTTATGATTAGGGTTAGGGTTGAATAGGGTCAGGGGGAGGGGCTTGGGTAAATTGTCCGAGAACTATAAAACATATTACCACCAATGGTCTCTTGTAATTCATTTGCATGGTGTACTAGCTTACTAATATAATGTGGAGAGGTTTGCTTTGTCCTTGGTGAAAATGTTTCAGTGTTTCATTTTTTTTTTTTTTTGGTATTACAAGAAGTGCTGTTTAAACTGCTTTATTGCAGTAACTTGAATTTTTTTTTAGATGTAATATTGTCAGGTTTCCCCTTGATTTACATGCAGAACACAGGTTCGCAAGTGCTGCATTATGGCTATTAGATACTGTACAGTACTTTAATACCACAGAAGAGTGCGTATTACTATAATCATTAGGCAAGAATGAACACTCTCTTCATAAATCTTTTCTGCAAGTACATTATGGTAATATTTTGATAGATGAATACCCCCCTCCCAGAAAAAACAAAAAACAAAAAACAAAACAAAACTAGACAAGCACTCTAAGAGCGCAGACCTCCGCCAAGCAGCTACTTTCCACCGATGATCTTGCTCTTCCATAGAGATTTCACAGTGATTTCCACCCATACGTCTCACGTAGGCCTATGCATGCTGAAAAATTGCCCGATTTCCCAATATAGAAGCCTTTGTTATGTCATAAACCCTCAGCACGCTTCGGCACACTTCGCCCTAGCAGAAACTAGAGCACGCACTTTAGTGCGCATATGAAAACCTTTAAAAAATGTCTAGCTTGTACTCAAGTTCATTGACCCTACCTGCCAAAATATCGAAAATCCTTCATAAAATCCATAAAAATTTCCAGATCACTACCAAAATTTAATCATCTGTTCCTTGTGTCATTCTCAACCTTTCCCGCAAGTTTCATATAAATCCATGCTCAACTTTTTGAGTTATTTTGCACACGGACAAGCAAACAAACCAACGCCGATGAAAACATAACCTCCTCCCTTGTCGGAGGTAAAAAAAAAGATGGAGAAAGAAAGAGAGAGATTAAAGAGAAAGAGAAGTACGTACATTAAGTTCAGGTCTCGTAAAATATAACATTAAGCTTTTTTAAAAGATGTTTTTCACTCTGTTTGTTGTATTGTACAAGTAACACAGCATCAGTATACACTCCCAACTGACATCTAAGACTGAATACATTGCATGGTGCTAAAGTGACAGGAATTTCCATGAAGCTGAAAACTTTTGGACAATTCTTATGATCTCAACTTAATGTGGAAGCGAATTTAGCATATGTCTTACATTGTGTAAGAGAAAAGAATAGGAAAAAACATTGTTCTTACAAATGTAGAGGTGTATTTTTATGATGTGTGTGCAATGAAGCAAGAATTTATACAAGATGATGCAAACAATTGGCCTTACCTATTACTTTACGTGTGACAGAGCTTCTTTTGAAAGAGTTAAATATGATATGAGTTTTTGCTCTTATAATTACTGATCTACAAGGTACTATCATTTTGTGGCTTATTTACATGTATGTTTGTGTAATGAACCCATTTTGTGGATGTAATACATACTAGTCACTCACTAATACACCAGCCCTAAATGCACTACTTGCGCCAGGCCTTGTAGAGCTGTTCGCTCCTCAGCGAGGGGTGAATATACTGCATTTTGTGTTAGTCTTATTCCAACACAACCATCACAATGACCCCCCCCAAAAAAAAAAAAAATAAATAAATAAATAAAAATAATAATAATAAATCAATCAATAAATAAATAAATAAATAAATAAATAAATAAATAAATAAATAAATGAAATAACATAAAGAATTAAAAGAAATAAAAATAATGATGATAAATAAATAAAAAATAAAAAGCCCCCCCCCCAAAAAAAAAAAAAAAAAAAAAAAAAAAAAAATAGATTGAAGATACCCACACAGGAATTTAAACAACATTTTTGAAATGTCCAAGGAATTGATACTTTTTTTCTTTTTTTTTAAGGTAATGGACAAAGTCTGAGCAGTTTTCAAGAAGTAGGTTTCAAGGAAGTACCCCTTTTTCACAGTTATCACTTGCTCAGCACTTAAAACAAATGTTTATGTTAGCGGTACCAAGTATGAGATCTAGCTGCCTTTCTTTTTAGCAATGGAAATTTCAAATACCCATGTTATGAATTTGTGAAGAATTTTCTTGTACAACTTTTATAGTATATTTTCATTTTATTTTATTTGCATATTCCTCAATTCTCTTTCTGCAGTTGTAAGACAAAAGTTTGAAATTCGGGAGGGAATTGACATGTCATTTCTTGAGTATGTAATGTTGATTATGTCATCTGAAATGTTCTATGTTGAAATCACAATAATGATAATAATAATTTTGTTCAAACTCAGATATGGTCCACATTGTACAAATCAAGACCTCTACAGTAAGAACTGCACTATTATAGCACAATACTTTCTTGATGATTTACAAGGGGACTAACAAGACATAGGAGGGGACTGGAATGAAATCTTCTTAAAGCATGTTCTTTTGGTATGCCCTTTTGTATACTTCAACATATGCACTGTCATATTCACATAATGAAAACACCATGTGTAACACAAACCTCATATCTTAATGATCCACAGTTGACACTCTACTAAAACTTGATAAGAGATGGCTCACTATTTGCATGTTACCTTGCAGGGTTCTTTTTTCCATATTGTATGGTTGTGAGATGAAACTAATATATAGTTGATAGTTCCATGTTCCAGGGGTTTTTTTTGTGTGTGTGTTTGTGTGAACAGAAAATCCTCTACGTGTCGTAGGGTAGGTATTCCATAGTTTTGCACTTTTTGCTGAATCAGATAATTACAAAAGTGTTGTTCTACTTCTTTCAAAATGTTCTCCTGAATTTTGGAAATTTTTACTTTGTTTGTCTAACACATTTCATACAGAAATAGATATATATGTATAGATATATATTTGTGTATGTATGTGTGTGTATATATATATATATATATATATATATATATAATATAAATATCATGTAGAGAAAGAGAGAGAGATGTGTGTATTACTAGACAGGTAGATACACACACATGTACTTGTGCATATTTTCATTTTCAGATGAAGAATGAGCGAATGTAGTGATATTCAATTTTGAGCTGAACTGAGACATGTTCCATTGCCATTAAGGATCACTGTTTACGCCACTGTTGTCCTATAATCATAGCTATTAGGTAATACAGTGTAGTGTCTGCATGAGAGATGACATCAGGGCCCCTTTACCATGAAAATATTGCTCTGGCTGCAAGCCCATAATGAATATATATTTTCATTGCTCATTTTTCCACAAATACACTCAGCTAAAAAAAGAAAAACACTTTTTCAAGCACATATTTTTCATAGAAGATTTTGATCAAAATCGCTGTGTCATATACCATATTAAAGGTTATTTAATTGGCTATCAACCAGGTAGGTTAATAGAAAGGGAGATTTCATGCATGAGTGAACACATTGATTTTGTCTTTCAAGATACAAAAGTAAAAATTGCAAAAATTGACATTTTGTCATTCATCTGCAAATGCCCTTTAAGATAGCAATGATAACAAAAGACCAATTTAACACAATGAGAGACATGAGTGAAATAGCAAGAATAAGTTTTTGTCCCTTGTTTCTCTTTATATCCTCAAACACAAGCAAAGTGGGAAACTAAAGGGGAAAAATAAGAGTTTTCTGTCAAATCTAACTTGAAAAGATGCAGGGAGTAAACCGCAAATGGATGACAAATGGACAGTCTTTCTTTATTTCATTCTTGTGATTTAGGAATTGAAGGATTCATGAGACAAATCCAAGAACCAAATATCATTTTCAAACTTCTTAATTTGAAATAACATTTGAAATTTCTACCATTTTTGTTAACATTGCCTCTTTCATGCCACTTGAATTTGGATTTGACAGAAGATTCTTCATTTTCTTTCTTTCTTTCTTTTTTTTTGCCTTTCTTTATCTTTGAGCGCTAAAAAGTCATTACAGAGGTCATAGGATGATTTTTGAAACTTGATTTGTATTTTTTATTGTTTTGGATTGTCTTTTGTTATTGTCACATGGAAGAGCACATACGCATAAATGACAACTTGTCCATTTTTGCAATTTTTACTTTTGTGCTTTGAAAAAGAAAAATGGGTGTGTTCACTCATGTGTAAAATTTGCTCTTTTTTTTTTCTTGACCTACCAGGTTGATAGCCAATTAAATTACCATTAACATGGTAATAAAATTTTAATATTTAGCCAAATTTTCTGTGAGAAATATGAACCTGAAAAAGTGTTTACTTTCTTTTTCTGCCGAGTGTACATGTATATATTTTTAGCGGATGGTGGGGAAATTTGAGGGGTCACAAGTACATGGTTTTGCCACGAACGAGGTGTGAGTAGTTCTCCTTACAGTCTGAGTTTTCAAGCTTTCTTTTAGGCCTAGCTTGGTGCTCTTGCAGGTTTGCAAGAATTACCATGAAGAAAACATCCAAGATGGGTTCTTTGATCCTCAAATTGTCTGTGTCTGAACTTGTCAAGTTCTCTACAATGGATATACTGATATATGGTGAACACTTTAACAGTAGATCTTGAACAATTCAGTTTGCATGTTTGTTGTGTAATGCCTTTAAAGACCAAAAAAAAAAGTTTCTTTTCAGTGTGCTGAATGAAATGCGAACCAAAAGCAGCGCAATCCTCTCCGGCTCCCCCAACTTGGCTTTGCAAGCAAAACAGCAAAATTTCAGCAATGCAGTTCAGTTTTCTTCCTCCAACATGTAGGCATACATTTTTAAGAATGAGAGCCTATTTCTTTGTCGTGTACAATACATTTTATCTTCGTAGAAACCAAGTTGTAAGATGCAAAGTAACACAAGAGGTTCAGGAAAACGCAAAATTTCGAGACGCTCTTCATCAGCCAATATTATCAATGGCACTTATTGTTTATGCATTAACACAATCACATTCGCATGCATGCCCTGTACTGCAAAGAAGCAAACCATAAAAGATCAAAATGATTGCATCTTAAATTTCATATTTGTTCCATCACAGAAAAGTACCAAAGAGAAGTGATTAAAAAGCAGGGTTGTAGCTCCTGGATATGAACTAAATTTTACTGTAGTCAAGATAAGAAATGGAGAACCCCCCAAAAAAGTAAGCTTTGAATTAATAAATTTGTAATGCGTGGGCCATGGTTATGCATTATAGTATCGTCCTGTGAGTTTTCCTTGTTTGGTGAATTGTAGAATATTCTTCAAGCAAATGGGAGCTAACATTTTAGGATTTTCCTTCTATATTAAAAAATAATACACATGTAATAATGATAATGATGACTGTTCATGATGTATGAAATGCTAGTGATAACATACCAGCAGTCTGTTAACCCACCTATCTGTAAGGCTTAGTTTTGGAATTAGATGGTATGACCTGTGTTAGATTGAAAAAAAAAAAACCAACACAAAACATACCACAAATAGAAGAATTGGGCTTCTTGAGACAACCCATTTGGATCACTGAGCATTAACCATCACTGTCTGTCTGGCTTTAATATTTGGCACCTCAAACCATCCTACTAGCACATGATATAAAGATATTCTTCCTGTGATACCTAAAGAGATAAGATCCTAGAGTAAATAACGTCTTTGGTTCGTGTCATCAATCAAACACTTTCCCTACAATTTTTTTTTGTCCCCCTAAACTGACTGACTGACTGATGTACCGCTTGGGGCCCCCCTAACGTACCCACAACCCCCACTGTGTGTCGTGCAGGCAAACTGAGGAGCCATCAATGGGGATCGGATGAAGAGGAGATCCCACTCAATCCACTGGACCTGGTCTGGGCCAAGTGCAGAGGCTACCCTTCGTATCCCGCTCTGGTATGTACACACACACACACACACACTCAAACACTCCAACCCAACCGTCATTCTGGGGTGATCTCCTGCACCGTCGAGTGTCCAACCTACAAAAGTCTACAGCCAAGGGTCGCGAAGCAATCATTCCAGCCCCCTCCGCCACCTCCTCCTCCTTCTCCACTTTCCATTTCTCTATAAGTGTACATTCAGTGATGGACAGATCGCATATGTACAATGTAGCTGACATCGACAACACTTGATTGTAATGTCAGGCATGTAGAGAGTGACCAAAATTGTATGGGTTGCAAGCAACAAGCCACTTCTGCATTCAAACTTTGGTTTTGCCATCTTCACAAAGAAAGCCATAACACCTTACATGTTCTTGGAAAGTGTTATCAATGCCGTGTGTTTTGCAACACCCCTCTTTGGCGTCTGGGGAGGACTTGCGTACAGCATATTAACCCCTGCATGGCTACCATTGGTGCGTGGGCTGTAGGTTGGACACCCGTGACATGGAGAAACCATGCCCTGCTAGGTCACGAAGGTCACGTAGCGAGTAGTGGTAGACGGCCGTAGCCGCACCTAGTTTGTGTCATCAGCATTTGTCAGGTTCAGGCACGCAAAACATGAGACCATTAGGACTTAGCAGGTTAGGAAGGAAGGGCGTTGGCCTTGCATCCAGTAGGTACAGTAGTAAGTTTGTTGCGGCAAAGAGATGAAACCGTTTCCATGGTGAGAGGAGTAGGCGTGCCTGACATTTGTCCATCATTACCTCCTTCTTTCATTTGCTGTTCATGCTTCACTGACCTTTTTCCTCTGTCACGCTTATTCCCTAACAATAATCAAGACATGTCAGGCTTCCATCCGCCCTATTCCTGTCTTTTATTTCACGATATATTATTCATGTGTATCATATTTACCCCTCAAAATTCTAATATTATTTAGGTGTTTTGCTGGCAAAAAAAAAAAAAAAAATGGTATTATTTACCCTGCTTCCTGTTTTGTGTGCAGCTTTGGCTATGGTAGAAAAATAAAGTAATCAGTTTGGGTGGAAATCGGACAAGGATTCTCGAAATCTAATTTCATGTGCACTACATGTTCATATCTCCCCTCCAACTTAAAGGTAGACATTTAGCTGTCGAGTCATGGACACTTTGTAGCACACTTGTAGCAGCCGCCCTCTCTGTGTATGTGACCCATGGGCATGTCTTGTAGAGTCAGCTTGCATTTGCATTGTTGCATCCATATGCATAGAGTACATATTATGTTCATATGAATATACCTATTAACCTGTTCGTTAACCCCTCTGAATATGCAGCTTCAATGACATTGTTCCCCCGCCTTGACTCGACGAGATTTTTGTGCAAACATTTACATCACTGTTGGACAATTAAAACGGGGAGAAAAAAAAAAATGAGAGAAAGATGAAGTGGAAAATACCCCCCGAGAGCTCACTGCCTTGGTCCTGTTAATCCATCCTAAGGCAAGGGCATTGTGTCTAGAAAGAACAATAATTGCAATCATCTATCACATTCTATGCACAAGCAATATACAGTGGAAAAGAATAACATACCATGCTTAGAGCAGAAATCATATGAACTAGAAAGCACACAAAATAGCACTTTACTCACTTTCACACAGGGTTTGCAGACAAGAGAGATATATACAAATTTTAGATTAATGTAGTTTGGAAGTTTGATGTTCACGTCTTTCAGCCAAACATTTAACAAAATGCAAAAGAAAAACAAATTCTGAAGTTAATAGTCTATGTCGAATAATACAGGCATAAATCCACTTTTGTTTGAACTGAATGTATAAACAGTGGACTTGACATTTGATGAAAAAAGAAAGAGAGTATATAATATCTTCCAGAACTGTATCAAAACAGATTTTGATTGAAAATATTTCAGTGCTTCCTTATCACATTTGGTTGCAGGGAAAGGTTGTCGTTCCATCGATAATTTCCACTCCATAGGGGAATGGAAGTGTCTCTTAACAGTGTAGTGAATTCAGAATGTCTTAATTTTCAAAGTGAATAGATGTGCTAATGATCTAGTTTTGAAATGCAGAAAGAAACAGGATTTGTTATACCCAGAATCTGAGTCCAAGCCTCTGGTTGACATCACACGCACCTCATTTGTGAGCCTGTGGGAGTATTCAGTATTTTGATTTCAGGAGCTGTGTCTCCCTATCGGAATGTTCATTGTGGCATGATATTCCTGTCGTAAGCTGTGTGACTGATACCCGCTTTTCACATGTGGCAACAATTTGGCATAGCCCTTCATATGAATTGGCATCGTGGATAATGAGCGATGCACATAGTGCTGCACGTTGAGGGCGTGTGCCGCTGTTTTGTGCACAAACACGGGCTATGCCACTGGTGCCGTGTTTCTGCACAAAACAGGATGGATGCCACTGTGTTCAATGCCGCTGCCTCCCACCGTCCCAAAGAATGACGCCTCTGTGCTTTCAACCCCACTCACAGATCATCGACCCCAAGATGCCGCGGTCGGGAATGTTCCACAACGGCGTGCCCATCCCGGTGCCCACCAAGGAGGTCCTCAACCAGCGAATCAGCTCGGATGAACACCTCTACCTCGTTCTCTTCTTTGACAACAAGCGTACATGGTGAGTTGGGCATGCCACCCATCTCCGCCCCCCTCAATTTCCCAACACATTGCAATGTAGTCACACTGAGAACAAACCAGTTTACTTATATGCATCAAAGTTAAGCTATGTTGTTCCCCGAGTACTTTGTAAAAAAAACCAAGAACAAAACAAAGTACAAAATACAAAATTCAATTCAATATGGGACTTTTGTAATGTATTCTGATGTAAGGGTGTTCTTTCAGCCAATCTGAGTAATTTGCAATTCTTTCACCTACTTTGTAGACTTTGGAGAGTTTAGAGTATAACCTCAGTCTGAGTCAAATTGCATCCGTAAGTTGTTGTTAGGTAGGACAAGGACAAGTTTTCTTATCATCTTTAATACCATTGAAGAAAATCTGCTGTTCTCAGATTGTCAAATAATATAATGAAACTCCTGCATTCACCTGTTCCTGCTGAGTAAATGTCAATACTCTGTCTTAATCAGATTTTTCGTGCCTAAGACCCCATTTACAGTGTAGGGCTGGGCCAAGCCCGGCCTCAATTGCGGTACTCGGCCCCGCAATTCTGTCTGTTCGCAGTGGAGGGCTCAGCCCGGGCTTTTAATTCAAACCTTTCAGTAATTGTCGTAGTGGCCCTCTGCTTGTAAACAAAAGATTATTACTGGGAGCGTGCTGGTCGCAATTCGGTACCGTATTTGGACCAGTTTGCGTTACAGTGAGAAAAGGCCGGGCCGAGACTACCTCCAGTGCTTGGCCAAATTCGCGGCCGTTTTTGTTACCACATTTGGCCTTTTGTGTGTTTACAGTGAAGGGAAGTGAAGTTTTCTGATTGTCTGCAAGTTCATTTGTGATCTACACTATACAGCTCTAGGTAGGCATTTATGCTAATTAACCAGTAGGAATATATATGTTAATTAACTGGTTTATTGACATATCTTGCATATGAAAACTGCAAGTGGCCTGTAATCATGGAAATGGCAGTGCCTGATAGAGGCAACAGGTTGAATGGTCATGGTAGGTAGCATTGCCAGGTATCAGCTTCATATACTTTGTTTGAATAGAGTTGTGTAATTGAGTGTCAGCAATGTTTAATCCAAGCTGTGCATGCATTGTCATCACTCTTCACATATCTATACAGTCTATTGAATCAAGCAAGTCGATAATACCCTTTTCCGGTATTCATAGTGAAGCAGATAAGAACAAAAGGATTTTGCAAACCAAACTTTAGGAAGTGCACATAACTTGTAATAGCAAACACCCATTCAACCATGACATTAAGTAAAAGGATCAGGTGATAAGCTTCTAGTGGTGATTCGGATCATGATCTTGATTTTTGCAAAGGAAGCTGTGTGCCAAATTCTTTAATCGTTGCTGACCAAATGGCCTTTTGGGGAGGTTTGCACTTTCCAAGTGCGTCTAGTTTCTCATGAAGGTTCATGCTTTAATGCAGCTTTTAGACTTGCAAGATTTCTGTCTCAGAGTGAGAGTACACGTGAGATGCTGAAGTGTTGAGAGGAAACAGCCAAATGCATACCACAGCTCTTGATCCAACTGTATGAAAACAAAGCAAAACTTCTCAGGTACAGACACAGTGTCCCAGACTGGTGCTTATGTTGCACATGAGAATAAAATGGTCTGTGAAGCAAATACAACACTAATTGTCGAGTGACAAACATTCAGATTGTACCTCAATGTTCCAGTTCTTCCAGCTTTGAGAGAATGTTTAGTTCCTGGTAATTTCAGACACTCTCAAATTTATATCTACATTACTAATCAAAGTTTGTCAGAAATGATTTTTTTTTTTTGAAGTGATAGCATGTCATGTTCAGACTCTGTGCCAAGTGTGATGAATTATATGATGGCAGAATGCTGTAGCACGGCCCAAATTTTTAAAGCGTCGTCTTTTTACACCCACCCTTGATCCCTGCACATTCTAAGAAGTTTGTTGTCTTTAGTTCTCCCAAAATTTGAGCATAACAATTGTAATGTGTGCCTTGTTTTATGAGAATCATACTTTTCTGTTCTGAATTGAATTACATGGCTTAAAATAATGTGATGGAATGGCTGGACAGCAGAAATGGATCAATGTGGTGTTTACCCATGGTAAAGAATTTCTTCATAGTCACTTCTTGTTGACCTTGAGATGATGTAAATGCTCCTCCCCTTCAACTTTTGAGAAACAAGATGTGCATGGAATGGTAACAATATTAATACCTGGACCTGTACCTACAACTTGTACTCCTGCATTGAGTTGCTGATCCTGTTCCTCATTGGTTTGCAGGCAGTGGCTCCCGCGCACCAAGCTAGAACCCCTGGGAGTCGACTCCGGCCTGGATAACGTGAAGCTCATGGAGGGGCGGAAGTCCACCGTCCGCAAGAACGTCCAGATTGCCTTCGAGCGCGCCCTCCTCCACAGGCGCCGCGTGACGGGCGAGGGTGCCGAGCCGTTCACCAGCGACACGAGCGAGGCCGTAGACACTGCGTGACAGGAGGCCCCTGGGCCCCCTGGAATTCTTTCCAGTCTGCGGTACATTCTACCGTGAGATGGGCACAGCAGTCAACATCAATATCCTTCTCAACCTCTGACTCATAAGAGGGATGTACACAAACTCTTTACTTTCGTGAATGAAAAAAAAAATAACATTGACTTTCAACTAACTTAAGAAAAGTGTAATTTCATAGAAAGATGTATATTTTCGATTCTTCTGCTGTCTTAATGTGGCTAAAATTGTTCATGTGTTTTACAACGTGACAACACATATTGAAGACTACCTTCTTACCGTGTCATGCTCAAAGGAATATCTGTTGTAATTATGCTGAGGTTAATACATTTTAGTTTTTTTTTTTTTGTAGGATTGTTTGTTGGGATGTCACATTTCAGTAAGTGATTTAGATTTTCCTGGAATTCTAATGTGAATGATTTTGAGATGCAAGCACATCGTCACATCAGTCTGTCATTACTCTCTTAATGATGGTATGAAGTGCCGATACCTTGTACTTCAAGCAAATGGAGCAGGCATGAGCTACCTGTATATTGAAAGAAATCCGTAGTTCTTTTACAGGGAGAACCAAGCGGACTTTGGTAATAGCAAGCCCTACAACATCTCTTTGTAGAAGGAGTTTGAAAAGGCAGAGCTACATGTACATTTGCTTCTGTGCAGGTTGTGTAGACATTTCACCTTGTGGTGCTATCAAAACTCCAACTCTATATGTCAATACCTGCTTGACTCGTTCAACTGCCTGACGACTTTGCATTTTTTAGACTCAACTAGTAGGCCTGTAGTGCGTACAATTTTGTACCATGTAATGACAAACAGTGAAGGCAGTAACTCTTGAATGCAACATACAGGGCTAATCTTTTTATACAATGTACATCGGGCTTGTAACATGTTAAAACAACTGTGCATGCTGATCGACAATACATAGAAAATAGAAAAAAATCACAAACATCCATGCATCATGCAAATGTGGCACTCAAAGATGAAGTTAAGACCTGTGCACCTTAATGGTGCCATTTTTGGTCCAGTTGCTGCATGCGAGGAGGTTATGACAAAACCCCAGCACAGGCGAAAATAGTAATTGTGCCCTGCAAATGTGGTCACATTTCAAATGTGGTTTTTGAATATGTCAAGGTCAGACCAGTGCAGAGAAATGTTACAATAGCCATCCTTTTTAGATTAAAAGAAAAAAAAAAAGAAAAAAAGAAAAACTGACTAATACAAATAAGATGTACCGGTCATTTGCAAAGCTAATTCTGTGAGACTGTACACAATTCAGAGAAATTGTCAACCTAGAAAACTGACTTTTTCCACCCATTGAGGTGAATTTTTTAAAAGACTTTCTTTTTAAAACCAAATTGTTTTAGAGAACGTCAAGCCCACAAATAGTTATTTATGTATTTTGTCATTTTTAGAAGTCCTATTACCAGGCATGTCACAATTACAAGTGTGTTAATCTTTTCAGTTAATCTTAAGCAGAGATGTTGTGCAGGGAAGGAAAATACCACTTCACCTCCTATGAAGAGCTTAAATATATGGTTTTATTAAACAAGGAAAATGCCAGACAATTTATTCTAAAAAGATACATGTAACAAAACCCAAGTCAGTGTTAAAACTCCTGTATTAGCCAGCGTAAAGTATCATTGTATGGTTGAGAAACACAGCAGATACAACAGACAAATGTATATATGGCAAACTTAACTAATATTTTGCAATATTACAGAGAAGAATTTTTATAACCAGGTTACCAGTTAGATCTGGGGAAAGAAGCTGCATATTTAAGACCAACAGTTCGACAATTGAATACTGACATGAATGATTTTCAACTGAAAGCAAAATACACTTTCACGACCTGATATCTCTGTATTTCGGTTTTTACGTTTTTCTTTATTTTTTTTTTCCTGCGGGAATTCTCCCAACACAATATTAAAGGCATAATACAATGTTGTGAACTTAGAAAGGAAAGCGAAAAACTAAAGTAAGAATACAAGTTCATCATCAGGTGAGCTATTCCCGTCATTTTGTTCACCGACAATAACAGTCAACGTGGTGGCAGGTTCGTTATTGTATTTCTGGGAATACTTTCATGTGACGTCAGACCTAAAAGTGCTTGGATGTACCGATTCATCAACTCCAGTAAGAGTAAACAAGGGCACAAAATTCATCTGGGAAATATGTCAAAGACTGTCCCCGACATTTGAGTAGCGACAGACTTTGTGGAATGCTGGGCGGAGCTTTCTTTGTCAAGGAGAATAGTTCAACCTGTTTTTGCTGCTGTCACATCATCACTGATCAGAATCATACGAATCAAATCTGAAGTGACCGATGGTCCCATTGTTTTCAGCTAAGCCCACCTGTACTCGGGACATCCTGAAAGCCTGGTACAAAATGGTACGTGATTGAAAGTGATTGTGTGACAAAATGTTTCCATGTTTCTGCAACTCACAAGATGCAAAAGGTATCATTCTTTGTTTGTTTGTTTGTTTTTCTGGGGGGGGGGGGGGGGTCTTCCAGACCACAGTGTTTGATCTTTATTTGTGATTTTTTTTTCCATTCATGATTGCACCATTACCATAAGGTTGAATGACAGAGAAACGATTGTAAGCAACCCTTCCAACATTGTTCATCTCTCTCCCACGGAGCTGCTCTTGTTACATAGGACCATTGGTTTAGTGTCCCTTTTTAGACTGTTCCGCTCAAGTGGCTCCACCATTTGTACTCATGATTCGTCCCATTTGGTGTTGTCTTAGTCATGAATAAAAGGTAGGGTACCAGCCATGGCGAATCACAAGTTTACGATGTGCAGGGATTTATACGAAAAAAAAAAAAAAGGAGTCATTCATTGTATCAGTAATTATGGATGTCTTGTGACACCAAATTCATCTCACGCTGATTCTGTTTAGAATCGGTCTGATGCATAAGCCTTCCCTTCGGTGACCATCAATCAATCAATCAAAATGCATGACAAGCGATTTCTCAGTGTGGCAGTCGTAAGACGAGTTATCTGTCAGTGTATGCGTGGGTATATGGATTGTGTCAATCACATGTGGTTAGTAGTTGGTTATCATTACAAAGACCTGTAATTTAGCAAGGTTTGGGTATACGATTAAGACATGGCTTGGGTGCGGCACTCATGGTGTTAACTTGAATGAATGTTAGAACAGACCGTAGACTCATAGAACTTAACACTCACCTCTTTCATGTTTTTATGTTTATTTGTAGAGAAATATGCAGAATCTTCTGTCTTAAAGAAGTGATTTTTGTACAAATCTATGCTACTCAGATGACATCCATTCACACAGTGGGACATGTATGGCCATGGTATGTGAGTTGCAGTAAGGAATGTACACCGTGTACACATGAATTTAAGATATTGCTATGTAGACCTAGTGCGTACCTGTACATAGAAATTTCTTTGAAGAAGAAAATGAAATGATCTGAATTTGAACTGAACACAGATATTCTTTCACAATTGACATGGAAAGTAAATTATTGGCCCTCATAGAATTTCCCTGTATAGTCACCAAATTCTTCTGAGATTTATTCTTGACTATTGAATGTGTGTGTAGATATGAGTTGATATTGTACATATTGTATAATAGCACTTAACTGTATATTTACTTGTTCACTCATTACAAAAGTTGCTAGGGCCAATTTTTATGTACAGCAAAGGTTATGATTCCAATGCCTTACAAAAGAAAAAAGGAAAGTACAGTTATGTTCAGTTGCATGCAGAATTTGTGTTTTTGACAAAAGATATGTATCGTTATTGTAAGGACTCTGAAATGTTCGATTGTTACTGTTGTTTCCAACCAATAAATTGTTAGTAAATGCCAATGAAATGACCTGGTGCATGATATGTCATTTTTTGAAAGTTTGGCTGGAGAAAGAAAATGGAATAGAGGTGAACATTTAATTAAAAGTGATTCCAGTCTATTCCAATTAGAATGCAAAGAATCTAATAGAGAATTAGTTGTATATTGGATGGCAGTGAATGGTAAATCAGGGAATATTGCACGAGTTAGGGCCAATATCGCACGAATCGAAGATGACTGCAATATTGGTCCTAATGAGTGCAATATTCCCTTGTATTCCATGAATTAAAGTCATCCAATATTATTACTATCATCTATAATCTTTATCTAGAGAAGGCATAAACTATTTTACAAAGTTAACATACTTCTACCAGACTTTGAAGTTGGCTCTGCACTGAAAAAAAGGAGGAACTTGCATTTGAGTAGGTATGATGTTTGTGTGCTTGTGACTTGTGGCAAGAGTTCACACACTAGTACTAGCAAATGTTTGTGCAACAGACAAGACCAAATATGGTGTATTGTTGCCCGGCCCCTAACTATGGTAGCCTATTGGGAATATTGATACATACAGGTGTAAGCCTATGCGTTCCGTTCCTTACACTCTCATATTGCTCAGTGAAAATTGAGCAAATGAGAATACACATTTTTAATGCACGGCTATTCACACATCCTGTATAGACGATTCAATGCAAATACATGTACACACACACACAGACAAACAGAAAGAAAACTGGCTACAAGTGGTAATAACCGGAAGAAATATCTGACAAATGTGTCCCGAGACAGCCAATGACATTAATATGTTATATGAGCATCTCAAACTGTCATTCGCTACCTGACTGTAAGGACACTACTCTTTTTTTTCTTTTTTTTAAAGATCAGTTTGAGTGTGATTGCTCTTTTTCTGCAATAATGTATTTTATTATTTTTTTATTTAACTTTTTTTGTCCTGATGTTTTGTATCTCCCTTTTCTTTAATGATTTTAAGATGTTTGGAATGTGTGTGAGTATATCTAGCAGTGTGTGTAAGTGTAATAACCATACTGTTCTCGCCTTCAACTTCTGATTGTCATTTATCAGCAGAAACAGAAGCTTGTCTCAGATGATATGAATTTATTACTGTACTGCAGCAAAGACATATATGCTGACAAAATGCAAACACATGCATTAAATTCAGTAGTGTCCATATCAGATAATTCATCAAATACTGCTTAGAATATTCTAATGCAGGACTATGCTTTGAAATTACTGAGTATACAATTTGTAAGCTCAGACATGGTTACAAGATAACGCATAGCATTTTACCTCTGAAATGACACATGTAAATCTATCAATACACATGATTCTTTTTAGTATGCATTGATAAAAAGGATACATAGATGATATATACAAAAATATAATCTTTCAAATATATACTAAAATATATAGTTTCACTTTTATTATTTGTATGGAATGATTCATTACTAAAAAGACATACATTTTTGTAAGTACTCAAAAGATTTTGTTCAGTACCTAATAAATTTTTAAAAAATGAGTAAAAAGATAAATCATTTGAAATTGCAAAACCACCTGACAGGGACGTCTTGCCATTTGGCCTGTACATCCATTATGTTCAAACCAAAAAGTATGTCTTGAACCAGTATAGTCAACTCTCTTTCCTGTTCTCCCACCACAAGAACTTACATATCATTGACATAGACAATATTGTATACCTGCATTATGAGATAATTGCATAAATTTTAGTAGCACAGAGAAAGACGCTTCAACCTTTTAAACAACAAAAATACAAACTGCACCATTAAAATACTCAATGGTGGGCTAGAAAATAGCAAAATGTACATCAGTTTCAGCACAACAAAGACGTAACTGCTCATTCATATACAAAGCAATGTAAAATATAAGAGCGATAGAGCATCTCTAAGGAGGTACAGATATTGCAGACGTTGTAAAAGCTGCAAGCACTTGCAATTATTCCTATCTACACCTGTACAAGTACAAATTGTCGCTGGGGCGACAAGACCTCGTATCTACAAAATGTAAAATGTTCAGGAGAGCCAAAAAATATGGCAGCCAAAGCACTATACCGAATGGGACAGCCGTTCCTTTGACATGCCATGGTGGCTTCATTTTTGGGGTAACCCAGCTAGGATTTGGACAGGACACGATTATTTGACCATAAATGCAAAAAAGTCATTTTCACCAACACTGCAGATACAAGGTCTTGTCACCCCAACGACGATATGCAAGTAGTGTGTTCAATTTTTTTTCCAATATTTTTAAATACTTTTCACGTTATCTTTTAAGGCAGAAGAGGCAAGAAATGCATTATCTATTCATAATTACAATGGAAGGAGCATAGACTCGGCCCTAGGTCACTCTGCAAGAGCCGTGTCTGACAAAATCCTATTCACTGGATGTGCAACTGTCATCAAGTCTTAAGGTACACCGAAAGTCCCAATGATGTTACGTAGCAAGTGATCTTGGCTTTGTGTTTCATCTTGGTGTTTTTTGAACGTGGAAATGTTCAAATCACTAGTCTTACAATACTTCACCAAAACTGCCACACAGTCGATCCCCATTAGTGAAAGTGTGCTGACCTCCTGATGCAGTTTGTGCATTCCTGAACATTTCAGTTTTGAGTCCAATTTCTGATATTTTATTTTGATATTGATTTCAATAAAAATGCTGGCAAGAGTTCTGGTGAGACAGGGCACCTATATTGCATTTTGCCGTGTACGAAGACGAGATGGTAGTACTATAAGTCGTGACCTTTCAGACATAGAAAGACAACGTACAAGGCACTCGGTGAACTTCCAGTAGCACTGCCATATGGGACACTACATTTTAACGTACCATACAGTGTACTGTAAAAGTGGAAATTTTCGCGCATTTCGTGCACCCAGAAGCTAGCGCGAAAATAAAACCATGCGGATATTTTTGCATGCCATATGTTCCGGTAATATTAGTAAATGTCCTGATTCTGCAGAATTACAAACACCCGAAATTCACCTTGCCAAGCCGTGCACAAAAAATTACTCACACGAAAATATCCACTTTTAAAGTACTTTATCAAATGGCACAAATTCCTCTTAACCATATTATAAAACAAAATTATGCACCTGATCAGATCAGCTGTCAGCATAGATTACCAACCCTTGGTAATTCTGCTATGATGTAAGAAAAAAAAAAAAATATATATATATACTGTATATATAACTTGACTAAGCCCTTGCAAAATTTCCAACTATTCCAGAGTTACATCATGTTTATACCAGGTAATTTCAATCAATGCCCTCCTTGACAATTACTACTTGCTTTAATACTACCATGCACATAGTGAAGCATTGGCATTTCTATTTCTGTACATCACAGCATGGTACAGCATGTACCAGACTATATTCTGCTTCGCCATCAGTGTTATATCACTTCCCCTTGACTGGTTACTAAATGTAATTGTGCATGTAATATGTGTGCAAAAGAGACCAGGGCCCCCATTTCATAAAAGATGTTAGGATGGCAACTCTTGCTGGAATGGCAACTTCCAATACCAACAGCCAATCAGGAAGCTGGATTCTTGTCATTGTCATGACAATTGCCATTCCAGCAGGAGTTGCTATCATATCAACTTTTTATGAAACGGGGCCCAGAAGTACTGATATTTACATGCATATATATATATATGAAATATATACAAATATACCACGCTAGTCAAGACTCCAGTTCCTAGACTCAACATGTGAGTGTGGGTGCACTATCATTATCTTTTCCTCCTACAAAATGTACCTACATGTATTTGGAGCAGAAATCAAGCGGTGGCCACCTGTTACATATTCAGACTGTGTCCAGCACGACTATGTGTGCGGCAATGTTGAGGCAAAGGTACAATTGTTCCTGCATGGATAGAAGGCAAACTTTCTCCAACTGTGCTGGAACATATGTCCATGAGAAACCATTAAAAAATATAGAGAGAGATATATAATAATTACAAAACTTTGCTTTCCTGCAGCAACCATGCATTCTCTGCTGATTAAAAAGTGCATCCATGAAAAGGACTGTAGATCTAACAGCTAATCATATATAACTCCTGAAAATATAATCATGTTAGTCCATGATACATAATTCATATCCCTCCTGGTACTGCTTATTTGTAATCAGAGGAGATCTACATGTATTCCTCAACAAACAATTTTACCTCAATTTTGCAAGTCCACATAATTATCTAAAGAATGTACAATGTATGGGACTGTGCATAGCCAACTTTTCAAACTAAATTCAGTCTGTCACAAAAAATACAAAAATACAAAAATACAAAAATAAAAACTTTCAATACTGCAACCATAGTGAGGCTTTGATGTTGACGATTAAGGTTTTTCATGGTTCAAATTACTTTCAAACACAAATACCATAAAACATCTGTGTGTGTGTGCTGATGAAAATGTCCTGGACAGTTTTCTGGAGTATCAGACACATTTGAGACTGAAAAAAACAACACCACCAAATCATTTATATGGGGCCCTATACGTCACAAATTCTGATTGAAGCAGAATGCAATTAACAGGGCAGTAATCCTCATTTGTGGCTTTCATGGGTTACGTAGGAGTTTAGAAAATGTTAGCAGACATCCTAAAAGGCCCTGTGATGAGGCATGTGACATTAACTGCACTCACAACTACTGTTACTATGATCAACGGCTAGGCTATATGTTAAGAGCGGCCATCACAAGCAAAACACCGGAATCACTGCCGGAGACAAAAACAGACAAATTTCCCTAACGGTTACACCTGGTGGCAGTGCCTGAGGTCAGGTCAAGTCAAGTCAAGCCTTCTTTTATTTTTCCTCCTCCTTTTGTTCGTTTTTTTTTTTTTTATGTACGTAGTGGTAGGTAGTAGTATACGAAATCAGCTTGTCAGAACTCGGTTGTTCAAATCACCACCTACATTCATAGGCACTTATAGGGAGGCCACTGCACACATCTAATTCAGAAAGTTGTCGAGACAGTTTCTTTTCAATACGCAGGGCTTCAACTGAGCATTGAGGCATAAACACCTTCTTAAGACTGCTAATGAAGGTAGTTCACAGGAAGACAATAAGCAGACAGCTGGTCCCATCAGGGTGGGGCCTACAATCTCCCATGCCGGTGTCGAGACGAGAAGAAGCTATGACGACGAGGCGCCTGACGTGCCGGGGACATTGACGTAGGTGTCGCTCTGCTCGCGTTCGACTGGATTCTTGCTCTTGACCGTGAGTATTTCATCCAGTTTGTCCACCAAGAGAGTGAAGCTGGGTCGGTCCACTGGACTCACTGACCAGCAGGACATCATTACCTCGTACCTGGATGTTAGGAACCAAAGTCACAAAGAGTACCATGTGGTAAAAAAAATATATAAATTCTCTCAGCATCACCATTACACAAATGTATCTCACAGGTTGCAATGGCCAAGGCACATTTACAAACCACTGGTGGAGCAGTATGAATGGTATCTCATAGTTTGAAGAGAATGATAACTCGCATTGCAATATGCTTACAGCATTTGATATGGAGAGATATATCTTTATCTCACCCGGGTGGTTATCAACAAGATTCTATGGATACACTCAAGCATTAAGAAAGGTCCGAGCATTGGTGAATGAGTATTTTTATTACAGGTGAGTGGAAAGAAAAAAAAGATGAAACTAGAAAAGCGCTCTGAGAGCGCAGACCGCCACCAAGCAGCTACTTTCCAATGATGATCTTGCTCTTCCATAGAGATCAGTGATTTCCACCCATACGTATGCGTGCTGAAAAATCGTCCGATTTCCCAATATAGAAGCCTTTGTTACGTCATAAACCCTCAGCTGCGCGGCGCACCTTGCCCTAGCAGAAACTAGAGCACGCACTTTAGTGCACGTATGAAAACCTCAAAAATGCGCAGCTTGAACTCCCAAGTTCATTGACCCTTCCTGCCAAAATATCGAAAATCCTTCATAAAATCCATAAAAATTTCCAGATCACTACCAAAATTAAATCATCTGTTCCTTGTGTCATTCTCAACCTTTCCTGCAAGTTTCATCTAAATCCGTGCACAACTTTTTGAGTTATTTTGCACACGGACAAACAAACAAACTAATAACTAACTAACAAACAAACCAACGGTAATGAAAACATAACCTCCTCCCTTGGCGAAGGTAATTACTCACATATCACTTGTACATTTTTCTGCTTCAATGCAGATACATTGTATAAAAAATGCATCATAGATACTGTTTGTTTTTTTCTTTTGCAGGTTTTAGTGGGTCACTGCAGAGAATCAATGAAATGAAGGAGAAGTTATGCCTGTCTGCTTTGTGATGTGTCTACCAGTGCACTTTAGCTGTCCAGTACTCCACACTTTACTTACACGTGATCTGGACAGTGGTCAGGCTGGTATAATCGATTTCCAGAGTGCAGGAATTTTAGGATGTCAATGTTGTCCACAGTCGGATACGGGACAATTCCTCGGGTGAGTAGCTCCCACATCACCACACCAAATGACCACTGAGGACATTGAAAATATGAGAGTAGTTTCCTTGTGATTTTATCACTCTATGATCTATCTAAGACTGTACATGTATATCCCATACAAACTTCATAAAAGTTTATTAACCTGTTAAATATATGAACGGAGTGTTACATGTACAACACATACAGATGGCAATGGCAAATTCAGTTTCTCACAGGCAGTGGGGTAAACAGAAAAAAAAATAAAGGAAATTGTAATGTCATGTATTTTGGCTACCATACTTTCCCCATGTTTGCTACCAATATTATTCATACACACAGTTACTCAGTGCCATTATGTCTGCAATGAGATCACAAGCTATTTTTGTACTGAAGTCATGCTTATATATACCATAAAATGCATGCACAGTGCCATTAAGAATGCGCAGTACTCAAGCCAGCTTATTGACTTTTATGTTGTCACTTATTTTGGTCATGTTTGATATCACATAAAGTACCAAAGTGTGATGTCATAGCCATTCATCGCCATGGAAACTGCTTCTTAACAACCTCACCTGGCCTGAGTATTTATGCACGCACCTGGTTCCAACCCAACCTATAACAAAAAGACTGTGACATCATCACTTTGGTACTTGGTGAGAGAAAGTTAGCTACAAGACAGAGGGTCTCTCATATCTCACCACATCCGTCTTTGTGTTGTAGATGTTCCTCTCGAGACACTCCATAGCCATCCACCTGACTGGCAGCTTGGCCGAGCGGTCCTTGGCGCTGTAGTAGTCCCTCTCATAGATGTCCCTGGATAGGCCAAAGTCGGCCACCTTGACCACCAGGTCTTCGTCCAGCATGCAGTTGCGGGCGGCCAGGTCGCGGTGGACAAACTTGAGGCTGGAGAGGTACTGCATGCCCTCCGAGATCTGACGGCAGAACTCCAAGAGTTGCCTGGCAGTGAGCTCCTGAAGGAGAGTGCAAAGGTCAAAGGTGAAGGTTCATGTTCCTCATTTCTCTTTTAGCCTTTTGTCCATCCTTCCTGACTATCCTCTCACATCTGGTTATGGTGTACAGTGGAAAAACCACACTGTCATTTATACCATTTCCACTTCCCGTGAGGTTTTTCCTTCCTGCTCTTTTATCAGGGTCAAGATTGTAAGGTTTACAGTATCTGAGATCTTTCACTCCCTCTTATCTAGCAACCATTTGTACACCTTGGACAAGAACATAGTACATTTGTATATATTTTTTAAAGTCGTTTCATGGCACTGGTTAATGGCCAGGCTTTAAGCCAGGACAAGCATAATACTATTTATCTCATTTGCTGAGTCCTCGATTCTGATTGGTTGTTGAAATTGGGGGCATAATTTCAGCAACTGCCTTCAGTTGTTCAAAATAGAACTAAACTGCCCCATAGTACCCAAACTGTCACAGAGTACTAAACTGCCCCCTTTGGTCCTTGCGGTTGATATGTACATGTACTGTTCTTGCTTGGCTTCCGTAATGTGAGAGGTAGCCCTGGTCTGAAGTGATTGCGATGCAGCGCCTTTGGCAGAACAGATGACAGTTTGTTTACGATATATCAGTGGGTGAAGTGGCCAGTGCGATTGAGATCAATATTCAAAAATTTCATATGGACTGCTTCTACTCCATACTATGACCCTCGCGGCACAAGCTCCTCAGGTGATAGCATGCAGGTGAGATCTTAAGGGGCAATGATATTAACAATGCCCCGAAAGTAGTCCATATCTGAAAATGTAGAAATCATACTGCTATACATACTGGATCTCTATATTTATGTTTCTATTTCTACATTGTATCTATCTCTTTCTACATAAATGAAGCTGTAAAACTTCTGTGATTTTGAAACGAGGAAACCACCATAAGCATTGTTGATGGACTCACGTTGGAGGGGTCGCGCACGTAGGTGAGGATGTCACCATTCTGCATGAAGGGTAGGATGACGTAGGGCATGTTGGTGTCGCTGCTGATGCAGACGCCGATGAGGGCGAGGACGTTGCGGTGCTTGAAGTCCTTCATCATGATCCCTTCCCTCAGGAAGCAGGAGATCTCGTGGAGGCTACCTTGGTGCAGCGACTTGACCGCCACCTTGTTCTCCTTGCCGTCCTGGGTCAGCTTGCCCGCATAGACACACCCAAAGTGACCTGTGGTGAGAGAGAGATAATGATGTCATTGGTCAGAGGGGGCAAAGTTACCACCACCGTAATGTTTAATCTAACAGTGATAAATGAATTGTGATGTCATTCCCCCCAAAATTATACTTGAAATACATGACAAACATATCAATATAGATTTCACAAATATGATATCGATATCTATATCACAAATGTAATACCAATATCAATATCACAAATCAAAATATATTTTTTACCCATAGTGGCCTCTTAATTTTAAACACTGCTCTCTGAAGTGCCCTGCACTGCTGGACAGCCCTACTTCATCTTTATTTTTTTATTTTTTTTTAGCATTTCTGTAGGGACTCTTGTGTCAAGTTCTATAAAATCTTGAACCATTTTCCAGACATGAAATAGAGGGTATATATTTCAACAATCACTGTTTCAGTTCTGATCCTCCTGCTTCTTAAAAGATTTTTGAAGTATTATATATATATGCTTCAAACAGGAAAAAGAATGACCAAGCCAAGTCTTGTCAGTTGTCATCAAGGAAAATCTTATAAAAATGGAATCACCTACACCGTATGTAATGAAATTAATTTCTTCCATACACTTTCTATTTCTTTACTTCCCATATGTAGGTCCTGACCTTAAGATCTTCCAATAAATCGTAACACAACTGACATGTAATGACAAAAAGTCAAAGCCTGCAGAGGTAATGTTTGCAATTGAGATACCATTATTACCATTTTTTCTTATCTTTTAAAGACACTGTCAGAAGAAACAAAGCAAAAAAACAAAAAAAAATCTTACCTGACTGTAAACTTAGATTAAAAGTGGAAACAACTGTGACAAGAATTTATGTGAAAATTGCCAGTGCATATCTTAACAGATTTTCATGCAAACCCTTTATCAGAGGGGAAATGATACACACCAGAGCCTAGCACTTTGCCCAGTCCGATACTCTCCTCGTGGACAAGAACTTGGCTGATTTCGGCAGCCAGCTCGTTGTTGATTTGCTCCAGTAGAGGGCGCTGCATAATCGGCATTGCTCCGTCTATCGGTGAGCCTGGATTGGTGAGGTAGGCTGTTGAAAAGAAGACAAGAACTCCACTACATCATTCGGTTTGTCCAATCTCAAGACTAAAACATGATCTTTATTTCAACATAATATGCGATTGCACCCGCACATATACAATCATCTCCCGTTATAATGAAGGCCTCGGGACCAGCAGTTTTCTTACATCAAAATTTCATTATAATTGAACAAATAAACAATTAAAAAACATATAAGAGCGGATTAAGCAGCAGTCTGAATTTTTACTTTGTTGTAACCGGAATTTTGTTATAACCATGTTCATGATAATGGGAGTGCACTAGCTGTACGTATAAAAGCAGAGCCATCAAGTGTAATAACAGTGGAAGTTTATTTTACTAGTTTTAAGAGAATTACCGGGTAATATAAAGTATTAAAAAAATGAGTCATCACTCAGAAACAAGCAGGATTGCTCAAAACAATAGATGACAATTTTTCCCTTACTGTTTACCCTTGGACCCTGCGTTGCTAGGTGTACTTCCCCTGCTGTCTCCATGGCATTAAAGGCAGCATGAGTGTTGTCGATTGGCATGCTGGCCCGTCGCTTGGACTTGTACCGGCAGCGCACCACAACCACAATGATGATGAGCACCACGGCCACCAGGGCCACTATGGCAATGATGGTGCCCGCCACATGGGCCGGGGGCCCCGGTTTTTTGGGCACCTGCAACATGCCAACGTTGTATTCCTGCACACCTCCAATGGTGACCTGTGAGAAGAATAATTGTATGATACACAACTTAATTCCACCCAGCTACCCTCTTCAATAGCTTTTAATAGCTTCACCAATACTAATAGGGGCCCACATGAAAGCTACTGATTGGAATGCTGAAAATTTAGTCTCTTTCAAACATACTGGAAAGCTATCAAATCAGAATGATCAGTATATATAATGTGTAACGTTACCTGAAGCAGAATTATCTACCAAAAAAGACCACTTGGTGAGCTCGAAGTTTGTCAAATCAATGGTGTTGCCTGAACAGATTTACCACAAATAGGATCTGCCATGATAAACTTATCCACAGATTATTTAGACAGATACATGTATGTTGGGTATGACAGTACCGGTACCAAACATAAATCCAAGTAGTTCCATTAGACATGCAAAGTAATACGACACTTGTGTTACCAAGGAGAATTAACAAGGCCTTTATCATGGTAAGTATAAGCCTATAATCCAAGCGAAGGATGCAGCTATGGTCTTTACTGTTACGCTAAACATCTCATGCGGCGAAACTATTATCTTTGGTAAGTGATACGTCTGACGTGGCAAGGCTACGAACAGTGGATGCACACACCGATATCCTCTCATTGTTTTCTTATTATCAACTATGAATAATTGGTGGCAGTTTTTTATTTTCTTATTATCGACTATAAATCAGAGGCAGTTTTTCATTTTCTTATTATCAACTATGAATTGGTCAATCGGTTGAAATCTGTCTCAGGCCTTAAGAGGTTACTCTCAAGATAAAGCAAGTACTATCCTGGTGTCTGACTTATTCATAGTAGATAATAAGAAAAAAATGACTAAAGCAAGACCATTGGATATAGGCAGTGGATGCTTCCACTGTTCGTAGTCTCACCGCATCAGACGTTTAGCGTAACAGCAAAGACAATAGCTGCATCCTCTGCCTATATCATAGGCTAGGTAATGATTCTAAAGGCTAACTATGGGAGAAAGAAACAACAAACCTTGCATATTATATTACCTGGACTTCGTAGAAATTCGAGTCATCTGTGGATGCCTGCAGTTCAGCGGGAACGTCACATCTGATGTAGGTTGACTGAAGTTCTTGAATGGCACATTGCTGGTTACCTACAGTGACTAAGACCTGGTCCTTGTTGCTCACAAGATCCAGGTATTCTCCCTAGAAAGGGCATATTTGACCAACAATATAAAAAAAATGCAGTCAAAGTCTGTCCTAGGCCTTAGCGGTCACTCTCAGGATAAAGCATGTACTATCCTGGTGTCTGTGAGATGATGCCAATAAATATTCGCATGCAGGGCTTGACACCAGTGATGGCTCAGTGGCCCAGGGCCACTAAAAAATTGATAATGGGCCTCCCGGGCCATTTACCAAAATGGTTAAAACTTTCACAAAGGTTAACTTCTGGCGGCAAGATTGGGCAACTAAAGTTTAAGATAGACTTTTAAGTTTCCTACATTTTGGGCCACTGCTTTTTTTCAGGCCACCAACATGTCAAATTAAACAATTTCAATGGCCAAAATGGGCCACCAGATTAAACAGAGAATATAGTTCGGAGCCCTAAATTAGTTGTGGTTTATCTCTAAAGATTCAAAGGACTCTTTAACAAATGCTCTTGTTTTAAGTGCTGTGATAGATTACACATTAATTGTTTAAATGATGTGCAATAATGAACATGAAAGTTAACAGTAAATGTCACATCCACAACCCAGTTTGCAACATTTTAAAGCTTTTGATATGAGGATAATTATGTCATGGTGCAGTAACATTTCCTTCAAACTATGGACATCATATGTCAAGGCTGAAATGTATTAGAATCTTAAGAGAGAGTTTGATCGTATATTAGCACACTATCAAAATGTTGTATGTTTATCACACTGACAAAATTTGCATTAATATTTCATTTCTTTGTTGTATGTCTCACTGACAAATATGAAACATATCACTTTCCATAAGGCCAAGGTGAGTATGCTAATCATATTCATGTAAAAACTCTTATCTCAAAGCAGGAGTTATCCAAAGTGCCTTTAAGCTTTTGGATCATCGTATGTATACCAGACCATGTCATATATTCAACAAGAGGTTCATCTAGTACTCACATGGATAATGATGGACGGAGAGTCTGGGTCCAAAACCAAGATCTTCTCTTCAAACTCGTCGAGGATGGGGTCTGGGTAGTACAAGAGCTCCCATTGCGGCAACGCTATCTGGCCATCCTTGGACATAGGCTGGAGGACGCGCTTGTGGAACATGACAGTAAGGTTGGCTACTATGGGCTGGTCAGGGGTGGTGACAAGCCCGGAGTCGCTGAGGTCTGGGGCGGGGCATGTCAGTGCCCCCTTGACTAAATCTGGTATGGCATTTGAATCAGGGATGGTAGGCAGTGTGCAATCCTGGGTAAAAAGGGAGATAAAAGTGCATATGGTGATCAGTTTGACATAGAGGTGTAAAGTGCCATGTTAATAAGATGATGATGACCTAATTTTGGAGAGTCAATATTAAAAAGGAGGAGTTTGTTCACAGGAAAGATGTTTTTGAGTGAAAATAGCAATCATTTGGAATGACAATCGAACACCTTGTGTTTTATGACTGACATTCTGGTACTGTAAAAGTGGACATTTTCTCACAAATAATTTTTTATGCCCGGCCTGGTAAATTTAATTTTGTGTATCTTTAATTCAAAGGAGTCAAAGAGATGAAATATCTCTACATATCACAAGCAAACATATTTGTGCACTTTTATTTCTGAGCTATAGTTTCATATTGCATGAAATGTGTGAAAATTGTCACTTTTACAGTAGTCATCTAGTCTTCTGTATTGTCCTGTGACATGTTCCTTGTCATCATTGTTGTTCTAATACACCGCTTTCATTTAAACTGACTTTCTCAAATCTGTTAATAAAAGCAGAGCAACAAAAAACAAACAAACAAACAAATGAAACAACTCTGGAGCTGTGTGGTAGATGTGGACATTACCTTGCTGGCCCTGACCCTGTGGCCAGATTCACTGATCGCCTCTACCTCTATACGCACAGACTGGCCGAGGTGGAGATTGAAGCCCGAAATCTCCAGCGGAATGTCACCACTGGAAGGAGTCCCAAAAAGATGCAGGCAAAGTTTGGATGGGATCAAAAGAGGAGAAGGTGTACATAAAGACATTGAAGGACAAGTTCACCTTCATAGACATGAGGGTTGAGTGAATGCAGCAATATTAGTAGAACACATCAGTGAGAGTTTGAGGAAAATCGGACAATGAGTTCAAATGTTCCAATTTTTTTAAGTTTCTGCTCAGTCACGGCTGGATGAGAAGACTACCATAGCTTGTGATGTCACATGTGTACAATGATATAAAGAAAGTATAAGGGAAATTCAATATATTTTCACTTTTCTCGCATAACAATAGGTCACTCGACTTCTCTCTTTTAGAAGGCAGTGGTAATAATATTACCCTTAATATACATTAGTAACAAGTTGGAGAAATGTGCACTTTCTTCAAAAAGTAAAGTTTTGTGAAATTCTCTTTTTATTTTCCTTATATCGTTGTACGCATGCATCTGACATCATACGCTGTAGTAGTCTTCTCATCCAGCAGTGATTGCGCAGACACTTTAAAAATTCATAACTTTTGAACAGATTGTTGGATTTTCCCCAAACTTTCACTGATGTGTTCTACTAATATTGCCGCATTCACTCAACCCAGATGTCTATGAAGATGAACTTGTCCTTTAATGAACACTTCTGCTGGAACACACGTACAATGGACAGTCAGCCATGTACAGGCAACATCGAGTTGCACTCATACAACTGAGGAAGATTTATGCATATTATGCAGGAAATTTATAGATGTATAAGTCATAGATTATCCACTCTATGTTAAATTCCTGACAGCCTCAAACTACTTTTCTAGAATTGAGGATGAGGAGAAGTACACGACTTTCAAACAAGCATTCCTATACTACCATCAAATTTTATTATGTTAAGATAGGAGGTATGTTAAGATAGGAGGTCTGTAAATGAGGTTGGTGATACAGCATTAGCAAATCCAAAACTTCAACAATTTTGCTTTTGTGAGAGGGCACCGAGAGTACTGGCTGTGCCTAAAACTTCTAACGTCAAAGTATGTCCAGGGAAAATGGCAATATTTCAAGAGAGAAGTACCACTGTACCTTTGTGTTTGCTCTTAACCGTTGAGGAGGAGTCCCGAGTATACTCGGGCAGGCGTCTATGGGAAATATGTGTTGTGGCAAAGTCAGTCCATCCTCAATGGGTTACCTTTGCTAACTGTTGGACATGTGAGGAACATGAAACTGCTTTGTGTGCCATGAAGAAAAGTACTGAATTGAATTTTGTGTGCACTAGCCAGTAGCTTGTCATCTTAATTCAGCCGTTTTTGGTCATTTTGTTCAGTAATCTTGGTTGTTATAAAGTTATTGTTCATTTATTGAGCTCAACTGTGGTATGATAATATAATCTGTGCGGTTCATATACCAGCTAGTACTCACCTGAAAAAGGACTTCTTTGGAGAGAAGTCAGTGACATAGGGATTCTCTTTGTACTCAAAGGCCAGTGCGTGGGGCAACTCCAGACTGTCCAAAGACAACAACACTGGACCAGATGTCGGCTGGCTGGTGTTCTGGGTGGTGCAGTGGAGCTTGGTGGCAGTCACTCTAATGGGATAAGAACAAAGTGGGCATCGATCGTGACATTCGTGATGTGATGCCTGCTATGGTTCCATGACATTTGCTCCTATGACAATTGCTCCCATGAAATATCTGCATGCTATGAGCCATAATCAAACATGAATTTATTCTATAACCACAAACATAACCCTAACCCTAATGCTGATCCTCACATCAAACTAAACCTACAACCCTATCACAGCCCTATCTCCCAACTATAAGTCCTTGGAGCGAATAAAACTGGAGGAACTGTCAAAGGAGCAAATGTCGTGTCACCGACTGCTACACAGGATATTGAGTCAAATTGTGGTAACTGATCTCTAGCTGAACATGGTTGTTATTGTGTGTTGAGGTGGTTTTGCAATGATTTAACAATCATATTTCTGGCAATTTTGTTTTATTAGCTTTACACTCCAGTATGTTGAGATAGACTCAATCTACTACTCTTGTCTCGGGACTGTTTTACTTGCTATATCAAACCTGTAGACTAAAGCTACTTTGACCTGGTACTTACAAAAATGAGACATTTCACTCACTAGGCCACATATGGAGCTATTTAGTACTCAGTGGGGGATCCAGAGGGGGGCGCACCTGGCGCGTGCCCCCTCTTTATTTTTTTGCAAAAACAAAAGAAATAAAAAGAAAAAAATGGGGCGTGCGCCTCCTTTAATTTTGTAAAGGCGCCTCCCCTTTACGGAATTCCTGGATCCACTCCTGCTACTGACCTGTGCACGTGGCAGGGCACCCCGGCCACTGTCACCCGCCTCGTGTTCCCTGCCAGCAGCCCACTCCCGTGAATGATGAGGTTCGTTCCACCAAACAATGGCCCAGCCATTGGACTGAAGTGGGTGAACACCGGCTCCTACAAAACATAGGACCAAAAAGACCTTGGTGATGATGACGAGACAGTCATGTACCTATTAGGCATGTACCTCATAAAACAATAACTTACTAATTGCAATAACAGTAATTTTCATGGCAGCAAACAATCAGCTGTGCTTATTGTTTAAGTTGCTGTCATAGCAACACAAGTGATGTTGTCATGATTGCAATGTCTTAGTGAAACAGAACCTTAGTCTGGTACCCTGGTGGAGCAAATGGGTTATGAGTGTCAGCCACATTAAAGGCCTCTGCATACCGAGCACGGTAACAGCAACGGTCCAGTTTTTCGCCATGGTGTGCCAAAAGGAACCAAGTCTGGTTCTGTTACAATATCACTTCCCCACTAATAATTTTGTTACAAAATAAATCTTCAACTGGTGATTTTGCTGCTCTTGATTTTGACATAAGATAAAGTTTTTGGTGATTTTTTACCAAAATTATTGATTTTTTTGCAGAACCAGACATACAATGTATGGTTCCTTTTGGTGCGACATAGCAAAACAACGGACCATTGACGTTACAATAACGGACTGCTGCTTGGTGTGCAGATTGAGGCCTTAAAAGCTGTTGCAAGCACATGCAATGCAAGAGTTTGATCAGTATCACACTACTGTACATCTTGAAACTTGCTACATGTACATGTGTCACCACAGAGAGTTCTTGACAAATTTCCGGTTGGAATTGGTTGATATGCTGGAGGTCAGGAGAGGTCAACCCGTGTGCACTTCTGGTAAACAATAGTGGCAAACATGCAACACAATGACACCACAATGACGTCTGCAGCATGTAACTGGCATTACAACTAAGACTAGCCTTGAGCAACTATCATCCTCTACCATGCCAGATCATGGAGGGGACACTTTCTGTAGCAATTAGGGTAACCCTAGGATTTGAAGGGTCAAGAGCCTCATATGAAGCACCTACCACATAGGAGTAGATGTAGTTTGGCTCAGAGGAAGCTGTCCCTCCAATGGCAAAGGTTTGGTCCAGGTTCATGTCCACCAGCACGTCTACCACTGCCGGGCCTTGGACGGGATCTTCCACCGGCGGCATCACGCACACGATGCTGAAAAGGAAATAAACAGCAGGAAACAAATTGTTATGATCACACACAGTCAGTGCTTGAATCAAACTGGCTTTGACTGTTTCATATCAGGGAAAGTAACATTTATAACATTGGCAGTCTCTCTTTTCATTTCTTGATCACTAGAAAATAAATAAAGTTCATTCACATTCATCAGCTAGCATTTCAGATATAGAATAATTTGATTAAATTATGCAACGGAAAGAGATGTGGCTAACTTTCATGTGCACAGTTTGATAGTATGGAACTCAACCTCAACCCCTTGGCTTAATAATCTCTTGCTTTCATTTAATGTCGAATTTGTTCTTCATTCATGATTGTTGATCTCTTATGTTATTCCTTTTCATCATCATTATGATCATAATTACAATCACTGTTATAGTAACTTTGTATCTTTCCATGACTCCTAGCTGGAAGGTCATGTGAGAGGTGTAAGAGAAATAAAAAATGTCCTCAAAAATTCAGGAGCGCATAACCCACAAAGCACTGACAGTTCTGACACAGTTGCTGTAAAATATCTGGTGTCTCTTTCGTGAAGAAGACCGTTGTATCTGACTCACTGTGTGATGTTGCTGACATTCATAATGACATCACAAAGCTGGCCAGCAACGGTGACATTGAGCGTGATGTTCACATTGGGGCTGTCGGAGGCAAGACTGTCACCAATGATGTGGACCACGGTGTCTCCCTGAAGGGGGCCAAAGACCGGTGACACCTACCACAGGTGATGGGAGAAACACATCATGAGACACACTTTATTGTCGGTTTATGTAAACTTATATAATGCACTACCCATTTTTTCTACTGGTCCAACCTGTCTGTAAGACCAGTAGGTGCCCAGATTTTCCATCTTTTAATAGTCCATTCCTGAAAAAGTTACTGGTGCGACAGTGATTTTTACCGGTCAGGGACAGTCGGACCAGTGCCAGTGTGTAGCATTGCATATACATACCAGTGTGGACTCACAAACATATGAATGAATGTCACACCTGTGTTTGCTCATCTGCTATACTCACATGTAAAACACACTTGATGTGTAAAATTGCATGTTCATAGATATACACCTAATAACACACATGAATCGGGCTCATGTTGCATGAGCCTATGGAACTCACTCCCATCTTTTCTCTGTGAAATTGACAAACTGGATGACTTCAAAGCCTCACTCAAGACTCACATTTTTCACCAGGCATTCAATTGCTAACTCTTTTGGAGGAGTCTGCGCCTTTGTAATGTTTCTACAACATATGGCGCTATACAAATGCTGTGGATCATCATCATCCCCATCATCACATATTACATCGATCATTGCCTGCCTGGCAGAAGGGCCCTTGCATGAAATTCCACTCCAAAATCAAATTTTTGTTCCTGACATGATTTGACAGATTTCTGAAAGCCCTTTCATTTGAAGCGATCTCACAATTTTTTGTGATTTTTCTAGACCGCAAGCCTTAGGGCCCTTCTGCCAGTCAGGTGACAATTCTAGATGGAATTAAAAATACCAACATGCCTTTGTAAATTCAATTCATCCACTCAGAGACACAACTGTACAAGCTCATTTACATTGCATCAATTGGCACTTAAGTGTGCATATCATCTGAACACATGTGACAAGGTATGACAGAAGATAAGTGAATAATGCAAAAGAAAAGTAATGCACCCTACCGGTACATCAAACATATGCACCACCAAGACACACAAGCAAGACATGGGGTGGCATATAATGATCCTCACCTCATAGATAACCGGTGCACACGCATCTGTGACCCACTCGGGACCATCTTCTGAGTCCACCTCTTCCTCTGGTATATCGCCCGACGCACCGTCCATGTTCTCGCACTCCGCCTGCGTGGTGCAGACCCCGCCGCACCAGCCGCACCTGTTGGGGTCGTTGGAGGTGACGCAGTCTGAGCAGTGGGTGTAGTGGTCGCATGTCCTCAGGCCAATCTTGTACACCTGTGAGATGGAGATGATGATGGACCACATTGCAATGCCATTGTCTATATCCCAATCTCTAACTGTCTCTGATTGCCAATGCTATCTATCATCTTTGTTGTACTTCTCACAAACACAAAAATAAATTGTCATGCAGCATTCCCGCCACTATAACATACGGCAGACGGTCTCGTGACCTTTACACAAGTGAGTCTTCATGATTACTAAACTGCTTTTAAAGCAATGTAAACTTGCAAGGGGTCAAAGAAACTTTGGCCCTGTGTATGAGGGTGTTAAGGCTGAACAGATCAAAATACACGTTCTGCCATTTAGACAAGTCTGTATGATGCCAAACTGTATGTTCCATATGAGCTGTTTGAGTACATTTCATAAGATATTTAATTCATGTTGAGTTTCACATTCTAACATATATATCGATCCTAACCCAGAATACACCCTGCTCCTGTTCTTTCACAACCATCACTTCTTCATGAAAGACAAAGATCTCTTAATGTGAGTAATTAGCCGTAAGTGCACCCATTGCATTTTACATACCTTGTTGGGTGTCATCGCAAAGACATGACTCTTGTCAAGGTCAAAGGGCATATCTCGGAGGACTGGTCCATCAGAATCCAGCTTTATCTTCTTGTAGGGAAGGAGTGGGGGCTCTCCTGCAGGTCCTGGGGTGAAGGACAACGGCTCTAGGATGAACTGTCAATGTGGAGATATAATATGAGACCAATATTAGCCCGCTGAGGACGAGCCCCGAGTATACTCGGGCAGGTGTCTATGGGAAAGGGGTGTACTTTGTAGCAAAATCAAACCGTCCTCAATGGGACAAAATTCAAATCAATCATTACCGTAGTAAATATCGGATTCAATCATAGAGCTGTAATAAAACATTTAAATGTTAAAGGGACTGTACAGTTCTGGTTGGGGTGGAGATTCATGTTTTGAATATTCCTAAGTAAGATAATGAGAAACCTCATATGAAATATGAAAAAGCATGTAATTTTAAGAAGGATTCAACATTCATTTGATGAAAATTGGTTTTCAAATGGCCGAGATATCCAAAAGTGTGATAATAATAAAAGGCGACATGCCCCACTTTTATCAGGATCTCTTTGTTTCACCTTGTTTTTAGATATCTCAGCCATTTCAAAACTTTTGATACCCCTTAGAATTGCATGCTCTTTGACATCTCATAGAGTGGTTTCTGATTGCAAAATATTAAAGCCTAAATTTTCACCTCGACCAGAACTGTACACACCCTTTAACCATGTTTGGGTTTTTTTTGTAATTCAATTCCAACATAATCTGTTCCTTTTACATTTGACACCTTAGAATAATGATCGCAATAGATTAAATGTCACTCAAAATACTGCCACAATCTGTTAATGCATATCAACCAGGAAAACAAGTGTGTGAGCTTATACTTTGTGACACGTACATGCCTGCATGCAACAGTGGTAAAAATAATGAAATTTTTGTGTGAACATTGTATCCACTATACTCAACACTATGGTTATGTTCAGTTGCTTACAGAAGTTCCCAAAGTGTATTTTGATATAATTAATGATATGACTAGCATCTAGAGCTAGAGGCATTTTCTGTCATCAACTGAATGAAATATCTACACAAATACACACCCATACACACTGTACAATCATTTACTAGTACACATACTTCTCGATTGGAAGTACATTATATGCTTATAAAATAGCTACACATGACTGCAAGATAGAATCCAAAGCAGCAAATAGAAAGACAAATTATATGACACAATGGACTTCTAAATAAAATGTAAAAAGTTCAAGTTGCCTTCAGAATTATCCACAGATCAACTGACTTGGAATTTCAGTGAGTCACTTCCCAGAACTATGCTCAAAGCTTTTCTAATCTCAGTGACCTGTTTGTCACACAGGCTGTTATTTCCTGGATCCTGGACGGCAAGATTAAATGACATTTTGCCCTCTCCCTTCCTAATGATCAGATGGAAAAGGGAAAGAACAACAACGATGGCACTTCAGAAGCCAAGTTGTGGTAGGAAGATCTGAAATTTGACATCAGAGCATCTAGAGTTAGTCTGTTTCTGTGTTAATATATCAGAAAGCACACAAGGAATACTTGAACAGTTCCAATATACTCAGATGGGAAAAGTTCACTTTCTTTTCATTTCTTTTTTACATAAAGCAAAGACAGCCATATATGTAAGTTTACATGCAAATCCCACGTCAAATATTCAATCTATCTCATTGAAAAAAAAACCCACAAACAAACAGACAATTCTTCCTTAAAGGTCCTGGGATGTTTACCTTTGGGAGCAGTGATTAAAAAAAATATTCAAGATATCACATCTGATGCTGAGGACCACGCATAGGTCAGTTGTATCACAAAATATCCTCCCATATAAAATTTTTGCAATAAAGCCTAAAATATAAGGGGATATCTCTGTTTTTCTCAATAAACCATAACTGTAGATGGTTTAATCTGCAAACATTTTTATTATAACTTTTGTTCACATTTTGTATATTTGACAATGCTTAACATCGGTTATACTAATTCAAATTTTTACATTGGTTGTTTCTATCCCCAACTCATATTTTAGAACTATTTTGAAGCACTAATGCTGGGTTTTTGTTTTATCTGCAAATTAAATTATGCCTTCATTGCATTTTCATCCTGATACCCCATATATCTGACACGGTTTGATGTCAAAGTTTACTCACTGTCTTCAAACTCTCATTTAAAGTTCATCATAAGAGAAAATTAATGTCTTAGTAGTAAATAGATATGGTAGTAAAATCGAATTCCAAGTATGATGATAATGTATAACGATACATAAGAGAAAATTAATGTCTTAGTAGTAAATAGATATGGTAGTAAAATCGAATGCCAAGTATGATGACAATGTATAACGATACATATTGAACAGGCCTATATATATCGCCCTGTTGCATGGCAGTGGAACATGAATGGGTGGAGGTCTGCTAAGTCAAGTAATGATTATCCATGGTGAACTGACAGAGAGTTAACCATTGAAGACTAGTCCCGAGTATATACTGTAAAAGTTGTTTCTTTCGCGTACAGAAACTTTCGCGGTTTCCATTAGTGGCAACTTTTTCTCGTGTGTTTAAATTCGCGGTCGGTAATGATAGCGTTGTAACAAGCGACGAGTTCAAAACATTTTCGCGTGATGTTAAATTCACGGTTCAACCTCAAAGCGCGAAAAGCGCGAAAATAAAACCACCGCAAAAGACACCACTTTTACAGTACTCGGGCAGGTGTCTATGGGAAATGGGTGTTGTAGCAAAATCATACCATCCTCAACGGGTTAAGGGTGTACACAAAATATTATAGGTACTGTATACGGCACATATTTTGAAAGGTTTTTATTTTCACAAATTTGCTATTTGTGTGCTTTTCACAAATTTAACAAGGAAAAGTAGAAATTACGCGGTGCGTAATATATGTCCCCGCCGGAAGTAGCATTTAGTAGCAAAATGTACAATATAGGTAAAAAGATCAAGGTCAAAGGTCAAAGAAGTCAAAGGTCAAAATTCTATGTAGAAGTTTTGAAGCCCTCACCTAGTGCCATCACATAAAGCAAACGGAATCAAAATCGGGTTAGAAATGGCGAAGGAGTAGCATTTTGTAGCCAATGTACAATATAGGTCAAAATCAAGGTCAAAGGTCAAAGAAGTCAAAGGTCAAAATTCTGTGTAGAAGTTTTGAAGCCCTCACCTAGTGCCATCACATAAAGCAAACGGAATCGAAATCGGGTTAGAAATGGCGAAGGAGCAGCATTTGGTAGCAAAATGTACAATACAGGTCAAAAATCAAGGTCAGAGGTCAAAGAAGTCAAAGGTCAAAATTCTGAGTAGAAGTTTTGAAGCCCTCACCTAGTGCCATCACTTAAAGCAAACAGAATTGAAATCGGGTTACAAATGGCGAAGGAGAAGCATTTTGTAGCAAAATGTACAATATAGGTCAATGTTCAAGGTCAAAGGTCAAAGAAGTCAAAGGTCAAAATTCTGTGTAGAAGTTTTGAAGCCCTCACCTAGTGCCATCATATAAAGCAAACGGAATCAAAATCGGGTTAGAAATGGCGAAGGAGTAGCATTTTGTAGGCAATGTACAATATAGGTCAAAAATCAAGGTCAAAGGTCAAAGAAGTCAAAGGTCAAAATTCTGTGTAGAAGTTTTGAAGCCCTCACCTAGTGCCATCATATAAAGCAAACGGAATCAAAATCGGGTTAGAAATGGCGAAGGAGTAGCATTTTGAAGCAAAATGTACAATATAGGTCAAAGGTCAAGGTCAAAGGTCACAACTGAAATTCTGTATAGAAGTTTCAAAGCTCCCATGTAGCGCTATCATATAAAGCAAACAGAATCAAAATCGGGCTAGAAATGGTGAAGGAGTAGCATTTTGAACATTTTGATCACACACGGACGCACGGACGGACAGACGGACACACGGACACACGGACACACGGACACACAGACACACACACGTACGGAGCCCGTTTCATAGTCCCCTGCTCGAACTCGTTCGGCGGGGACAACAACACATGAATATAGGAACTCTGGTCAAGATACGAGTGTGACATACATGTACATGCGTACATTTTCTCCATCCATTACTGTACTTCACTCGATCGCAAATTTAACCACTTGCAAAAGTGGTGGGAAGTCTCGATTCACAAAGAATTACTAGGCTTGCTAAATACACTCAGCAAAAAAAAAAAAAAGAAAGTACACTTTTGCAAGTTTATATTCCTCATAGAATTTTCGGCTAAATATTAATGTATTATATACCATATGAAAGGTAATTTAATTGGCTATCAACATGGTAAGTCAATAAAAAGTGAAACTTTACACATGAGTGAACACTTTTGTTTTTCTCTTCCAAGGCGCAAAAGTGAAAATTACAAAAATGAACAAGTTGTTATTCATGCGTAAATGCTCTTCCATATTACAATCAGAACAAAAGATAAATTTAACACAATAAAAAACATGAATTGGTAAAAATGTACCTGTATATGATCTCTGTAATGTCTTTGATGCTCAAAATGTCAATAAAGGCTAAAAACAATGGAGGAAAATGAAGAATTTTCTGTCAAATCTAAATTCAAATGAAATGAAAGAAGAAGCAATACTAACAAAAATGGTAGGGTTTTGAATTGATTTCTCAATGTAGGAAAATTGTAAATTACATTTGGTTCTTCAATTTGTCCCATGAATTCTTAAATTACAGTGTACTAAAGTGAATGAATGAAATAAAGATATATTGTTCATTTAATCATCATTGGGCTTCCTCCCTAAGTCATTTGAAGTTCGAGTCGACAGAAAACTCTTATTTTCCCCCTTAAGTTTCCCACTTTGATTTCATTTGAGGTTGTAAAGAGATAAAGAGAACAAAAACTTACATATATGCTATTTCAGTCATGTCTCTCATTGTGTTAAACTGGTATTTTGTTATCATTGTTATCGTAAAGGACATATTATGCAATAATTTATGTCAATTTTTGCAATTTTTCTTTTGTGCCTTGGAAGACAAAAACAAATGTGTTCATTCATGTGTAAAGTTTCCTTTTATATTTACCTATCAGGTTGATAGCAAATTGAATTACCCTTTAATATGGTATATAATACATTGATTTTTCATCAAAATCTTCTATGAAAATTATGAACTCAAAAAAGTGTTTACTTTCTATTTTTGCTGAGTGTACATGGTGTATAAAGTCTAAGGATGACTGCAGCAACAGGGCAATATGCATCAGTCCTGTTCAAGATGTATCACTGCAATAATTAGAAGGCAGCAATTCTATGCAATCCTATTTGATCTCATAGGAAGTGAGATAAAAGGAAGACAAGACATTTGATATATGCCTTTTCCATCAACCTATCTCACAAATTTAACAGAATGTAGCATCTAATGATAAGATGATTTCACAATCTGTCTGATACAATATTGCATTATTTTAAAACTGTATGGTGTTTCAAAAAAAGAAAGAAGCACACTCATATACACACACAGTATTTCAGCCAAATTACATTTGTTTTCAATAAATTGAATACTCTTAATAAAACCTCAAGCTCTCTTTAAAACAACTAACATTTGCTCTTCCTGTCTATTCCTTTTGTCCAAAGCTACTATTACCAATGCAATTTTGTGTGTCATCATTTTACAGCTGATTTGAATCCTATATAACAGATGTATGTTGCTCTTATTACACCCACATTGTGATTCATGGAAACCTAAACTAGGAAAGAATGACAGAACGTCGGTCTACCTTTATGGATGGGAAAAGGCAAAATACATCGCATGACAGACTGTGAAATGTGAGCAATATTTTGATAACAGACTTGTCCATATATATGAGAAAAACATGTCATATTTCATAAAACAAAATTAATCATGGTCCGCCGACACATTTCATAGTGAACAGCTGAGAGACCTTAATTCTACAAATATGTAGAGAGAGAGATAAGTAGAGAGAGAGAAAGAGAGAGAGAGATAATGAGAGCGACAGACAGGTGGACAGATGTACCATGGGATGTATAAACACTCAAGAAGATATTTTGTGTGATTACAATAGTAATGTACACCATTTGTCAAATAAACTTAAATAATACCTCCCTGCAAGCTCATAATTAGAAATGGTTGTTCACGCAGCTTGCAGGAATATGTCTGTTACAGGTGATTTTGTCTATCCGAAAATGCAATGAGGTTCGATCATTTTTTTCAGAACAAACACATTTGTACACCTAGGTCCTAGTAGATATTCGTTATGCGAACATGAAATAGGCCTTTTCGTTAATCCGAATATTCTCACATTAATTTTTCCGAAGCGGGATTAGAAACCCGGGCCCGTTTCTAGAAACTTTGTGTTTCATTAAATGCAACTTAAAAATGCAGGTGTATCAAATCAAACGCAACTTTGCAACTAAACGCAAGTGTGTTGCTGACAAAACTTGCATTTGATAATCATATGAACCTAGAAATTGTACAAAACTGAAACTCAATTGCATGAAAAAGCAAATATAAAAATCAAATGCAAGTCCTTCAAATCACACGCTTAAATGCAAGAGCATTGCAGAAAAGACTTGTGGTTTTTGTATAAAACTAGAAACTGCACTTAAAGGGGAACGCTAGTAACTGATCAGCAGGAATCAGTGGTAATGCTGGGGGATAGTTGTTCCAATTCTTGTGGGATTCATTTAAGAGTACATTATATATCTATTGTTGTGAGAAAATTATTTGCTTCAGAACGATCTCACATTCAAGTAATGTGAAGTTTAATGTTTCCAGGTTAGCATGCCTGTACAGTGACGGGGCACTATAAACTGCACATTACTTGAATATGACCATTCTGAAGCAAATAATTTTCACACAACAATAGATATATAATGTACTCTTAAAGCCCAAACAAAGTTCTAGTACACCTGCAAAAGTTGTCAAATTTCGCTCCCAAATGTGAACGTATGCCTAGGAAATGTGCGGAATAACGCTGTAATAACAAGATATTCGATGGGTAACGACGAAAATGCGAAATATTAACCAAAAACGTTCAGTCTCAGAACTTACCCGAACGGGGTCAGGCTAAACTCAGACTCGGGGATAACTCGGCCTCGCTTTGACGGCGGGCTGAGTTGTCTTGGTTGTCCCTCTGGATTGTACAGTGTTGTACTATGGGAGTGGCCTGTATAGCGCTTCGCGTTCTGGCTACTCGCATGCCAGTAATGGTCCGAGTTGTTACAACGCGCGCATCAAAAAACTTCTTTGGCGTGCATGCAAAATTAGTGTGCGCCTATCAAGCACCTCTAAAAACAATCAAAGACGCTTGATAAACAACAGCAAAAACTTCAATGACAGCGCGTCTCAGCAACTGAGGTGATGTGCATATACGCTTGAGGACCGCGCGCTGTCCATTTGTTTTGTACAGGATTAGCACGCACTTTACCTGTCTGTTCAGTTAGGCCTCGTTTGGTATTGGGTATTATAGGCCTACAGTAGAATATGGCGATCACGAACTGCGTGTAAATTGTCTGAAATAGGGTCGAGTTTTCCCTGAGACCGAGTTTGTCTGGATCCTTCTGGAATAAAAGTTGGTTTTCCGACTTTTATTATTTTTCTCAAAATACTCCAAAACGATTCATCATCCCGGCAAATCGCGTTAGCCAGGTAAGTTTCTTTGTAGACTCTTTCGATATATTGCAAGCAAATATGAAATGGTGACAGACGGGTTTTCAAACCCTTACCAAAACTTTGTTTTCACTTTAAATGAATCCCACAAGGATTGGAACAATCATCCCCCAGCATTCCCACTGATTCCTACTGATCAGTTACTAGCCGGCCATCCCCTTTAAATGCATCTCTAAAAATCAATGCAAGTACGTTATTGTTGATAAGACTTGCATCATTTTTATTTTGTACACGAAATCAAAATATCACACGGAGCTTTCACCATGACCAAACTTAGTAGCAGGGGAAAGACATCGCAACATTTACACGTTTCAACTAGAGCACTTCTTTCCAGGTTTCCGATCCTGTACTGTTCTCTCAAATTCTCTCTAGAGATCTGACAATTGTGCGTTGTCGTTATACTTTTCCATACTAAATTTATGCATAAACTAAAATAGGATCATTGCTAAGATGAAGTAGGCATGTTTCGATGCCAAGAGGAGTGAAATTTGGATAAACATCTTGACTTACGCTTATGTCGACATTTGTGTAAATGACATATTTTTCTCAGTCTTGATTATGTCGTCTTATGCGAGGTTGACTGTACTATGTGTATAGTGTGATCCTGCTCTGCTATCAAATCCTACAGCCCTAATGTGATACATTATACCTCCTTTTATGTCTCAAGGATTTTGCAGGTTTTATATTCCAGTCCGGTAGTCTGTAGTCAGATCAGTGCAAAGGACACACCCCTTTCATAGAAACCTACCGGAAGAAGGATTTTGGTGTGTTAAAACGGTACCCCTTACTCTCTCCCGCAGTTTTATTGCCTGCATGAGGCGAGGAACTTTGTTCTTGCCTGACGTTGTCACAACATTGTCACGATAGGGTCTGTTAAAATGGAACTGACATTATCATAACTCTTATACTGATGCACCCCATTATATCATCTGCAGATTTCCATCCATTGTTGTATTAATCACTGAGATGCTCTTTTACTTAATATATAATCTGTGATATAGCAGCTTGTGAAGGGAACAAACTTCAATAAGCCAGTTTACAGTTAGCTCATGGGCACATTGGTACAAATGACCTCCTTTTTTTTTCTTATTTGGTTAGGCACTTCACTCATTTTCATAGTAGCGTAGGGTCAATGAACTTGGGAGTTAAAGCTTCGCATTTTTGAAGCTTGCATGCACTAAAGCGCGTGCTCTAGTTTCTGCTGGGACAAGGTGCCGCGCATCTAAAGGTTTATGACGTAACAAATGCTCCTATATTGGGAAAGGCGATTTTTCAGTGGGTGGAAATCACTGATCTCTATATATATGGAAGAGCAAGATCATAGGTCGAAAGTAACTGCTTGGTGGAGGTCTGTGCTCTCAGAGTGCTTTTCTAGTTATTATTATTATCATTCTCATCACTATCACAACTATAATGATCACAGCTATAACTAGAGAAGCACTCTGAGAGCGCAGACCTCAGCCAAGCATGCCGCTCATTTCCACCACTGATCTTGTTCTTCCATAGAGATATCAGTGATTTCCACCCATACGTACTTATAGCATTTTATTGTGTGATGAAAGTCGCCCGATTTTCCCAATATAGAAGTCTTTGTTATGTCATAAACCCTCAACTGCACGGCGCACCTCGACCTAGCAGAAACTAGAGCACGCACTTTAGTGCGCGCATGCAAACCTCAAATACGCGCAGCCTGAACCCCCAAGTTCATTGACCCTACCTGCCAAAATATCAAAAATCCTTCATAAATTCCCCCAAAATTCTCGGATCACTACCAAAAGTTAATCGTTTGTTACTTGTGTCATTCTCAACCTTTCCTGCAAGTTTCAGTCAAATCCGTTCACTACTTTTTGAGTTATTTTGCACACGGACAAACGAACTAATGAACTAACCAACAAACCAACGGTAACGAAAACATAACCTCCTCCCTTGGCAGAGGTAATTATAGTAGCAGTGATAGTGATAACAGTAGTGGTGATAACAATGAATATAATGTCAATACTAATGATGTCAGTATGGTACCATACAGATGTTTATACTACTACTCATGATGATAACAACTTTTGTAATAATCACAATACCATCAGTAATAGTACTACATACTGATAGTTATGATTCATTTTGTTGTTTGATAATGAATTTATCCATTTCTGAACCTGACTCTTGCATAAGTATGATGGACAGGCTTCTTTTTATCTTACAGTTATCACAATGATAGGTAACCTTAGCAAGATACGACACCTACCACCTGATCAATTGGAATGATCTTGCACAACTGCCAGAATGATATTAAAAAGCCAATGTTATAAAAGCGTACATCTACAATGATAAACACTGCATACGGTACACTGACAAACTGCTAATAGCACACATTAGAAAGACTACAGTTTGATTTCCTTATATAGTTCTAGCCCTAGCACGGCAGGCCTACTCCCATACCTCTCTCTTGCTGTCACCTACACGTTTCTACTATCTAAGATTAAGAAATTAGCATTATATTATATCATATATATATATATATATATATATATATATATATATATATATATACATATATATATATATATATATTGCAAGAGATAGTTCCCTTCCCAAACGTGCGCAGTGCCTCATTGTGGGTAGCATATGCTGAAAGAATAAGTCTAATCACCCTAATTTCTTTCAGTATATATATATAGATAGATATATATTGATAGATGGATATTCATGCTTATATAGAGCAATGAGAAACTGTGAATTATACAATGTACCCTAAATATGCAAGTGTATATATTACATTATACAGTGTATTATGATACATTTATATATTTCATGTACATCTGCAATATGTTTGTAATCAATTTTTTAATTTTATCTAACTTTTATCTACTAGTATTTTATCTATTTGTATCTTTGTATTTGTCTATTTATCTATTGAATGATATCTCACGTATCTACATCTCTCCCTCTTTCTCACTTTATCTCTCTCTCTTCTGTCTGTCATCTGTCTGTCTATATCTTTCTCTCTCTCTCTCCAATGATGAGAATGATATCATAGAGAGATATAAATGCTCCAAGGCTTATACACAACCCCTGAGCAATGTTTGACAAAGATTCTGCTATGTAGATTCTGACTACTCCAAGCCACAAGTCGAACGATCTCCTGGCAAGCTGGTATTGTATATGAGACTGTAGAGTGACTGCTGGGTTATATGATCGAACACTATCTCATGAGGAAGTGAATGGGACAGAAGCCCATGGACAGGAAGTCACCTGTGAAATTTACAACCTGTCACTTTCTGGTTTGTGATCACTCCCCTCATTCATTTCTTCCTGTTGTGCCCATATATGTTTATACAGATTTCATGCCACTGGTTGACTAAGTGTGGCCGATATGTGGATTAAGAAATACCCTAGCTGTTGAAAGCTGTCATTCTGCCACTTTGTTCAATTAACTCCAATGTCAATGAATTTATTTTGGCAATTTAAAGGGCATGTAATTCAATTCACAAGGGGGTCATTTGAATCATTACAACCAGTTTGTTTCTGTTATGCCATCCCCAAATGGCAATTTGATGGGTCCCTGGACATATAAGGATAATTATGTTCCCTTTGCCTCACATTGCCACTGCCCTTGTTATGAGTTAAAGTTAATTGCCTATTTGGTTGACTCAATGACAGTCTGAATAGGAAATAGGCTAATTGAGGCAGGAGATCTAGATGGAGTTGCGAGGACACTATTTTGTTTGTCACCTAATTTCATACCAGCAAGTGCTGGGTAAGACGAGAAAGCAGCTCACAATACAAAATGAAAGGACTGAGCTCATTCAGAGTGTAATACTATTCCTCATAATGGATGAATTGGCTTGAGTTGTTGAATATATGCACTTACATGGTAAAGTGCATGGACTATGTAAAGTGAGCTTTGTGGTGTCCATGCGACAGTTCTTAGAAATACTGTTTGTATTCTATCTGAGTAGCTGGTGCAAGAGCTGATTTTTAGCGACTGCAAAGTCCCGGTTCCCCAAAGTTCCCCAGATGCTGCTCAGATTCCTTAATTGAGCTGCCACTCGATCTGAAACTCTTTCACTCTTTATGTGCCACGTTCGCAAGTCTGACTCGGCCGATGGCATGCCAATTAAGTTTGCATATTCCGCTCAAACGCACAAACCCGCCCAAACCGACTGATTAATCACAAAATGCCACAGTACATTTAAAGCCTTTCTCGCGATTCCATTCCTGCTGCATGTAGCTTGCATTTTATGTGGTGATTGACTATCAATCGGTGTTCCTTACTGGATTTGCGAGTAAATTCTAAGTTTCTGTCATTGTTTTGTGTGCAAAAGTCATGTCTCTACAATAATGTAGCTACAGGCCATTTGAAAGAAAAACAATCATAGACTTGATAGATTTGTCATACAAGTCATATCAAAGCAAAGCTTGGCATTTTCTCTACAACTTTGCACATTACAATGTCCAGGGTAACAAAAATCTTTACAAGTTAAATAGATTTGAAAAACAGAATGTTTTCCCGAAGCATGTTTACATTGCTGTCTCAGAATAATGTGGCACACAGGGGGTTTGCACCATGGCAAATAAAGAGTTCAGGAATATAGCTCCGCTCTTATCAGAAAGAATACAAGCAGTACTAGGGAATATCACGAGGTCACACCGCAAAACTCACTTTACATAATTACCACTATAACTTGCCCCAAATATTGGTAACTTGAACCGTACCTAAAGTCTATTTCATTAATGAATAAATGATATCGACACACAACACATAATTTATAAATACTAAACAAATTTTACAGGACTGTTATTTGCAACTTTGTAGACAAAAGACACAACCACACAACCACACACACACACACACACACACACACAAACACACAAGCAAAATGTCTTTTGGGTTTAGAGTGAAGTTACAAGATCAATTGTATTAGAAAAAAAGACTTTTTTAACTGAATGTAATTATTTTTATCATTTATTTATTTATGTATTTTATACTGAAGGGTTGGCCTGTTCAGTTTTGTAAAACTGCTTTCCAAAGGCACTCTGAAGTAGTAACAAACATCATTCTACATGAAAATACACAATACAGATACATTTAACCTTGTAAATGACAAACATTGAGAGTGGATTAATGATAAGTATATATCTAAAAATAAAAATAAATATGTAGATAAGTGGATATCACAATATTCAGGGACCACTCAAAATGAAATAGGCACCAGGAAATGTGCATCCCTTAAAGGGGAAAGCCAGTCCAAATATAAGTTAGTCTGATAATAAAAGAGTGAAATCTTCCGAGTTCAACAGTAAAAAAAAAGAGTGAAATCTTCCGAGTTCAACAGTAAAACTTTGACTAGGGGTGCGTTTATAAGATTTCTCTTCTGGCCAGAAACAGTGTTTTGAAACACTGTTTCTGGCCAAACAGTGATTCTAGCTCGAAAAAAATTCTTATAAACGCTCGCCGTGATTTGAAACAGTGTTTTGAAACACTGTTTGTAAACGCACAAAATAGTGCGTTTACAAACAGTGTTTCTGTAGAATCAGTGTTTCAAAAATCTTATAAACGCAACCGCGATCGCAAACACTGTTTATGTGACGTCACAATGCCTTGCGCGCACCCTGTTTGACCTTTTGCCGAGGAAAAACTACGCAGAGTGAGTTGCGCAATGGCACAGTCTGAGCAAGAGCCCAAACACGCTCGGAGAAAAAAATCTTATAAACGCTCTCCTGACGAAAGTGTGATTTGAAACAGTGTTTCAAAACAGTGATTCTAGGCACGCAAAATCTTATAAACGCACCCTAACATGGGATGAAAAAGTAAGGAAGTTGTGACATTTTGAAGTTTTGCTTATTTCTGCAAAATTTTTCTTGTACGGTGAAGATGAATATGCAGATGAGTGAGCTAACCATGTCATAACCTCACATTTTTTCACTGATCGTGTCCAAAGAGATGATGAAAATTCAAAATTCAACTTCAGAATAGTGAAAAGTTAGATATACTGGGATTTGGACCTCGCGCTTAATTGTGTTTGAATGAAAAACTGGACATTTCAAAACTTTATGTACAAACTATATGGCAAGTAGTGAGAGGATGACATGCTCACTTTGTCATTTGCATATTTATATTGACCGTTCAAGAACAGTTTCCTAAAAATTCTTGGAACTTCAAATATCATAACTTCCTTATTTTTCACCCAATTTTGATCAAAATTTTACCGTTGAACTCGTAATATTTTTGCTCTTTCTTATCAGAATAACTTATATTTGGACTGGATTTTTCCTCTAACGTACACCTCCTTGTTGATGTTTTCATTTAGAGACGGTAAACAGAATGTATATAATGCTTCTCTTCCTTGCTGCTAAATGCAGTTTGAGATGAAATTCACCACACTGAGTGGAGCTAAAAGAGAGCTAATTCCTTTTGCTCCATACTGTGTTGATATAATCTTTATAATTAAATCACAATTAGTATAATCACGCATTAAAAACTTTCAATTCAAATTGGCAGAATTCAAATGATTGAAAAAGACTGCTCTGATGTTGACAAAATCCCCACAAAATCTCCAAAATCACATCATTTGCCTTGCTTGATAACAACTCGCATTAGACAAAATCATGTAAAAAGATGTAAATTTGGCACTATCGATGTACTTTTTGAGTAAAGCAGTCAAAATCCTATGTATCTGACAAAAAGTTTTAAAGATTCATCTTGCACAGCTTCGGGTTTCAAAGAAAGTTCACCATCCACTGAACAGTGGTGATAGAATATTTTTGTCCTGCAACAAATGTTCAAAATTAGTACGCCAGTATATTTACCAATGTGGTTATCTCGTTGAGAAGTTAGGAAGAGCTACTAGTATACAAACAGCTTTACCATGCAGGTTCACTTCCAATGACCAAATCACTGTGTGGGTGATCATCACAATGTTGATGAGTTTTCAGCGATTGGCACAAGCACTGTATAGGTTGGCTTATTCAGATCTCTAAGTTACTGACCTCTTTTACGTACATGGAGTTCATTATACACAAGTGTGAATACATTTTATGGATGGAGATGGAAACAATATATGGACGGATAGATAGATACATTGATAGATTGATAGATATGAATATATATATATATATATATATATATATATATATATATATAGGAGAGAGAAAGAGAAGGAAAAGAAATGAAAATATGAACATTTTGCTTTCATTTACTTTCTTTCTTTCCCTTTCTTTTCTTTCACTTTCGTGATTTTTCTTTCTCCCTTGTGATCCTTTTTTTTGCTAGCACTTAGCCATCCAATGTGATAACGTGCCACATAAGTATTGCAAATTATCATTATGCTTCGAAATGCTGTACTCTTCTGAACATATGATATAATCATATCATTGTGTTTGTTTATATATGTATACATATATATATATATATATATGTATATATGTATACATATATATATATATTTATATATAAACACAATGATATGATTATATCATATGTACGTACAAACAGATCAGATTTTGCTTCTATGTATTCAAATATCTTTGCAGTACTTTGCAGAAAAAAGACTAATTGTAACAGTCTTTGGGCTGTCTTCAACAATCCTTTGATCAGTTTCCAACATACTTCATCACAGCATAGGGGAAAATAAGATAGAATCAAGTGAGTTCCTCAAGGGCTTGATACAAAATGTCCAAACTCCTCCAAATACTTTTTTCTCTATTTATCAGCCATGTGGAAATCAGCGGCCAACTGGATACCAGCCTAGTGGTACAGGTGACTAGATTGACAAACCACTTGTGTAAATGTTTTTGTAATTTCTTAGCCAGTGTCAAAAACACCTGTCTGCAGCTATCTGTATCTTCCTGTCTTCTACTTACACTGTACCCAGGCCAGAAGGTGAACAAAGATTTCTGTTCATGAAAAACTGACTATTCACTGTGTATTGCTAATCTGATTTTTTTTTTTGTTTCCTTTACCCTTATTTTCTAATTTTTTTTTGTTTTGTTTTTATTGTGTTAGATTATCAGAAAATAATAGTACAACAAATTCTGGTCTCATTTCAGCTGTGCATTTACTGAATACTTTCTTTTAACCCATTGAGGACAGTTTGATTTTGCTACAGCACAAATTTCCAATAGATGCCTGCCTGAATATACTCGGGACTCGTCCTCAACTAGTTAACGGGGTTAATGCATAGATCAGATTATCACTGAACAGATAATTCCGCTTTTGGTATGTATCTCTACAATATATGTATGCTGCCACTAGAACTGTCTGTCCAAATAAGCACTTTGCTACAATAAACACTATACATTTTCCCAAACATACCTTTGCTATGAAAACAAACAAACAACTGACAGTTGCTGAAAGGTGATATTCAATTAACACATCCATTGTTCAAAGAAATGACTTCATCTATTTTGTATATCAATGCAAAATTTCATTCACTGGAGTTATGGCATTGCGTTACACACAAAACCAATACCAACAATCCCATGACACCCGATATGAAAATTTCTGATGAAATTATCATGGAAAGATACAAACAAGCCACACCATTCATCATCAAATAGTTATACAAAAACCATAGACACTATATGAATATATATTCTCATTTATGATATTAATAATACAATATATCTTGTTTCCCCCTCCCCATTTTTAGAAGACTGTCCCCTAAGCTACCCCAATCCTATCTACCCCCCCCCCCCCAAAAAAAAAAAGTTCATGCTAAGTATTCTTGGGCAGAGTTGAGTGCTCTTCACTGTTCTCAAGCTTTGTTCAGCAAGTCACTGTAGCAAAGTAAAATGAAACCTATTAAAGGTACAGTTTACCTTTGGGAACAGTGATTTAAAAAAATTTCAAGATATGACATTTAATGCATATGTTTCGGTCTGTTGTACCACAAAACATCCTATCATATAAAATTTTCGCAATAAAGCCTAAAATATAAGGAGATATCTGTATTTTTCTCAATAAACCGTAACTGTAGACGGTTTACTCTGGAAACATTTGTATCATAACTATTGTTCTTATTTTGTATACTTAACAATACTTTACATCGATTTTACCGACTCAAATTTTACAGTGGTTCTTTCTATCCCTAACTCACATTTAAGATCTATTTTACAGCATTAATGCTGGGTTTTTGTGTCATCTGCAAATGGTAAATTATGCCTTTAAGATATGCACTGACCTTGTGTATCATGCCAGACCTTGTTCCCAAGACCGTGATGGTATCCCTACCCATGGGCATGACAGTGATGGAGGTGTAGTGGTGACCGTGGCCGCCACCCCTCAGGTAGTCATAGGAGCGGAGGCTAGCATCCGCTTCGATAGGATGCAGGTCTCCTGTCCCACAAAAGCTTTCATCAACCAACCTGTACTGTTGAGAGTGTGTGAAAATAAGTGTGCCTACATTAGCAATTACTTATATCTTTTTCAAAACTCACTGTTCAGGTTACTACCTTTTGCATTGTACATAGAAGATTCATATTATTCAACTCTGTATTCATTGTGGTCTTTATCTGTTTAATATTGACACTGCTCTGTTCATATATTCAGTCAGTTATCATATCTCTTTATTTATTCATTTATCATTTCTTTCATTCATTAAGTCTGTCATTTCTGTACTTGTTTTTAACTTTAACCATTATCTTCTTTGACCTAGACCTGGTAGTATGGAGGTGTATAAATCATGATGGCAAGGCACAGAATGCTACTCACTGTGGCATATGCACAGGGTTTATTTGGAGAGAAGTGTCTCAGGCCTTGGTATCCATAACCGTTGAAACATCCTTGGAGTCCCTCGCGAATTTTCCTAGACACTTTCTTCATGGTGAAAATGCAAAGAGCCGAGTGTCCCGTTGGCTTGTTGGGAGAACTCTCTGAGCTCTCGGCAAAGATGCCGTAGAGGGCGTACTCATCGGGAGCAGTTCTTAGTCTCTTTGCCATGTCAGATCCTACGGGCCCGAAATGTGCAGCCTGGAGCAAGTTGTAAGTACGTGTGCGATCACGACTGATGCACTGCAGTGGGATTTCAGTGTAAGAGTAGTAACCTGTAGAACGACCAAATTTTTAATAGTTAGCACACAGAAGTTCAGTTAACAGATGCAAAAGGTACCTGATTAATCAAGATATGATGTTGGCTTTGGCTCATATGATAGGAAAAACATTTTGGAATGCCCAAATGTTTGATTGATGATTTTGTATTTTACAATGAAAAAAAAAAAAAAAACTTGACATTGTGTTGTTTTCTGGTAGAGGGCCCTAAGGTGTGCGGGCTTACAAAAACTCACATAAACTGATGAAAGAACATATCAAAGAGCTTTCAAAACTCTGGTCAAATCATGTCATGAACAAAAATTTGATTTGGGGTAAAATTTAATGCCACGGTTCTTCTGTTGAGCTGGCTGAGATTAGTTATATTTGTGCCTTTGTTGTTGCTGGTAGATACACTACTACAGCTAAAGTCTGTGTTGTTGTTGTTGTTGTTGTTGTTGTTGTTGTTGTTGTTGTTGTTGTTGTTGTTGTTGTTCTTGTTCTTGATGATTTTTTTTTAAACATTTATTGCCACAAGGTTTCTCATTATAATGAAGCTATGCTGAACGTACAATATCTCATATGAGTTGTCATTTTTGATAAACATGCAATTTCTTGGTAGTCTCCTTTGAAACCTGCTGGAATGAAGTTTTGGTTGAGGTCTGCATAACTTTCTGGCATAAAACACTCCCACAAACACACAAGGTCACAAAGCACAATTTAATGTGGTTTATGAAAAGATGTGAAGATAACTTTGTCAGTTGCATTCATCTCCACACAAAGCACTGATCAAAGAGAAGCTCCAAGGCTCAGGCTACTTCTCTTACTACATCACAACCATAGCAGAACTATCCCAATATCATTTCCCACATGTATGAGAGTAATTATTAAACTTGATGTGAGTAAAAAAAAAAAAAAAGCACCCTTCCCCACTGGCTATCAGCCCCCCCCCCCCCAAAAAAAAAGCTTTCAATATCTTGTGATCACACTCCCATTTTCTACACCAGCTGCAATTGGTTTTGTTGTTCAATTGCATTTGACACTTGTGATGACTCATGTACTCCAAGGCTCTGTCCACAAGATCTGTTGCTTTTGCATATCATACCAAATTTGATGGGACTATCTAACTTCAGATGAACTCAAAAGGGAATCTTGTTGAGTTTTTACATGTACTGTACCATCACCCTGTGACTTGATTTACGATTGAAACAATGTTTTTTTGCAATGAAATTCTGTCTCTTTCTCTCTCATTTATATCTTACGCTTACATTCTCAACAAACCTAAAATATGCATAAGATGGCAATAAACCTTCCTCAATTCCCTATTTTTACCAAATTTGTTTATCTTTTTTCATTGTAATCAAGTGTCTGTCATCACCCACCTATGTCATGTGAACAAATGCGCACCAGTCTACTTTCATAGGCCTCTTGATCAACATCTACCCTCTGCACCGTAGTGAAGTACTTGAACTCATCCCATGAGAATCCGCTGACGTATTCAATGGGGTAAGTATGTGCATACTCCTCCCTCAGGTCAATAAAGGTGTACCGCCCGAATTCAAGCTCTTGATACGCGAGGTCGAGAGTCCAGCGGTTGTTGTGCTTCCGCAAACACTTTGTAGAGACAGCGTGCTGGCGAATCAGGGTGCCGTTGTAGAGCGGGTTGAAACTCATGGCAGTGTAGATGCCCTGGACGTTGTCCGTCCTACCTCGGTAGTTGGACGTGGTGGTCCCGAAGAAGGCGACGACAGATTTGCCGATCCCGAGGGAGGATTCCTCGTAGTGGTCGACGTCGTGCACCCTGGCTTCCACGGTCTGGATGTCCGCCAGGTGATGGAGCACGCACGTTCCATTGAAGGCAGTGCCGCAGGCCATCAGGAAGTCGTTCTCGCGATCGATCAGGAGGACCCTGTTCTCATTCTCTCCGGACCCATCTGGTAGGGCGCAGCCATCTTCTCCTCTCACACAGAAGTTGGAGATGTCAGCTGTGATGGAGCTCTGTGCAGCAATCAACGATAGATTTGAGTTGAGGTGGTAGACAAAGTTTGTGCCCCCAAGGTACAGGTTTCCTGTCATTTCGTCCATCATGGCGTGCTGAACAGGAAGTTCGGGTTCAAAGGCCATCAAATTGTCAATGCTCAGTTGGCCTGCAGTATGTCTAATAATCAGCTGGCATATCAGCAAAAGAACCCAAAGTCTGCAGTGAATGTTGAAGGCTATTGGTAGCTGTGCCATGGTGGTGAAACGGTTGCGTGCTGGTCTTGAAACAGAAGTTCACATTCACTGTTGAGTTTGTCAATTCTACATGGTCTGTAAAGAAAAGAAAGAAAATAAAACATCTATGAAGACTAATTGCACACAGAGATTTCATTTACGAGCTTCAATCGGAAATGCTGACGTTTCGGTGTTAAAAATCAGAATAATGATGTATTGCTTATTCTGCACAGGAAGTATGGATTAATCACAATCACATGATTGATATTGAAAGTGAGCTGTGAAAACCACATGATAGGCTATTCTCTTCCAATCTTTAGTCCTTCTCTTGTAAAAAAACTCAACACTCCTGCATAGTTCCATTACATCATTTATGAGCGGAAGTGGTTATGAAGTATATATGTATATGTTCATTACTTTTGTACTTGAAATGGATGTTGTAGTTTTGGTTGTGGTCATAATGGAAGGTGGGTCCCACTTTTAATTAGGACTACTTTGTTTTGAATCTCAGCCATTTCAAAACTAATTTTCAACAAATAAACTTTGAATTCCTATTAAAATTGTACCAGTATGTGCTTCCACATTTCACAAGTATAGTGTCTCATTATCTCATTACTCAGCAGTTTAAAAGTATGGCTCTGATCTCTGTTTGTACTCTCCCAATGTTCTGTATAGATTTCTCTTAACATTTCTTTTCTATTTCTGCACTCTGAATCTATTGTGCCGAGTTTCTACTCTTAAATTGTATGCACGGACTTGCAGAATAAGAGCCACTGTCTGAGCAAGTTCCTTTTTAATATTACCATGTTGAAATGAAATAAAAATGAATGAATGAAAATGCTATGGCTTGGGTCTCTTTAAGATGCCACCAGGCATTCGGCATCTCTCACCCCAGAGGGCTGCCTGGGACTTCCTCCTTCCGGCCTTTCAAACTTACAACGAGAATTCCCCGGGCAAACTTTCAGTCCCCCTGAGCTCTGACTATAGTAAACAAACAGGGCAGAGAGCTGTTTGAGAAGTGTGGACGGTTGGACATATGAATAAAAAAAGTTTTCATATTGATTTAAAGCCTGAATATAGTTTTGGCACTGCAAAAACATGTATACATGTATATACACATTTATTTGTTTGGGGGGTTTTTTGAGGGAGGGCTTGGAGAGACACACAAACACACACACACACACACACACACACACACACACACACACACACAGCTTAATCTGCAACTTGTTCCTCATTTAATTCAATTTGCCCAATACTGTACATCACAATGTGTTGACAAGTAGAATTGAAATAAATCACATCAAAATGTGTCCAACCAATGAAGATATACAGAAAAAGAGACAGAGAGAGCGAAAAAAATATATACAATAAACAAACTTTGCTCAGTATAGTTTCCACAAGTCCTGCAAAATATTATAATAATGACTTTGACTACACCAAGTTTCATCATGCAAAAGTTTCGCTACATTCCTTCCTGCACCTAATGCTTTGTCTTCATTAATGTGGTTTTGAAAGGAAGTCACAGTTTATATCTAACCATCATTGGTAAGTATTCTTAAAACAATGCTAGACCAAGATGTGAGATTGAGAGTCATCTAATTAGCTTTAATGCCAGCAGAATGTTGAAAATTGAAAGTTCCTTTTCAGAATGTTGAAAATTGAAAGTGATTGAAAGTTCCTTTTGATGTTATGTATTCATGTAAGCATTATGTATATTACTTTGTATTACTTTATTAGCTCCGACAAGGGAGGAGGTTATGTTTTCGTTACCATTGGTTTGTTTGTTAGTAAGTTAGTTAGTTTGTTAGTGTGTCCGTATGCAAAATAACTCAAAAAGTAGTTAACAGATTGAGATGAAACTTGCAGGAAAGGTTTAGAATGACACAAGTAACAAATGATTAACTTTTGGTAGTGATCTGAGAATTTTGGGGGAATTTATGAAGAATTTTTGATATTTTGGCAGGTAGGGTCAATGAACTTGGGAGTTCAGGTTGCGCGTATTTGAGGTTTGCATGCGCGCACTAAAGTGCGTGCTCTAGTTTCTGCTAGGGCGAGGCGCGCCGTGCAGCTGAGGGTTTATGACGTAACAAAGGCATCTATATTGGGAAATCGGGCGACTTTCAGCACACAATGCAGTATGTATGGGTGGAAATCACTGATCTCTGTGGAAGAACAAGATCGGTGGTGTAAATGAGCTGCATGCTTGGCGGAGGTCTGCGCTCTCAGAGTGTTTTTCTAGTATGGAAATAAAATCATTTTGAATTGAAAAAAAAATAGCTTTCATATTAACTCCTCGGGTCAGTTTGCTATTGTTGCATATCCTGAACGAATTTGAATACACATGTACATTTGTATATCATGTACGGCAAAGATCTTTCACCATTACTATATATATTTATGATAAGGATATAGAATATCTTCCACAAATGTGCCCATGCATCACAAAACCAACAAAAAATCACACACTTATTTTGTGTGAGGACTGAAAATAGGTAAAATGGGTCAGCCCAGCCAATCTTGATTATTAAATATTTTCTGAAAGAGCAAGTCTTAATTCTTCTACATCATACTGAAGTTGTGATCATATAACAAACAGGAAATTCTGGTTTAAGCAGTTTTTCTCTAATACTTTTTTTTTGGTAAAATGTGATTAGGTGAGTCTTATAGAGTTCCCTTTTCATTTCTTAAAAACCCTGTCCATACCCTCACTTTTAACTCTAAAAACTTTGGAAAGGATGATGCTACAGCTTTGAAAGTTGGCATTAATCATCTACAGAATGTGTTGATAAAGATGTTCAACTTCAGCTTAATCCAATGATTCCTTCATTATTGATGCTTCAGTGGTTTACTCTCTTAAAAAATCGAGTGAAAATTTTCACTCTTGAAGGAGTGAATACAAAAAAGAGTGAATTTAGAGTGAAATTGGAGTGAATTTCGAGTGAAAATGTTCGTTTTCACTCGTTTTAGAGTGACGTCAGGGATCACTCCAAAACTCCAAAATGAGTGAAAATGAACATTTTCACTCGAAATTCATTCCACTTTCACTCAAAATTCATTCCACTTTCACTCAAAATTCACTCTTTTTTGTATTCAGTCCTTTAAGAGTGAAAATTTTCACTCGATTTTTTTTTAGAGAGTACATCCTGTTTTTTGTTCCATTCATCACACAGCTAGCACAGCTTGGTAAAGATTAAACACCTAGTAAGACCCTAAATTCAAGAGCCTCTTTTCTCTGTTCACGCTTTCTAGAGTGTGTGCTTTCTGTCTAAAATTAGGAAAGGTTAGGAGAGTCCATTTGAATTGAGTTATACATCATTTTAAAGCTTTAAGTCTACACTTTAAGAATCTGCTCTTAACTAAAAATCCATATCTAGCGACTTTTTGTTGGTTTTATGATGAAGGGTCACATATATAACAATTGGGGAATTATCCTCTTACTCACTCAGCAGCAGTACATAAACTTGACAAGCCTTGCTACCGGTTACAAATGCGATAAGGAAACGGGAATGTGTGTGCACAAGTTTTCGACCTTGACTCGTCAAAACCGTAACATTTGCATTCTATATTGACTATAATTTGCTATAGCAGGAAGTGTCTGAGTATATGTGTGTTGTAACTGTCATTCCATGAGGCTATAAAAAAATGTGTGCGAGTGTGCTTCATGTGCTGAAAGAGTGCATTTAGGATGCTCATGAAAGCGCTGGTTTAAATTGCATGCATGCACTGCATACTACAGTGCAATGAAATGGAGTTAGAAAAGCATTAACAGTGGCGGATCCAGGGGGAGTGCACCAGGCGCCCCCTTATTCTTTTTTTAAACAAAAGAAAAAAATGGGGGGGTACATGCGCCATCCCCCCCCCCCCTTTAATTTTGTAAAGGCGCCCCCTCTTTACGGAATTCCTGGATCCGCCCCTGATTAACATTAAACATTCTTACTTTTTAGAAGGTGCATGTCTTTGGTGGAAAATGTCTCCCCATCATGTTGCATAAAGACTTAATTTTAGAAGTTTAACTTACAATGACACTATAGCCACAGAATAACTAAGCAACTTTCAGAGTTGTTTTTACATTTGCTCTGATTGTTTGGTGAATTATTATTATCTCTGCCAAGGGAGAGGTTATGTTTTCATTACCGTTATTTTGTTTGTTCTAGTTTGTCCGTGTGCAAAATAACTCAAAAAGTAGTCAACGGATTTGGATGAAACTTACAGAAAAGGTTGAGAATGACACAAGTAACAAATGATAAAATTTTAGTAGTGATCCGAGAATTTTGGGGAATTTAGGATGGATTTTTGATATTTTGACAAGTAGGGTCAATGAACTTGGGAGTTCAAGCTGCGCATTTTTGAGGTTTTCAAACGCGCACTAAAGTGCATGCTCTAATTTCCGCCAGGGTGAGGCGCCCCTTGCAGCTGAGGGTTTATGACATAACAAAGGCTTCTATATTAGGAAATTGGGCAATTTTTCAGCATTATGGCCATGGGTGGAAATCACTGATCTCTATGGAAGAGCCAAAGGAGCTTTTCCCCAGTGGTGGAGAGGAGAAAAATGTCTTTGGGAAGGGCAAGATCATCGGTGGAAAGTAGCTGCTTGGTGGAGGTCTGCGCTCTCAGAGTGCTTTTCTAGTTGTAACTGGTTTTTTAACATCAAAGTGGGCCAGAATGATTCAAACAAAATGGCAAGGTGGGTCTCATTTAGAAAGAGTCACAGTTTCATGTGAAAGAACGACACAGAAATTGGAAAATTTAAAACTTGATTAAATATCATCATTGCACATGTTTTCTAAAAACCAACAACAAATCATTCATGCATGTGTATTCATTAGCATACACAGTCAATAAAAGGGTGTTGAGCTGTAGTAACAGAAATACAACTGGCGATGCAGCTTTTACGATGAGAGAGATAGAAATAATGAGGCTATGACAGAGACATGTCACGTACACAGTATACAGATTGACAGAGAGAGAGGAGTGTACGCAGACATATTAAAGTGGGGGAAAACTGATAAACATTACCACTTTCACTCGTAATCTTTTCCCAGTAGGTGCAGCGACGCCAGATGACAGTCACGGTATAAATCTCCTCTGTGGAATCCAACTACCAGTAAGTGACATGCGGTCATGCCGTCTCCAAGTTTAAAAGATAGTTGTTCGGCCAGAACGAACTCTCTCCCTATCGCTGGCAGTAAAATGCTATATTTTGTAAACGAACAGCACAGCTACTGTCTGCTTCGCTGTATAATAATTCAGCTGTGATAACAAGCCTGCTTCACATCCTCTGTGCGAGCTTCCACCACCGACCAACTATCACTGCCTGCCTGTGCGGGCTCAGTAACCCGAGGGGAAACGCTCAACCCGCAAAACTTCCTGCTCTAACTGCCACTCATTCCTGAACGCCTTTCGCGTCTCCTGCGTCCCATCAAACTTATATCTTTTGTGGTTTTAGTCGAGCTCATAACCGGGAAATGGGCGCAACACAATCAGAACACAGAGATAGGGCCGCTGGGGATGCCCAGAAAACAGTTCGAAACGTATAACGATATTGAAAGAAGCTTGTTTCCGAAGTCACTCGTTGAGACGATACCGTCTCCTTTCTTTGCGTTCTCCTTTTATCGCAAATTGCTGCAGACGACCCTGTACCCGCGCGTTCATCACTTGAAATCCATCTGATTTGTCAATGACATTGTCTAGATACATAAATGTTCAGATTATGTCACATAAAATGTCAATCCCGATATTTTTCTTTAAACTTTGGTTTCCATTTTCATCACCACCTGGGGCTCGCTGCCAAAATTGAGAACATTCTGGAGAAAGTTTAACATCTACAGAAGATTTCAATGCATTTCTTCGTATGTTAAACGAGTTTGTCCATGGGGAAGCGAATAAAGCATTACAAAGTTTAGGTAACAGAGTAACATTAAAAATGGGAATCCTTACATCTCTCTATTTTACTTTTGCTATCATGTTATTTTGATACAAAGAAGCAGAGGAAGTATCGCAGATGTGCACGCGAAGGAAGTGGCGAAAATCTACGAATGCAGTCAGGTTACTATGAATTCACATAAGACTATAAAGAGCATATACTCGGTATACGAAATACTTTCTGTATACTAGTAGCCGTCACTCGAGTGTGCACGTCTGTGATTCAGAGCCATTGAGTTTTGATTACAGTTGAGGGGAAATTGTGCAATGTTTAAAACAAGGAATAAAGTAAGATATATAAGCATGTAAAGCATGGCCTATTTATGAATAATTCAATTCAACGGATCCAAATGTTCTGTTACTGTTATGATTAATTAGTTAATTTATTATTATTCATTTACTTAGGTGTCTAATCAGCTACATCAGGTTCTCTAAAGGGCCGGCGGACCCCCCCCCCCTTTTTTTTTGCACCATACAAAGGAATACATCAGTGTTACCACTATAACTATACACTGCGCTATAATTTAAGCTGTAAAGACTTTTTTGTTTTGTTTTGTTTTGTTTGTTTGTTTTTTGTTTGTTTGTTTGTTTGTTGTTGTTGGGTTTTTTTTTTTTGTTGTTGTTGTTGGTTTTTTTTTGTTGTTGTTGTTGTTGTTTTGTGTTTTTTTTTTTTTTTGCTTGCTTGCTTGCTTGTCAGCTGAAGAAACCCGGAAGTGGCACCCTACAGAACTACAGAAGTTGTGCTGGAGACCTTTTTTTTTTCTTCTTCTTTTTTTTTTTTTCTTGTTAGCTGATGAAACCCGGAAGTGGCACCAGAAGTCCGAGTGCCTCCCCCCCCCCCAAAAAAAAAAACCCCAAAACAACAAGGCATCATAATGCATGTGATATCAAATTCATTCCAGAATCCTCCTGAAACACACGCAAGCAACTTCAACAGCAGAAACATTGTACCGTAACAGTAGGCCTATTACTTTCTTAGGAAGACAACATTCAGTGCAGTTCCATAATTATGCTCCACCGACAATTCCTCCGAAAATTGCAGCAACTGCAATGCTCCGCGACGATAAGTTTTCTACCGACATTTCCCCCGTCGACATTGATTTGCTCCGCTGACAATGCTCCGCTGACAATGTTCTGCTGACAATGTTCCGCCGACATTGATTTGCTCTCCTCGACAATATTGCTCCGGCTACATTTCTTTTTTTTTTTCAAACAGGCATTTTCTCCCTTCGAAATAATAGTGCTTCTCTGACTCTTGGGCACTGAAGACTATATTCTCAATTAAATTCTCTATAGCTATTTTGATGTAGGCCTATATATTGATGTTCGCTTTTATGAATTATGCGTGAAACTGTATGGTCTGGCGACATTTGACTATTATTCAGAAATTATTTTGAACAGCCCGACTTTTCGAGGCTGGCCGTGTTGACCAACCAAGACAAACTATTGTCCCCTAAAGACCCCATCAATACACGTACATCTTGGAGTACGATCTCTCTCATTTTGACCTCACTTCATCCTCTCCTTTTACATTTTGAAGTAAAGTCGTTCTTTCAAGTGATGAGTTGAATCTATTTTCATATCAGCAATCCACAGTTTTACCACAAATATATGCCTAATGTAAGAGGAAGCTAGTTTTGCTATTTTAAGGCGCTTTGCACTAAAATTGTTGGGTGTAAACAGGTGGAAAGTCCAACCTCCCTGGTTAAAACATATGCGTTTCGTATAACCACTTGAGTGTCGGTACTTGGTGATCTGTGTGCTGAGTTGTTCAGCTCGATGGTGACGACAGTAATTGTGAATGTTTTTGTCAAAAGGATGCAATGATTTGATTAGCGATATATTTGATAATTACTGTAATGTTGATGTCAAAGACTTTGGCAAAATTTATATACCGAGAAAAGAGGCTTTGAAGTTTAGGGTTTAGACAGGTGCGTAATTTTATTCAGCTGTGCTTTCTGCAATGAGTGAAGAAGAAAAGGACATAAAATCCATGGCAACCACATTGAAAGGAATATCAAACTAAAGTGAATATTTGCACATCATTAATACATCCTATCAACTATGACCGATACTAACTTCCAACGCAACCCTTTCAAAAGTTATCCGATTTGAAAGTGAAGAGTGTTTGAAGGGTTTCTAGCGCTCCAGGTCCGTGATAACGTGAGAATTAAGGCCTATGGAGTCAGACCGAAAGAAAGTGTTAAAAACAACCGACAAAAAGACAATTCATATATGCGGGGACTGAAAAAAAAAATCAATGAGTTCTATCAGGAAACAGCTGCTTGCAGGAGGAAGGACAAGCATAGCCGTAGGTGGCGTACTAAAGAAAATCCATTAGGAAATATTGAACCTCAAATGTTGTTTACGTGAGAATATGTAGCTAACTTGCTCTGTACCATTACCAGGATCTAGTCACGAGTTATTGAATTTACCATTTTAACCAATACACATTATAAATATGTCCATAGTAAAATTTGTTCCTGAAAATCAGGAAACTTGCAGCATTTAATGCATGTCAGCCCGGCATGTCACTCGGATTCCTTTACTGAAATGCTTTTACAGGATTTGGAGCAGTAGAAGAAAAAGTTAATCGCTAGTCACGTGATCGTCGGGAATACAATGCATTCATAGATTTGAATACACTGGTAGAGCATAGCTTATTCATCCACCCATCAACTGAATGCATTTTGATACTTAAATATCTCGTTAGTATGCATTCATTTGTCAGAGATAGAATATGGTGTTTTTTTTTTGATAGAATGTTGTTTTTTATATTATTTTTTTTGTTTTCTTGTGTTTTGTTTGTCTTTTTGTTTGTTTATATCATAAAGGTAATGATAATGTACTTTTTCTTGCACATTGTTGCCCAAGGATGAGGCTCTTTCTTTGGTAAAAACCTATGTAGGCCTATTTTCTTGCTGTTGTTCTTGTTGCTGGTGTGTTGTTGTTGTTGTTGTCATTGCTGTTGTTGTTGTTGTTGTTGTTGTGGGTTGTTGTTGTTCACACTAGTTTTGCCCATTAATAACATCCTATTCTGCAACATCTTCTCAATAAGATGAAAAAAAATCTCTTGAACAGTGTATTGCCTACGTGAGATCAAGTGTAATTTCGGTAAAATTGTCAATTCAACTTTAAACTTAGAGGAATGTAATTGACTGCCATGTTGGCTTATGGTTTGCAACTTCTGTTAAGGCTTGAAACCCACAGGTAGCTCATACTTTGTTCATTATTTTACAATGATTTTTACAATGCTATAATGAACATTTTTTTTAATTAGAAAGAGGTTTTTACCATGTCTCTGCAATGCTATAATGTAGAAATTATTGTATTTGTCTTTTTTTGTGTGTGTGTATTAAGTTAACTTATTTTCTTATTTGTAATAACTTCCCCCAGTGAGATCAATATGTATAAATTTCCTGACCAGTTTATTATTTGCCTACCTGTGGTGAATTTGGGTAAATCGTTGACATAAAATCTAACTTTATTGCATGTAAATGAACTCTCATGTTCAAGTATTTTGTTAGTTTGTTTGCTGATCCTCAATGAGTTTGTGTGTAAATGTGTGTTTTGTGTGTAAATACATATATATATTATGTATATATATATATATATATATATATATACAAATATATTATATATATTCATATCTATGTTTTATTATATATAAAACATGAAGTGGGCCTCGTACGTGATGGGTGCTGCATTTAAAGTATAGTTGTGACGAAGGAAGAAGGGCTGCTAGCAGACGTTGCAGAAGTTCACTTTGTCTCTTATTGCTTTTATTATATATATATATATAAAAGAGTTTCATCGCAAAAATGGTCTAAGCGCCAATTCAAAGTGAGTCCATCATCAGATAGAGCAAAATTTAACCTTTCCAGTAATATCTCACTTGTAACATAACAAGGAATATTCTAGAAGATATACCCTGTAAAGATTATATCCTGCATTTTCTTATCATTTTCTTTGTTTTTTAGCAGCTTTAATCACAAATACTATCTCAACTTAACAAGAATGGATTTAGCTTGTTCTGTCAAAAAAACTCTTCGTATATAGATATACAATATATATATATATATATATATATATATATATATATATATATATATATTATTGTCAATTTGAAAATGAAGATGGTGCCATGTGCATGTATATGTACATTAAGTGTGACATCCATGCCTGTATGTTTTGGTGATGCAAATAGGTATTTTATGAGTTCCAATTTGTGGACTATTTCATAATCTTATCTGTTCTGTTATACAAGTTCCACAGATTGTTTATCCAAAAGTGAAATGAGGTCCGGTATTCCAAAGGTTTAATATTCCAAAACACACAAATTCTGTGCACCTATAGTTGTTTGTTAATCCAAAAAAGAAATAGGGTTCACTAATTCAAACATTTTGTGGCATTTTTCCAAAGGGTTTATCTTTATTTTAAAAAATACATAAGGTATGTAAAAGGTTTGTTGATCCGAAAATGACATGAAGTTCTTTATTCTGAAGATTCAGAAATCTGAAAATGAAAAATGAAAAAGGTTCATTATACCAAGGTTCGTTTATACAAAAATGAAATAAGGTTGTTAATTTGAAAATGTAAAGATGGTGCGCACTAATGACTTTTCAGAATTATATATATATCTATCTATCTATTTATATATATATATATATATATATATATATATATATATATATATATATATATATATACATATACACATATATATATAAATGAGCCTTCAGAATGACAGATTAAATAATAAATGTAAATGGATATACTAATGAACCTTTGGAATTACAAAATTGTATCTTGTTTTTGGATTAAGGCACCTTCAGAATTACAAGCCTTCTTTCATTTTCAGATTAACAAACCTTATTGCATTGTCGGATTAACATGCCTTCAGAATTACAAATCAAAAGCGGATAAGCAGCCATTGCACATACGCTATGCTGAACGTTTGTTTTTTGCAGGGAGGTCTGTGGCGATTGTTGGCTGGTGACCATTCAACACAGGTGTACACAAAATACATTTGGTGGACAGTGTGGGCAAGATTATTGCTGTCAAATGCAAATATCTTTATTCGTGTTACAAATGTAGGTCAGTGCACTTAATGATTTTCTTTTAGGCATCAGTTTGATCCAAATTCTGTTCTGAAAGCTTACAGATCTAAATGAATAAAAACAGAATAAACTGACCAGAAAGAATATAAATTATTAGTGGAAAAATGAGCAAAGAAAATGGGATTCCATCGGGATTCGAACCCGAGACCTCCGGATGCTAGCCCAGTGCTCTACCGACTGAGCTATAGAAAGCCCTAGTTCAGTGTCCTAGTTCAGTGTTCTAGGGCTTTCTATAGCTCAGTCGGTAGAGCACCGGGCTAGCATCCGGAGGTCTCGGGTTCGAATCCCGATGGAATCCCATTTTCTTTGCTCATTTTTTCCACCAGATCTAAATGAATATACAACTGTACAATTTGCCCATCGAACATTCCAACTGCAACACTTTTTTTGTTTTGTTTCCTAGCCTGTGAGAAAGGTCTATTCATCTAAGGAGAATGAAACTCACATATTTGTGTATTGAGGGAATATAACAATATTAGTGGACGGTCTGTTATAAAGTTATGAATTTTAATATTTTGGTGCTGCCATCACTGGATGTGATGTCACATGTGGAAAACGAAACAGCAAAAATATAAAGAAATTTCAACATATTTTCACTTTTCTATAATACGTTGCATTGAAATGGTGCTTGACTTGCCTCTTTCAGAAAGCAGGGGAACTAACATTACCCTAAACGTGTCAGTAACAAGCCAAGGAAATCTGTATTTTTCTTCAGAAATCAGCATGTTCTTTATATCATTTTTCATACGTGATGTCATGAACTATTGTAGTCTTCTCATCCAGCAATGGTTGCATTGAAATCTTAAAAATCCATAACTTTTGAACAGATTGTCTGATTTTCCTCAAACTTGCACTGATGTGGTCTACTGATATTGCCGCATTCTTTCAGTCCACGTGTGTATTTGGGTTTCATTCCCCCTTAACATTGCATATAATGTGCAGCTGCATTCTCAATTAATGTTCTCTGTGTAATCATTGATGTTTTGTCTAAATGTAAACTCTTTGGATGATTAACGTGGCTATCTTAAACAATGCAAATATAACACTGTAAATTATCAGTACAACATCCAATAGTCATATCTAGGAATGCTCTTCTTTCATTAAAAAAAGCAAAACAAAAAACAAAAACCAATGCAATACATATGTATGTATATATATATATATATATATATATATATATACATATACATATACATATATATATCGTCGCTCGGGCGACAAGACCTCGTATCTACAAAATGTCAAATGTTCGGGAGAGCCAAAAAACATGGCTGCCAAAGCACTATAGGGCTCACACGGGTAAATAATTCCCCATAGAGACGTGTGTTAAAATTCAAATTTCAAAAAATTTTGTAAAATAGCTGGGAGAAATGAGGTGTTTCATCTTCACTAACCTGGATAAGTGAGATATACCCTGTCATCCATCAAATTTGCAAGGCAGGTTCTTCTGCTCAAATTCTGTCCAAAGGTCCGCAAAGCCAGACTACGAGTTCTTGTCACTCAAAAAATCACCTATTTTCCGTACATGTACCCAATGAAATATAGTCCCCTCAAATTCCATCAGAAAAGCTTTCATCTTCCAACCAAAATGCAGTTTGTAGAGGAATTCATACTCAATATCTACAGCTATTCAGTTTTTTGCCAAACTACAGCATTGATTTTTGATTAATTTTTTTCTTCATTTATTTTGGTATCTTTGGTACGAATTTGTGAAGGGGTCTGGGACAGTCCATTTTATTTACAGGTGTGAGCCCTATAGCGAATGGGAAAGCCTTTCCTTTGACATGCTGTGGTGGCTTCATTTTTGAAGTAAGACACTTAGGATTTGGACAGGACATCACTTATCTCATTATTTGACCATTAATTCAAAAAAGTCATTTTCACCAAAATTGCAGATACAAGGTCTTGTCATCCCAGCGACGATATATATATATGGAGACAAGCAAATCCCCATCTCATCAAATTCTGGTTGGTCAATCCTGGTCTACTCGTGGTACATGTATACACAAAAACAAAAGTAACAAACACAATGGACACTGACAAACGTCAGCAATACAAACAAATGAATAAACAAACCGAAGTCAGTACACATGATCAAACATACAGACAAGATGACAATTGAGACGACACTCACTGAAACATTTCTAGTAAATTGCTCTTTTATTACCACTTTTACAGGCTTCCCTCGTACGGACTACTATGCAGTCTCCAATACATAAACCATACTCTAATATGGTAAGAGAAAATATCGTAATAAATCAATTTAAAGTGCGAGTAGCTTCTATACACATATTTACACCCAAAAAGAAATGGTCAAACTTGCATGAATATATATATCATAGACCGTCATGATGCTTTCGATCATAATATGACAGAAGCTGCTAGAAATGACTCTACAAGTGGTTGACCTAAGCCTGGAAATAAACTATACCATGTTGACTTAATAAGGGGGTTGCTGGGAATGTATGCTCTTTAAAAAAAAAATGAGATCACTTAATGTCTAGATCTGTTATCACCTCTGATTTGTCTTCAAGTTTTAAGCAAATAAATTTTCCTCGAGTAGACAAACATTTGAAATGTATTGACAGAAAGTTGCTGTCATCTTGCAAGGGGTCCAAAGAGTAAACCCAGTAGCTGGAACTTTCAGAGCATCTTTCTGCATCTTTCTGCATCTGTATCTTTCTACATCATTCAGAGTACAGACCGAATTTGTCTGTTTTTGTATGGGAATTTGTGACACCATATCTCAGAGTATTACTTGGGTGTCCATCAACTCAACTCATCAGCTTTGGTGAAATGTGAATGAAAATTAGACATTTTTTATCCTATGAAATATCATCTGTGCACCCAATAAACCTACCAGTTGTTTTTCTCTTTTTTCCCCAATTTCTCGTATTGTTATCATTATGGACTCATGGAGTTACTTTCCTGGACATGTAAAAGTGTTTAATAATATAAGAAAATTGAATATGTATTGACGTATTTGTACTGAGTGTAGTTTGGAAAGACTTGCTTGATTTTTCCCCAAATAAGAATCAACATGACATATCCAGGCAGGAGCCAGGTTCATGGAATGGAAAAACTTGCACAGAAAACGAATAAACACCTTTAAAATGAAGAAACCTAACCGTCATTTGTAACAGAACAAGAAACACCAAAACAACAACAAAAGTATGTTAATTATGTGGTGGTCACTTTGCATCTGTATACCTCAACATATTAAGTGCATTGACACACACACACATACCACACACACATTCACACACACACTGGCAAAGTGACTTTCTGGAAACTGTTTACAGGACTTGTCATGAAAAATCATTCCAAGACCTCCACAAATACTCATCTCATGACTCACCCTGATGAATATTTGCTCATGAGGTAAAGTATCCTTGCGCTATCCAACATAAAGATGTCAACCTCGCTAGCTACAATACACCCAAGTCCAATATCATATTGCACGGAGCCTGAGCGGAGAAAAATCCGAAGACACTACAGCGCAGCAGCGACAATATTATACATATGTGCATGTAAATATCATGCATCTCCTCTGTGGAAATGAATGATAAGAAGATCTGACCTTTGACACCACTTGGGAGATTCCATTGCCTTTTAAAGGGCAGTGTGACCTCTCAACCAGGAATGCCAAGTTCTGATGGCTTTAGCAGTTGCCACTAGAGACTTCAACCCAGCCATTATGTGCAAGACTTTTCTATAGTGTTTTAGTTTGTGTTTTTTATTAGTGTCCATACATGTTGCTGGATGTGATAGAAGAAGCACAGCAGAGAGAAATGGTGTCAATTACAAATTGAACCAGACCTATTCCAAAGGCAAAATGCAAGCAAGAGAGAGTACATCAACTGCAGACATCTTTGTTATCTTCGTCCTTTTCCCTCTCTTAACATAACACTGTGATTTTTTTTAAATCATAATTTGTTGTACTTGCGCCATGATTAAGCAAGACTTGTCCGGGACACATCACTGAGTTTTTGACAGCTGATGTCCAGCTATGTCTAACCGTTGTCCAGCCATGTCCAGCTGATGTTCAGGTGACACTGTCAGCTTTTGACTCTGTTTTTACTCACTGCCTCTCAATTCAAACACATAGAATTAATCCTTTCATCATAAAAAAGAACACTATCAATAATGACAACAATGTGACCCGAATGGAAGGCAAAGATATAATGCCCAGAATTTGCATATCACTAGGATGCTTGCATCTACATGTATTTCAAGTGTACACAAAAATAGTTTAATTTGTGTATTGAGGATAATCATTATTAATACAACTTCCTATAACTGACGTCAACAAAGACAATGTCAGTTTATATTCCAATTGCATTCGTATCTCAGCATTCAATATCTTTACCAAAACTGCTGAAATAGTGCTATCCCCCATGTAAGACGGTAGTGTGTAGACCCATTTTATACTTCAACTAATGAATAGATATGGTGGCATTTTACAAATCAGTGGTCTTGTATTCAACCATGCTGACAACAAAGCATTCATGGAAGTGTGAACACAGCTTGATTATACTGTAAGTTTGACTGAGTACTATGATTAATACATACACAACATTATCATTTACATATGTATGCATTGTCGCCTGATGCGCTCATGTATACCTGATAATACATCTTTTTTTAATTGTCTTTGGATTTTTCTTTAATCAACAACAAAAGAAAAATGATAGTGGAGGCACATGATAAGTGTGGTGAAAGAAGGCCATTAATTACTGGAAGATTCACTGTTCATTTCTGCAAAATGATTCATTACCATTCTTTGATCCGACAGTCTTTACATATTACCCACTATATTACACATTGCAATCTCATACGGACACACTGATTAAGATTACAGCCGATGATACTGATGACGACGATGATGATAATGATGCATTACTTGGTTGTTCCACACCCTCCCTACCCACAGAATCCTGGTGAGTTCAGTGCATACAAAGAAAACTGAAATATCTCTTCATGAGTGCATTTGATTGGACAAAATATCCAAGTTTTCTGTCTCCAAATAAAAGTGGCCCTTTTCATCACACTTTCCTGATTAAACAAATTGCTTTAAGCAGTGTAAAGGAACACACTGTATTGAAGGAGTGCAGTATGGGGAAAATGCATTTTCATTCACTCACACAGGATGCCTCAAAGCTTTGAAGAGTTGTTCGAGTCCAGTTATAAGTTGGTCTGATAAGAAAGACTAAAAATTTTTCTGAGTATAACAGTGAAAATTCGATCAAAATTGGATGATGGTGATGGTAAGATAATTACAGAAGTTATGAAATTTGCAAGTTTCCCTAATTTCTGCTGAAGAGTTCTTGCACAGTTGATATTAAAATACAAATTAGTGAGCTGATGATGTCATCACTTCACAATTCTCAACTGATTGTGTAAAAAAAAAAAGACCAAAAAAAAAAAAAAATGTATCTGTAACCAGAGAGTGAAACATGATGTTTCTCCTGATTGAATGACTTCAAAATAATGATCAGTTAGAAATATCAGCATTTGAGACTGGAGCATAATTGTGTTTAAACAAAAGAAGTCATATTTTCACAATTTTACATACAACCTCTATGGCAAGTTGTGAAGGGATGACATCATCACTTCACTATTTGCATATTCACATTGACCGTTCGAGAATTGTTACCCGAAAAATTAGCAAAACTTAAAATGTCAAAACTTCCTTATTTTTCATCCAATTTTGATCAAATCTTTATTGTTCATGCTATGAAAATTTTACTCTTTCTTTCAGACTAACTTTCAACGGCACTGGAAATTCTTCTTTAATCATCATCATCATCATCATCATCATCATCATCATCATCAAAATATGTCATGAAGTGGCATCCGATTCAATTCGCAATCCTTTTGGCACCTAATTGTCTTCATCCCACTCATCATCGTCAAATTCTTCACTGTCAGAGTCATCACCGTCATCTGGGGGAGAGAGAAAAAAAAAAAGGAGAGGGGAAAGGGAAAATGCCAAAATTTAAATGATATATCATTCCATGAAACACTCGGTGACTAAAAAGGCAAGTTCTACTTTGTAGTTATGTACAGAGTGTATGATCACTGGTGGGCTGGGGGGGAAACATACAAAATGTTCCATCTGATAGTGCTATTTTTCTTTTTTGGGGGGCGGGAGGTCATAAGTTTCAAGACTGGGACTTGTAACATCGCCCATTGGCATTTCAAATTTCATTTTCTTTATTCCAAACAAGTGTCTCAGGCACATTATATGGGTTATTGAAAATCCTTTGAGAATGTACACCTTTAACCGAGTTCTAGCCGGAAACCACCTTAGCAGCATCACATCTAAGCCAACGGCAAGCAGAACGCAGTGTGCCAATTCTATTGCCCACTGCTTTTCTAAATCAACTTTCCCTTTCCTAATTCACTAGTTGCTCTCTTATTATTTTTGCAAAGAATATGAATGAAAAATTATTGCATCAAAATTACTGTTCTACTGTTAAGTAAAGTCTGCCATTTTTATGTTCCCCCATGGAAAAACATCCCACAATATTCTGCCCATGGGACAATGTTACAAACGGTTTGATATCATGTGTAAACATGGCTCGAAATTTAATTCAAAAGTCCAGCAAACAAAATATTATTGGCATAAACTTTACACTGTGGCATTCAATATGCTTATCATTCATCAGCTAACTTTACATTCATGTTGAAATGATTAAAACAGTCTAGTGATCTCTATTAGACCTAGTCATTATGTCACCAGTCTTTCATTGAAACATCTTGCAATCTGGAGGGGGAAAAGGGGGAAAAGAAGCGAAATGCTACGTTGTCTCCTCCTTAAATGCACAATTTAGGAATATAAGGGATTAACTTTATTGCATGTCCTTGACAGCCAAGTACAGAATCTCTGTATGTGGCGCCATGTGAAATCTAAAGTCCAAAGTAGTGGAGTTAAGAGAAGGAATCAAAAGAGATATACACGTAGCACAGCACATCAAACTCACCCTGTATTGCCGTAGCCCTGTTCTGCAGAGCCTGGAATAGCGCAGCGCCGAGGCCGCTGGTTGGCGTGGAAACGGGAGACTCCTCCTTCTCAGCTTGTGTCACCTACAGTTGTTGTTGGCAAACATACAAAGAAACAAACTACAGGATGTCATACCAACTTCAGGATATGCATTCATCTCATGTATCATACAGAGAGCATATGCTAACGAGAGGTGCCAATTTTCATTGTGATTATCAGCTTTTCGAGGTCATTTTCTTCTGGTATCGAAAAAAAAAAGAAACTTGCATGTCATCATACAGAAAATGAAAATTAAACAGTACATTAAAATTCTTGGAAGATATAGAGTCAGAAAGCATTTAACTTTATTGGTTCTAATAATAGTTGAATCTTGAAATATCAGGAACCAATCTGAACATGATATATATATATGTTAAAAAAAGGCATTCTCTTTACACATTGTGAATCTGACAAGACTGAAAGTGAGTTTGGGAGTACTTGATACCTTCTTTAAATTCTTTCCTTGTCTGATCTGGTCCAGCAGGGCTCCACGACCAGTCGGTGCGGGGCGAGGATTGTCAGTTTGGTCCACTTTCTTGAGAGAGATACCCTGGTGAATTTGGCTTAGAAGGCCACCTCTCTCATCAGCATCTCCACCGCCGCCTCCGCCTCCGCCTCCGCCTCCGCCTCCTCCCATGGCTGGAGCAATCGTAGGAGGTGGTGGCGGTGGAGGAGGGGGTGCCATTCCTCCCCCATTCATGGGTGGCGCTGGTACTGCAGGTGGTGGGGGAGGTGGTGGCATTGAGCCACCGTGCCTGGAAGGGGGCGGGGCGGGTGGGGGGTGGCCGTAGTTAGACTGAGGGGGTGGGGGAGGAGGAAGACCGCGGCCCGACACTGGTGCGGGGGGCAGACCTCGCGTCTGGGGAGGAGCGGGAGGAGGTGGCCCCCTGCTGCCACCGCTTGGTGGTGGAGGCGCCGGTGGTCGAGATGGGAGAGGGGGACCCGTGCTTCTTGAAGGAGGAGGCGGAGGAGGGGCACCTCCACGGGATGGAGGAGGGGGAGGGGGAGCAATGTCCCTGGCTGTGGATGCCAAAACAAGTCGATGCACAGAAAAAAGACACAATGGAATTCAGTTCTTGTGTGTCCATACCATGACTGCTTTTCTACCAATCCCAGAAGTTTGCTCTGTACTCATTTTCAGATTCAAAATTAACAAGTGCAATAGCAAGTTGTAATTATCATGGTTTTATCAAAAACTGTTAAAAGAAAAAAAAAACTGGGAGCGAAGTCTAGCCGTCACAGAAGGAGCTCTCACATTTAAAAGCATTCAAAAGATATATCTATGTGAGAGCAAAGCCTAGCAAATATAAACCTTAGTGGATTAACACATTAGCCATTCTCTTCTTTTTTTTTAATCAGCGTGTCCTTTTTGTCTCATGAAGGTTTATTTTCTACAGCCGTTTACCCCTGAACTGTAACAGGGCCTCCCTAAAAAACTACTGTGGGGGAAAAAAAAAGTTATCTATTGCATAACCAGCAAAAAAAATGTGTCACATATTTGGAGAAGATCACTGAAGGGGATTATTGAGAGATCATTGAGGGATCTTCAAAAGACTACTGTAGTCTCTCGGAGATCTTGACTGATCTCTCAAAGATCTCGAGGAGTAGGCCAGGTAATGTTTCATTGATCTCTCAGTAGTCTTATTGATCTCCCAGTGAACATTTGTCTCTCTGTGAACATTTGGCAATCTGTCACGATTCCTCAGAGATCTCCAAAAAAAAAAAAATGCTAGAAAATGGCCTTCTAGGTCTTTTAATGATCTTTCAAAGTTTCACATAAACACTATTTTTGTCCGGTCTTGGAGACTGCTGAGAGATCTTAACAATTTTTTTTTTTTTTGTCTCTCAATAGTCTCTTCAGGGTCTCCATTGCATGTCTGGGAGAGGGCAGTGTCACTCACTTGTTAACCTCTCGGCATCCTCCTTGAGGGCGTCCAGACCTCCGTGCTGGTCGATGAAGTTCCTAATGAACTGGGCGGTGTTCTGATCCTTGAGCTGGTCATCAGACACACCAATGGTGTTGAACCAGCCCTTGACCTGGGGGTCCATCTCGTCCACCTGGGGGGGGGGGGGGTCAATCAAACCACAGAAATGAATGGAATGGTCAGATGAAATAATTTGCCTTCACATTTTGAGCAGAGAAATTTTGAAGCATCAGAATCCTCATTCTATTTGGTTTGACCTTTAAATATAATTCTGAAGAACATTCTAGCTTCCCTCTCCTGATCCTTTCTCTACTAATCCTGGCTAAAATGTTGTTAACGAAACACAGTACCCTTTCTGCAAGGCATTGCTCTACAAGGACATATTTTAGTGCAGTGACAGAAAGATGACATTAGAGCAAAATATATACAAAGAGAAAAAACTGAATTCATGCTGTGCACGTTGCTCATCCATCAATTTTTTTTTCTTCATCTTGAATCAATACTAAACTACTCTTTTATTCACAAACACACATACACACATACACACACACACACACACACACATAATGTTATCATAAAAATAACATAAAAAATCAAACTATTATCAATTCTACAATGTTGTTTCTTCTAAGTAGCAAAAGTGATGTCATACTTACGTTAAATCCTTTCTCGGGATCCCAACCAACATGGCTGACATGCCTATTTGATAAGGAAGAAAAAAGAATACATCAAAGTACATATACCATTGCACCATGACACCAAGACATAGATATGCAGTAAAATCTAAAATCCTGTGCCTTTTCTGAATACAACAAATGCATTGTCTTAGAGGTATATTTATCACCTATAACGTTTCGAAATGTAGAGCATACAAATTTAATTTTCTTCCAATCTAAAATGAGAAATAAACAATTGAAGTACTGCATATGAGAAAAAAAAAGCACTGGGGATTAAAATCAGCACAACATAGCACATTGAACTCTTGGAAACTGTAATAATTAACCAAGTGCTTATCAAGATCAGGCATGTTGGTGTAAATTCTGGAGGTACTCGAAGAACTTGGATGGCAACAAGTTAATGAAACATTTGACTTAAAATCCAAAAATCATAAGGTACTTAAATACAATAGGGGCTCATTTACCCAGGGTACCCTATTCAGTGTTAACATTGTTCTTGAATGGGGCTCTGTCATTACTATTATCCCAGCATTGTCAGGTACCCATTTCTACACTTGGGTCAAGAAGGACATCGTGGGTGAATACATCTCCCCCCCCCCCCAAAAAAAAAAAAAAAAAATGCCATGTCTTGAATAAATCGCACCAATGAAACACTTCCTCTGAATGGGGCCACATTATGGCTGATCATATATGCTTATGATTCCAAGTGCGTTTATCAACTCACTTCTGGCACAACTTTCATGGAGTTTTGGGGAGCTTGATAACTGCAAAGCTGTTTTGATTATGGGATTAGAAATGCATTTCTAACAAGCCAAAAAAAGCTAGATAGAAAATGCATTTGCGGCAGAAATGCATTTCTGTAGAGCTAATAAATGCAAAGTTGTTTTGAAATGCATTCATAGCTCTAACCAGCCACTGTCAACTGAAGTACACATCTCCGCTCCTCATGCCAAACTTCGCAATGGATCTGTGCAGTAACAAGGCCTCCCAATTGACTCACGACAGAGTTGATAAACACAACAACTCCAGAAATGTGATCCGAAAGGCATTTGTGTTTGATAATGGATATTGAAATGCACTTCAAACATGGGAAAGTTTATAAATGCAGGACTCCTATGACTTACTTGAAGTCTGACGGTAAGGAGATGTCCGCCTTGGTCAGCTTCTTCTTCCCTCCTTTGTCCTTCTTCTTTTCTTCCTTGCTGGATGTGGAGGCTGCAACAGAAACAGAAGCCTCTGGAAGTTCACATCAGTACATTGATGGACACATTGATCCAAATAAATTTTGCAATGTTCCTCTCTCCCGAAAGTGGAAGTTTGCTTATTGTTCTCAATGTATGAGCAGCACATCTTTGATATATATCTGAAATGATATACCCTCCCACATGGATTAGCAAGCATCAATATGTCAAGCTGGCATGAACAGAAAAAACAGGACTAGTGGTATTCCATCAATTTTCATCAGAGAGATGGATTTGGGGTGAAATAAGTGCATATTGCTCACACCTATCAGTGCTGAATAAAACCTTATGTTCCACTGTCAATTTGCCACTTCTCACTTTATCACAATTGCACTATCCCATGACACCAGCTAATAAACAACAAACAACTAACAAAACATGAGCACAAATTCTTCCATACCATCTCATTTCAATTATTTGAAAGATATTGTTTCATCTGCATGATGACAATTCACCGAAACCATACTGCAGGCTCATATTCTTTGATAGTTAAAGCCACTTTCGCATAATAATTACACAGGACAGCTTTCAAAATTTGTGACAGTTGGCAGACGTATATAGATACACACTTGTACATGACAAATGCAACATGACAATACAAATACCATGATAAGAAAAAAAAAACATATAGAGGAGAGTGACATGTTTGTGGATCTTTTGGGAAATGTGACACTGATGTTAAAAAAAAAACCAAACAAAACAAACACACTACTGCAATTCAAATGTACATGCCACCTCTAATTCCAAGTGAGCACTCTTTAATGGAGCCATGTGACTATGCAAACTATTAGGGTTGAGGAAATACAGTGTGTCATGAGGTGGGAAATCACTTGTATAAATAAGAATTTTCTGAATCTCTTTTAGGCAGCATTTTCCAAATTTGGAAATCAATACATTCAAGAGCCTCCATACCCTGTATTTGGCCAACTTCAGAGAACCAGTCAACTGCTTTAATTCTTGTCTTGCTACACTCACTGTACTGAACATCACTATGGCTTTCAATATATGTGTGATGTAAGCGGTGTTTATTACCAGTAATAAAGGGTCATAAAGTGACTAAAGGCAAATACATACTTCAATCAAAGCTTGCAAATTCAGTATAAAACAACAGGGTCTACTATATCAATTGTATATGCCGCATCAGCCTCCGCCAACTGAGATTTGTTACTGCTGCTGCCATTAATTAATCAGATTCAAACAAAATGATCTTCCTTCCTCTATTTCCTTTAAAAAAAAAAAAAAAAATTATCCTTTTTCTTCTCTATTTTTTCTTTTTTGGGGGGGGGTGGGGGGAGAGGGACATTGATAACAAGGTTATAAATTGGCAAATGCCAAATACAGCTGTAATTCCTTACCAGTGTAAATGTCCCATGTGGTAAATCCATATCCATTTACCGACTGAACTAATGGTTAATTCATTTAATAGTGCAGCTTTGACGCCTGAAAAGTGCAATGGCTGTAACTGCATGGATCCTCACGGCAGCATTTCACGATCGATAAAATTTATTTTGCAATGGCAGCATTGAACTTGTGTGCTTCTCCGGCATGATCTACCATGAATGCGTATGAGTGTGATTTGATATGATAGTTGGTAAACACGAGACACTTGATTCCTAAAGATATAACAAATGAGAGATACCACGTATATGTATGTAAATATATGGGGATCTGTCTACCTGGTACTTTTCCTAGAGATAGTAAAACCATATTAAACATCTGCATGTCTATGTTTTTGTTGTTGCTGTTATGTGGGGGGGGGGGGGAGGGGGATGGGGCAGAAATGAGGACAAACATACGAATACAGATGGACCTGTTTGCTACAGCTTTATACAAGAACAATGAAGGAAGAAATGCACACATAGACAGACAGACAGACAGATAGACAGAGAATAATACATGTAGAAATGGCACCATCAGGTTGACAGAGTGACAGGAAAAGCAGACGCAACATCAAAATAACCGTAACTGTAAATCACTGTAACACATGGATAAAACCGTTATTTGAAACCTACTTGAGAATAACAAAAATGAAATTGGCTTTTGAGACTAAAAAAGTTGATCAGACAAACAACATGAAATATATTCTATGGAATCTACCTTGCAAATTAACGAAGTGCAAACATACATATATATTATTATACATGTACATATATTTGTTAAGTCACTCTTTAGTTTCTACACAAAGTATCTATGCATACCAGAGGAAATATTGCTGCCATGTAATCTTGAAAGTACCTATGCTGCATATACACTACTTCAAACTTTTGTTCTTCTCACATCTAATTTCATAGTAAATACAGCTGTGAAGTTTGCATTTTGTTTGTATGAATGAGACTGAATGTGCGCAGTGTTTTCTATTCACCATTTACTACACACAGATTTTAGCAGGGACTTTTGATTGTAAACAAGGAAAAAATGAACCATGAAAACTCTACAATCAAATTTGTTCTACATTTGATTTGACTTGATTTACTTCTGCATTCATTTGAAATTTTTATTGATGAAGCATATATATAAAAAAAAAAATTCACTTCCTTTTTCACCAAGAAGAGCTCACAGAAGTGATTATGCTTCATACATGAGCATGGTATGCTAGTCACACAGAATAAAAACTAATGTCGCAAGCACACTGTACACAACAAACCAGAGCAGAAACATCAGTCTCATTCCCAGAACAGAGTTCTGTTCTTTTTTCCTCTCCCTCTGCAAGTGTCCACATGGTATCAAGTTTTATTGCATCATTTTAACCTTCTTCTGACAACTACAAGTCCAGTATCATTCTACAAGGTTTGGTGAATCAACCCTGTTGGGAGTGCAGATGGCTCTGCTAAGCTACTCAGTAAATACTATTAAAGGGAAACAAACCCGGAACTCAAGAGGGCGCTGTTGCATTGACCTAAGCTTGCACATCTTCCCTGTTTCGAATGTCCAAATAAAGCTGATTCAAATGATGAGTATCACAAAACCAATTGAAATAGCGTCAATCGCAGCTCATCTTTTTGTTTGGTTGTTATTCTTGGCTGGTTCTGCCTTCTTCATATGGATCCTACAAAGACAAGGTTCGTGTGCTTACTCGCCAAAGAAACTTACCTGTAAAAATGTTCAACAAGTATGCAGTATTCAACTGATATTGCTGTCGAAGTGTAAGCCTATAGTAGATCTCAATTTTCATTTATAAGATCAATATGATTGGTCCAGTCCAAAATGCATGTACAAAATATGCTGTGCATAGAAAATCATGAAAACTATTGAACCTGTACAATCGAGAGTGCATGCAATATGCACCTGTGACCCTCTTTGATTGACAGTTAACTATCGTTACATAGCTGATCTTGGTATGCAAGGAGATGGCAGCAGTCGTCACATCATCTAACAGCGCCCTCTAGAATCCTAGGTCTGTATCCCTTTAAGCCATACAAACCTCAATGTGCACTGCAGAAATAATTCCATAGGAATGTTCAACTTTACATGCAAAGTGGGTTTTTGAAACACACATCAACACACAATTTCTAGCAAAGCATTCACTTATTAGGGACACAATTTTTACTGTGATGTCACTCCAAAATCTCTATGTCTAGTCAATCTACTATACAAGGTGTATAAAGAATGAAATTCTTTCTACGTACTCTGAAAGAAAAAATGACAGATGATGGGCACACATTACATTGATCACTTGCATCAATCTTCAAGCAGAATTGCACTGTATAGTATTTTTTAGTACTGAGTGTAGATTTGATAACTCCATTTAAAGGAGTGAAATTTGCAAATTTATGTCATGGCAAAGAGTCAAGGTTAAGATGGAAAATGAAAGGATTCAGGTTAAGGGTATGTGTGAGTCACGTTAAGATGGAAATTAAAGTAAGTTACTAGTAAGAGTAGTGAGGGGTCAGGACATGATTGCATATGGATGTGAACTCCTAATCAACTTAAAGCTCTAAAGACATTGGAAGTTAATTACATACATTTCCACATCATGTTCAATTTGGCTTTGATAAGGGGAATGTTTATTTGAAACTTATTCTTCAAATTCCACCCTTTCTAACCAAATAACATCAAAACTGGAGTTTTACAATTTCAAAGGCTCATTTTATTGTCTTTTAAAGGCTCATTTCATTGATTTTACCTGAATAAGATATTTAGATTTATGACTTGTCTCACCGACATTATAACTCTTCAAAAACAAAAAAACAAACAAACACAAGAACAAAGAAACAGAACATTTTCAAAATCAACACAAAAATTCCAGTAACAATTTTGATTTTTGACTTAGTAGAGATTTTTTATTCATGTTTCGTTTTTTGCAAATAAATCTGAGTGCATAGATCACTAGATTTCCAGTTGGCAATGATGGAGCATCCGTTGCGAGAAAATATGCTATGCCAAATACAATTTATTTTTCTAATATAACATATGGCATAGCTGGTAGAGGTTCACATGAACATTTTCATTGGTTGTTTTTTTTTTTAATAATCAAAATGCAATTGTGTGTGGTGGCCATTCAAGTGTCCATAATAATCTATGATCGCTGTTTAAAATTGCATCATGGAAATAAAACTGGTTGAAAGTCCCTCCAGCACGAGAAAAAAAAAAATGTCACAAATTCAACCCCAAAATAAGAAAAATACATGAAACAGGCAAACCAAAGACAAATACAAAAGCAAAGCGAAAACAGTCAAGAGTAAATGCAAAAAAAATGCCAAACTTTTACCAGTGTTTGGCTAACAGCTACAATACACAGGAAATTGAATAAAGAGATACATGCTAAAGCAGAATTAAAAACAGTGCACACCCCAAAACAACAGTGATAATGATAGTGATGACACCACAACAATCATCCTATCACTCTATATCAAAACAACAACAACGAAAAGATGGAGATTGTATAAGATGTTGTAATGTTACCTCTTCTTTTTGAGGTTGAAGTTCCCGGGTAACCGTTGACTACAGGTTGGAATGTTGATGATGTAGTCATTGGTATGAGCAAGATGGATGAGTGAAAGCATGAAATTAACAATCAAGGAATGGGTTAAACAAATCAATATCGATGTGAACTGAGGCCAAGAAGGGAAAGAAAATAAAAATGAGGCGATGAAAGACAGAGACGACAAGATATGGGGAGAAATATATGGGGGAGAAAGGTATGGGGAGAATAAAAATCAGTTATCTTGTCTGGAGGATAGAAATAGGTATGGGGGATACTATACCCCCAAACAAACAAGTGAATACCTACAGTTTGGGCATGGTTGCCATGGGAAACTGGCAGGCGGAATCCTTCAAAAAGAATAAGTTACATCTCTTGCCTCTTGTTTTCACATTCCACTTTCTCTATGGACTGAACATTGTTTAAAAGTCAGGTTGTGCATTGTTGTAGATCATAGAGCTACAATGCATGGGTAGGTCAAACCCCCTCAATGATCACATAGAATCTACCCTCCATAACATATTTTGTCAACAGTTTGATAAAATATACTTCGCAATGCCTCATGTAAGTTTTTATGAACACATGAAAGTACTACCCTTAATTAATACAGGTGCATTTAATTATAGAGCAATCTGTATACTGCCATCAGATATCTTGTTTAATATGTCAGCTATAAGTAAGTTTATTTCATTTGCAATTTCCATTTTGTTGATCCTGTTTGTTCTCCGAAAACACAATAATTTCATTAGTTGTGATTCAGTACTACTTTTCTGATGTCCAGCATCTTCATACGATATGTGCAACGATGAAAGTGTTTTGTGAAAACATTGAATTATTGACAGATATCTGAGTTTGATAGGAAAGTTCAACAGACTGATACACTGGAATGACACTTTGAAAACAATGCTCTCATTTTGCCTGAAATACATATACCAACACTTCACACTTAACCCGTTGAGGACGAGTCCCGAGTATACTTGGGCAGGTGTCTATGGGAAATGCATGTTGTAGCAAAATCAAACTGTCCTCAACGGGTTAAAGCTACAACATAGTTCTCAGAAGGGCTCAAAATCCATCTTCCACCATTTTGAATTTGCTTGCAATATATCAAAGGGGTCTACCAAGAAACTTGTCTGAACCCAACTTAAATCATGCTATCAAAGTGCTATCTCGCACATTATGCATATTATATGTCTCCATTTTTGGAGTAAAATTCAACGGTTTCTGCAGGCATATGAGAACCATGTTTTGCCTTTAAGATATATCCTCATGAAGAAGGTCTTATGTACTGAAGCAAAAGTAATAAAGAAGTATTCTTAATAGTGTTTTGTTGTTGTTTTTTGTTGTTTTTGTTTTTTTGTCATGCTGGGCCTCGACAGTAAAACATCATACTATTAAAGGGCCCTTGAAGTACTGAAGAAATTGGTTATTCCTTTGAAGAAAAGCAGAAATGTATTGTCACACAGTTATCATAGATCTGGATTTGTGCACAAAAATCACAGTAATATGCCAGAGTGAACTCAGCAAACTAAGTTTGAACGGTGTTTAAATGCTCATAGAATAACGGTTATCTGGTGTCAGCAACATCTGAATTAAATGTGATGCACAGTAAGCTTGCAAAATATAAGAAGTGGCATAACTGCTCAGATTTTCAGGCCACACACACACATATACAAATAAACAGCAAGAATCTTGTTATGATATTCTTTATCAATCCATCAAACTATGTTTTTGAAGGTCAAAATAAAATATAGATGGCAACAAACTCTGCTATTAACTGATGTTTCCAGACAAGAGATGCGTGCTTCTAGTAGCACTGCAACCAAAATGACAACATGCTTTTTCAACTCATAATCTGTATATTTTCTGCAAAGTTCATTTCAAGCTGTGAAGAGATCAAACAAATTAAAAAACAAACAAACACTTTGAACAGAAATGTCAAATGCTAGAAAACATCTGCCATTAAACATTTGTGACGGAAGAAGATTTGATTTTTCATCGACGATAAGACCAGTTTCTGGAGGTCCTTGTACTTATATAGTTAGACTTGGTTTATCTTTCTTTGTTAATGTTCTGCATATCTCTTAAATTATTCTAATTCTTAAATCATGTTGATAACCAATACAGTGTTTCGAATTCTGCAATAAAAAATCCAAAGCAATGCCCCTAAATCCAATTTTCCGGCAGCTGACAAATTTGTCGCTATGTGCCTGTAAGAATGATTTTTTTTTTATTATTTTAATGGATGGTCAACTGACATGTGTTTAAAATGATGTCACATTGCCCGTTGCAGGTGGACAGTATTTCTACAGTCTTTGATCAAACAGCCTGGCCACCAAATGATGATATGCCAACCTCTAAAGAAAGCACAATGTTCATTTTATAAAATAAATGTGAATGAGTGTGTTTGTCTTTCAAAATTCCTATTTCTCAACTTTTTCTCAAAATCTTCCAAGAGTTATTTTTGTACAGTGAAAGGCCTGGAAAAAAATAACAATGCTAGAGCCTGAAAAAAGGCTAGAGCTCGTCAACTGGCATTCCTGCAATCTAAATAAACTTCAATTTCAAACACACACACAGAGTTAGAGATGAAACTCTTCATGTATGAATTAATTTGCAGAAAGCTTGTTATAAAACCAGGCTATGGGGGTATAAACATGTACAGGTATACAATGGTCAAATCATGGATCAGTCTTGTAATTCTTGATCCTGTATGAATGCACACTGTCCTGGAGCACAACAAGAATTTTACAGGTTTGGGATTGGAGTTTATGATTATAGGGAAGCGCCTAAAATTGGGGTTGCAATTTATAATTTTGACTTGACCTTATTAAAGATATCTATGGCCGAGAAAATGCATGTTTTATGAATTATTCTTTACAATGATATGGCAGGGGGAGGGGAGGCTATATCTGGCAGGTTCTGACCAAATGGTAATGAACATCACTTTTAGAATATAATTTGGATAATTTTCTTTTTTTTTCTGGTAGTTGCTGGAGTTTTTGTAGGTTATATGATGAGGACTACATCTAGATTTGAAATGACTTGGATCTTACATATTGAGTTGTGGTTTGCTTTGTAAATGTAGTGAATCTTTTCAGACTGACACATGTATATTAGCAAGGACTGCAGGATTATGTAAAACCACAACCATTTAGCTCATTCTTTAACAGTGACTCTTGCTGCAACGTCAAAACACTCATTTGATATGCACTACAGTGGATGAATGGCATTTCGGAAATGTGTTATCTTTAAAAAATCAATGAAATTCTGGCAGTTTCGTCTAGCTGCACATGTACATGTATATCCTCTATTTCACAGATGAACATAATTATATGTGTTTTCAAGCAGATCACAGATTACATGAAGGTACATCTGACAATGAGAGCTATTCTGAATGGCCAATCTTCTCAAATACGGTGTAGCTAAATGTTTTGATAAATTGATACCTGAAAGAAAACCATAGCTGAAAATGAAAACAACAACAACGAAATTGAGTGAAATGCTCAAAAACTGACCACAAATCAGACCCTGCGTATGTATACAGTATACCAAGAATATCTCAATGAAGGTGGGGTAAAAAAATGCAGTCTTGACAGGCAAATGTAACTCCACAGCATAACGGAATGAAATGTATCATAGCATGTTGGCTCAAGAAGGGTTTGGATACCGCATGGAAAGGACAGCACATCAATGGGAGTACAGAAGAAAGAAAGGGAAAAAACAAAGACACACAAAGAATGTTGTTTTGAAGAAACATTTGTAGCCCATGCGCCACGACCTGGACATAAAGACATGACCCTACTTATCAGGTTTTACCTTTGGCAGGTTTGGAGCTGAAGAAGCCACTAACGGGTTGATAGGCGGACTGAGAGTCCGTCATTGAGGGAGGGGGTGGGGACGGTACCTCGGTACCGGGGAAAGAGGCTGGACGAGGAGTGGAGGGTGCCTTGGAAGAAGGGGGCGGGGGAGGGGCTACAGGGGGGTGGGGTGAAAATAAAAAGAGGGGCAATAACAGCATTAGTCAAAAATTAATTGATTTAATAGAGTGAGAGAAGCTGGTGCTGTGTTATTAGACAAAAATATTCACCTAAGAAATGACATGAGGAAAGAGTTCATCAGTTAGTACAGTTTGACAGCTCAGCTTTTAGGGGAAGAAAATTAGACAGCATTAAAATAATGAATGGTTAGTGCGAAGCTTTCATTACGGGAATACCACTGTTATTAAAGCAAGATCACCACGAATGTGATGATAGCTTGAGGGTGATGCAAGCATATGTCATATTCAACTGTTGACTTAAAGGTACTTAGAGCAACAACAAAAAAAATCACACATAAGCTATCCAGATTGAAACATTATGTTGAATGATGTTCAAAGATATGAGACTCTAAAATCAAACGACTTCCTTAAATGATAACACTGGCTGCTTTCCTTGGAGACATGGAATACATAAGAAAAAGAACTGTAGAAAGCTGAAGTCTCTTGTGCACATGTGAATACTGGAAGCAATTTACAGAACAAAACAGAAAAATGCTCTCCATCCTAGATGCTACATTGTCTGGATGAAATTCACCTCATTTTTTTTTTACACATTTCGTTTGTTCAAATAAATAACATAAAAGGACAGAACTATAATACATACCAACACTACGTACAACTATTGTGTACTGTCTACACAATATAAACTGATTTTGGTTTTGAATGAGATTAATGTAGCAATGTAATAAAGTAAACTGTAGTATCACAAATACTGGAATAATTTGTCATAATATGAATAAAATGTACCCTGACTGAAGTTAGATTTTTTGTCCAGTTTATAAATTGGGTCAAACATTATAGATCGTTGTATAAAAAAACGTAGCATGGTGACCCTGGCATGTCAATGTGTATCATATACTGTAAAAGTGGAAATTTTCGCGGTGTTCAAATTTTCGCGCATTTCGCGCAACCAGAAACTAGCGCGAAAATGAAAGCACGCGAATATTTTTGCTTGCCATATGTGCCTGTGCGTGATGTCTTGATTCCGCGGAATTAAAAACACGCGAAACTCTTCCGACCCGGCCAAGCGCGAAAAATTAGTCACGCGAAAATATCCACTTTTACAGTACAAGGAAACCATTTGCAGCCCACATTAAAGGCAACAACAAAGGTTTGCATGGGTAAAAGGGTGGTGGAAGTGGGAGCAAGTGATGATGGTATCGAATTCACAACTGCCTGAGCAGCAAGAATCCGATTATTCCATGACAGAAATGAGGGGAGGTGGATACCGTTGCTTGCACTTGAGAAATTAAACATTGTGCTTCTCAGTATCATCACGGTTTCTGTTGGGGAAGGAGAAGGGAAGGACATAGGGGGAGCCTTGCTTGTGTTGGGCTGACTGGAGAAGAGAATGGGAGAGGAGAAGGTGAGAACGAGTGAAGAAAAGATTTACAAGGAAGAGAGGAAATGAAGGAAAACAAGAAAGAAAAGGGAAAAGAAAAGGAGGAGGAAGAGGACAAAAAGATAGAAGGGAAAGGAAAAGAGGGAGGGAGAGAAGAGAAGGAATAAAAAGAAAGGGGGAGGACTAAGAAAGAGGAAGAAAGGAAAAGGGAAAAAGAGAGGGAAAATATGACGAAAATGGAGAGAGAGAAAGAAAAGAAGGAAAGGTAAAAGAGACAAGAAGATGTTTAAAAAAATGAAGAAATAACACAAAAGAAGGATAAGGGGAAAGGCCAAGACAGAGAGGTAAAGGGAAAGCGACAGGAAAAAGAGAAGGAGTAGAAGTTGAGGAGAAGGAAGAGGAAGATAAGGAGACGAGGCTATGGGAGAAGAAGAGGAAAAGTGATAGGAGGAGGAGGAGGAAGAGAAGGAAGAGGAAATGGCACTGCATCCTTACACCTGCATGTCTGTTATCAAGGAGGATGTTGCAGTGACAATGGATTGCCAGCTACATTCATTGCAGTCATGACTTTTAGTATTACTGCATGACGCTATGCCTTTACACTTCCTGGCTGACAGAGGATTTCCTACTTATAATCATTATGCCAGTCACACCGGGTGAATGAAAAGTACAATGATGGGGTAGAAACACAACCAAAGCAGCCCATTAGTCCATCAGAGAGAGTGAAATTGCTGAACACCATCCTTTGATGCAAAAGTTTTAGCAAATACTGTACATCCAATATATGCTCAAGCACAATTTATCCCATTATTTTCCAGGCCCTACTTAGCATAATTTTTGTATCTATCAAAACAGACAGATATCTGTTTAGAGAGAAAGATTAGATATGTGGCAGATATAGACAGATATAGATATATAGACGGATAGATGGATGGAAATTAAGATACCATTGCATTGTCTTTGTTTGGAAGTTGAGGTGCAGGCACTCAACTCGTCAGCATGGCCATAAACGTAGGCCTTATCTTATCCATGTTGATCTACATGCAGTAATCCAGGACGGTGTTAAAGACGGATTTCTAACATTCCTCCGTTGACATGTTCTGTGGATTCCTGCCAGAACTGACATGTACTACTTTTAAATACACTGCAATTTCATGGTACCCTATTCGTCTGCTTTTAACTCCTTGTTTGGGGCACTAAAGAGCAAAACCTCACATGGTAGCATTCCTTTTGTGCATACAGAGCCAGTGGTCTGGCATGAGCATCCCTAACAAATCATTTGGAATACTAGTACTTTGTATGTCGTATCTTTCTCAAGATCTGTCTGAAGGCACGCTTGTTTAATCTTACTTCCGTGTAGATTCGTATCCCCTCTGCCGCTTTCATCTATTTTTATATTTCATTGATTTTATTTTATTTTTATTGATTTTATTTTATTTTATGTTTTATTTTATTTATTTTTTGGGGGGTGCTGTGCATAATTCATTTCTGGCTGGGTATGAGCATCTCCCAAGGTGGAGTTGGCACAAACTACTCTGTCAAGATATTACCACACCACTTCAGAGACTATCTGACTTACACTCATATTTACCTAGTTTGCTAAGAATTATGATACCAAATATAAGCTATTCAAATCAGTATATTTACACTTCAAACCTGCCATTCAAACACACATACCCTATACTTGCGAGAAGTTTGTAGAACTTTGGGAAATCTATCAATGCAATTTTTCTTTCACTCAATTTTTCAAAACCAAGTCCCCCTTCATTATGCCACCTTTGGCTACTAGAATAACTACCACTCATGCAGACATTGAACTTTACAGGCTAGTTTTCCCTTGCAACGTCACCAAGGACTGAAATATCATTTGAATAATCAGTGATGTGAATAAAAGCCATAATATAAGCAAATGAGAGAGCGCTTAATCTGCAACAATTAGAAAAGAATAAGATTCTGTACTTTTCTTTTTTCCATGACATGCTCAAGCTTTTTGTTGCCAGTGAGAATACAGTGACACAAAGTTGAAAATTAGTCATTTCCCATTAACTCTGCACAAAGGCTTCACAGCAATATAGTTCCACTCTTCCATTTTTTAAGAGGCCCTTGAAGATGTTCCCAGAAAAGAGAAATTTTCGTCGCTAAATGCCATTTGTCACCAGTCTCTCCCTCTCTGTACCACTGATTAGTTGCTCATCTAACGTTGACATTTGAAAACAAGGCAAAATATGTTTCCTTTCTTGCTGTCATACAAATAAACTGACATTAGACATGGATCAGAACGAATTACCCCATCTTCGGAGTCAGCATTCACTTGATGATGGGAAGTTGTCAAAATAGTTGTCAAAAGAGCACAAATTGTCAGAAATGAGGAGAGGTGCACAAGTTCTTGCATCAATTAGTTTAGTTTGGCATGTTGTGAACAAATCATACATTTGTAATTACTACCCCCCACTGTGTGTGCACACAATGTCAATGGCAAATTTGTAATGTCGGTCTTGAGAAGTTTGAACAACCATACAAGCTCTTGAAACTGCAATCAGTATTTACGCACAACATAAATTTCAGGCAAAGGTAGGTTACACTGTAGGCTGATCAAGTTTCAAATGTCATAACTCTAGTTGGTTAGACAACGTGGTTCTACATGTTCCTCTTGTCTGAGCCTTGGGGTGACGTCACCTATACAAAATGTCAAGATGTTGACGTCAGAACATGGCTCATTTTGAAAAATATGACCAAACAACCTTTTATCGTGATGCAACAGTAGCTGATAAAATCTGTTTTCTTCACATTATGCTTTTTCCCTGCACATATTCAGGAATGTAAGTGCATTTTTGTGCAGGACTGTGATGCCACTGGGATCATTGACAGCAACTTGGTTTTAACAAAACAAAAAAAACCACAATAATAATAATAAAAACTGTATCAAAAAGAGATACTATAACCGATATTTACTTATTTAATTTTCAAACACATAATCAAGCATTTTCCTCTCTTAGAGAAGAGCCATAAAAATGTTGGCATGCAGGAAAAAATATTTATGTACAATATGAAGATTTTTGCTATAAGGGAAAAAAAAAAGGAATTATGGCAAGATTACTCGTACACAAAAAAAAAAGGTTATCTGTAAAGTGAGTTGAAATAGAAAGAACAAAGAACACAACACACTTTCTCTTGAAGATGTGCCCTGTGAATTAGCAAAATTCAAAGTTTAGCTAGGGTGGTGTACTCACCATGTGTAGGGGGCTGGGCCACATTGTGGGGGGCGGGCGGGGGACCACCTGGTGTCTGGGGGGCTGGTCTTCTCTTCTCTGTAGAGGAACAAAAAAAGAAACAAGATGGGGGGGGGGAGAGAATTGACAAGAGTGAGGATTTGTGTCAAATAAGAGCATTTTGAAGAAAAACAGAATATTCAAACATTGCATTAAATGAATGATATCTTGTTGATAGCTACTGCTGGCACCTACAATGCTGTCACTATCTAGAAATTGATATTGTAAAGACACTATGAAAAATGACAATAACATGTATCTAAAAGTGCCTGTCACTAAATACTGAATGTGGATGCACAAAATATTCCAATGACAGGTGACTGTTTGTACTGAAACATTCATCATTCATCATGTTTGTACATGCTATTAAGTGTTAAGTAGCTTGTTAGTCTAGCAATTATCTGATACAGGTGCATGTGTGTTTTCTGCAATGTAAACACTTCCCGTCCAGGGTGAAACTTTGCAGCGAACGAGACGGAAATCCTGCGGTATATCAAGCCGACCCATCTGCCTTGATTCCAGACGGCCTGCCGCTCGCTTGTGACCCATCACACTTCACACGTCATGTGTGCCCTGAGACAGATTAGCACGTCTACTGTCATTCGATACACATCAGGATGTAACTTGCACATGCCTAATTAACGTTTTTTCTCTACCAGCGGTGAAGGACCATATTCTGTCTACCACTCAGTGCATGACACCTCACTTTAAAACTGCTGGGTGTAATGTTAGTTTAAGTTCATATATCAACAAAGAAATCCATGTAAAGCATGTACACTTGCAACTTAACATTTGACTGAAGTGAAGCTGGCACATAATGCAACATCATTGCTATTATCATCATGGCTCTAAAATGAAAAATATCAATATACAAAGTAAGCAAATAGCAGAATTAAAAGTAGTCAAGAAGCAGCATCACTCCAACTACTCCAAAGTACTTGTACATTGTATTCAGATGTGTGAATGAGTGCTTAAAGGATTCTCATGGGAAATCAAGTCATCACAAGCTCTTTTACAGTCAGAACAGGATATATCACAATAAATCTATTTATGAATGCTAATCTGAATGACAAACATCACCAGATTGCAACTAATGAAAATAGACCTAAAATAACTATTTACGCAATCTACAGAGGAACCAGTCGAGTGTAAATATAGAGTTCAAGTGCCCTGAATATCAAATTACTGCCTTATTCTAAATGTTTTTTTTTTCATGTTATGTACACAGAACAAAGTGTTAAAAAATCCTCATTTGCAATGAAAATTTGGGAAATACTGGCAGAAAGACAGGCTTTCACTTCAAAGCATTTCATTTCTTCCTTAGAGGTGACCATCAGCTTACCCCAAAACTATTTTTGAATTGAAAGAGAAATTGTCAAAACGATACAGAACTCATGTGCAAACAATACAACTCTTTCCATGGATAACTTGTGGAAACTTTTCATGAATAGTTTAAACATACTACAAATCTACTAATACAATTACACTTTCTGCCTACAGAAAGCAACTAGCAGTAACACAAACCTGTAATTATTCCTTGCCCATCAGGTATTTGAGAGTATTAGTGTTATTTCTAAATCAAAAAGTGATGTACTATTTGCTACATACATTTTAATAAATTTGTATCTCAAATTATTGGAATAAAAAAGATGATTGATACGCAGTGTGGTAACTCTATGAACTAGAGCATATCATGCGTCCTTATCTCCACACAAGTTAAGTCACTTTCCCTTCAGCCACTTAAACCACTAGCCCTGCCTCTTACAAGAGGATTAGCCTCGCTCAATGCTTATGTCTAATGGGACTGACCCGCATTAGTGTGTGTGAGACAAGTGATTAATTTGAGTAAACCTGCTCTTCCTTTATCTGTCTTGCATAGTACTGACAGTGGAGTCCAGTCAGCTGATAAGTTTAGTGTACATATGTGTTATATAGTTGTTGTTTTTTTCCTGAATGATAAATAATGCAGAAAACAGGATCATAAGGGTAAGAGGAATATGAATGGATTTAAAAACACTAATTCAATTAAAAACATAATTATTACTGATTATTATCATTATTATTATCATTACTATTATCATTATCATGTGTGTCAATAATTATAAACAATAATAGTTTCATTTATTTACGTATTTATTGTTATTTTATCATATAATTATAAATGAACACATTTTCACAAAAATGAAGTCTACTAATCCACTCAGAATATGAAGGGCAAAATATATTGTGTAATCACTTTCTTTTCCATCATATGAAAACTATAATCTATTCACTTGATCATTAAAAAGACACCAAGGGTATCATAGTTTATAGTACATCATGCTACCATACAGTGAAACTGTGAAAGAGCTTGCTCAAACTACACATAATTGAACATTGTAAGAAGTGGCAAACTCATGAATTTGGATCAGACACATTGTTTGCTACAAACATAACTATTTCATGGCTAAATTCTCATGACTACTGTTTGCAAATTGTCCATAAGTATACGAAATTCTATATGTATGGAGGATAACACTTTGAAACATATCTGTACTACATTTCAGACATGTACATTGTACGGGTGAGGGAATATTGAAACAAATGAGTCTTATTAGGAATGAGTCATTTCTGGATACACTCTGCTGCATGGGGGGGGGGGGAGCAACTAGGTCTGACACAGCAGTGTTGTGAATCACACTCTCTTTTTTTTTCTTCTTCTTTTTTTTTTTTTGATTACACAAGTTTATGTTTATGTACTGTACAAGGCACTGTAGGGTGTTTTACAATGTATATCTGAAGTTTGTAAAATTTGAGCCACATGGTCCTACAGTACCCACATACTATAGACCAGAGTCTCGGATACTGCATAAATACAAGCGCATGAAGCTGGGAAGAAATATGGGTTGATATTATATTTTTTTAAAGAGAAAAATCTGTGAATGGCCAGATTAACAATACTCAAATCTTCCATAGACAGCAGTGTTAGATAGTATGGTGATATTTGTTTTAAAAAAATTCTAGATCTCCTGATATTGATGGCAAGATTTATCAAATTTTTGTACTCAGGGATATTTTCTGTACATTTCATCACAATCCTACAGCACGTGAGGAAAGTCTGACGATATTGTAATTGAGTCACACACAATGTCATGCAATGTCCTTTTAAATACTTATCACCAACAAACCACAGTATAAGATTCCTGCTAGCACTAAACACACTTTAAATATTTTAAGATTATAAATATTTCAAGATAAAAGAAGTGATCTTAATACAACTTTTAATAATGTCGAAAATGCATTCCGTTACTTTTCCCTTCCCCCCCCCCCCAAAAAAAAAAAAAAAAAAAATCCTTATGGCAGATACTCAATTAAGGCTTCTAAATGACTGATCACAGATCATCCAGCCTGGATCATCTGGCCTGGCACACACAGGATGTATGGACAGTGCAGTCAAAACTAACACCAGCTATAGAATATATATGACAGGAGCTCCTAACAGTAGGTCAACAGCATTTAAATCAATATGACCAAACGCACTGATGACCTTGGACATAGGATGTAGGCTGAATTACTCTGCTGGAATAACATGCCATTCTAAATGATATTAATAATAATAAATTGATAAATTCAAAATAAAAAATAATAATATATTTGATAATAATGAAAATATCATTGGAGAGCCTGCATAGTGACAAGCTTGATTATTCTCTATGGAAAAACTGACTGATTTGCAAGCTTGCTCAGTCACATGTAAGTACATCTTTGTAGAGTTCTTCCCTGCATCTAAGGTACATACATTGTCTACACTCACAATGCAGACTAAATGTTGTAAAAGGAATAATATGTAAAGATGAATATACTTGCAGTTACAAGTTTTTGTGCCTTTGATGCAACATGTGGTTAACCATCCCCCTCCAAAAAAAACCCCAACAAAACAAAACAAACAAAACAAAAAATCACTATAACACGTGATAACGTTAAGTTCCATTCATGTGGTGCAGAACAAGAATGCTGTTGGTTTGCACTAATTACTCGTATCGGCCCTTTTTTACTACACAATTACAATATATATATATAAGACATGTATTAATGTTTACTCTTAAAGTGTATCTGTGTATAACATATGTCTCAATTATGTCCTAATTCTACTTCTTTGTATTTAATAGCTTGTATCCTGCAAGAAACTTATTTTGACTATCTATGCATCTAAAAATATCTTCTTCTTTTTTTTTTTCAGCCTAGCAAACTAAAAAGAAAGCATAATCATACAAGTGTCTACTTGTGTATATTAAAGTCAAACCATTCACTATTACACACCCCAATGGGTCAACGCACGGTCATCTCACCTCATTATGTGTCACTGAAAAAAAAATCAACAACAACTACTGAACACAGTGGAACCCGGACACTCCATATGTACACCCTCCTGTCAAAACCTCAAGTCCGTAGCTGGTGTTGTCAATTAAAAGACGGTGGAGATTTTACATCTTGATGACTGGCAAGAAATCGCCGGCATCCACTCAGCCTACACCTAACCGACGTTTGGTACAGAAGGGGGCCGATGCGTATGACTTTGACTCACAAGTGTTGGTAACACGCACATGGTGCATATTCTATTCTAGTCGGTGGGCAGCACGGTACCTTTCCTGTCTTGGGCTAGTCACACACAAGTCTGTCTTTGCCGCAAGGGGGAAGCAACTAACTTTAGCCAGATTTCCTGGTTGGTCAGAGAGCTCTTCCATCTTCTTATAAACTCTGATGATTTTTTTTTTTCTTCAGCATAAACAAGAAGAGACATTTACAGTATATGACATGATCGAATGATTGTAGCAACAGATGAAGAACTTCACTGGCAAAAAGGTATATCAAAGATGACCGAGTTTCCCATGACCCCCCCCCCCTCCCCTCCCCCCCCCCCAAAAAAAAAAGAGATCAATTCATTACCCTCTCTACTCCATTTATGCTTTAATGCTATCATCATCACGGATACTACTAAAAACACAAATCAATTCAGTGCTTTAATATCTACATCCTATGTAAAAGGCAATTTGTCAATCAGTTGCAATAAAGAACTGATGCAAGCATTTCATCAATTTGAATCACTCATAAAGTTGCAGAAGCATTCATTTAGCCACCAAACAGAGGCTCAATATGGACCAGACCTTCAAGAGAAAATGAACTTTGGGGAATATCTTCTTGACAGAGCTAAGGTTTTAGAGTTTTCCAAACTGTTGTCAATAGACTCTGAGATCACATCAAACTTACACTTGAACTATAACAATGCAATCGCCCCTCATTGGCCTGAATTCATGAAGGTGGTTTAAACTTAAACGATGGTTCAATTTTATACCATCGTCTAAATGTGACCCACTGCAACAAAAGGATCCGAAAGTCGGGGGAGGACAATTTTCTGAAAACTGCATGAATTTATTTCTTTAATACTCTTCTACTTTAATTTCATATATAGCACAACTCATAAAAGTACTCGGTTACTGAGATATCGATGATTTTATTAACGCATGTCAAGTGGTTGAGAAAATCAGTGTTTCGAGAAAAATGCCTTCAAAGTTATCCTTCTGACAATATCATGATCAAGGGGAGGCGAGACAGTTTTCACTGCTTGACGATAGAAGGTAGGCTCGTAGCAACCTCCGCTATGTTCATTCAAGCCTATTGCCAGCGGTCTACGCATGACCAATCAGTAATCAGGATGCCACGCACTGACCAATGAGATCACTCCCTCGTTGATAGGGGCGGAGCCTAGCTGCGGCACTAAATCCAAATCTTCAGACACCTTTCTGTTACGTTGAAAGTCGGAAAATCATGGCCCAGAAAAACGCTGATTTCTTACCTTTCCTTTGATCATTTAGCTTCGAAATTTCGGCAGATAATAGACAAAACATTAGGGTACAGAATTATGCCAAAAACAAAAATCCCATTGTTTTGACCAATTTTGATGATGTGACTTCAAACTCAATTTTCTCAGCTCAGCCATCAGCGACTTTAGGATCCTTTTGTTGTAGCGGGTCACAAATGCATGCATGCATGTATCAACACGTACTTGCTACTGGAAGTCTGTTGGCGTATGCAATCTGTCAATCGTATTTACACAAGAAGAAATTTGCATAAATCATGGTCTAAATTTAAACCACCTTTGTGAATTTGGGCCATTGAGTCTGATCAATTTGTTAGGATACACATACGGTGTGCCTGGGTGTTTACAGAGTGTGTGTGTGATTGCGTGTATACCTTTGAGTGCATACATATGGTTGTGTTTGTGTGAGTTACCACTGATGTGCGTAAGCATCAACCACTTCTGACACAGTATCATGTTTTGGCACTCGCCTCGCCACTATTGAGGCATACTAACTTAACATCATTAACTGTTCTTCGAAATAAAAAAAACATCTCCATAAAGTATTTACCTTGCCATAAGTGGTGTAACTATGGGATATTTTCTGAGGAATAAATCTCTTATAATGTATTTTATGCTATAAGGTATCATTAAAATAATTCCACACTAATATTTTCTTGAGATATGAAAACATGTTATAGACATACTGTTGTCCGCAAAATCATGAACAAGTAAAATTGTTGAAATTGGCTTGGTGCAGAAAAAAAAAAATCATGCAAAAGTTTCCCCATTAAGAAACTGCATTTGCAATTAGTATTACAGCAATCAATTAGACTAGTCCTGGAAAGGAACTGAAATCTCCTTACAAGCACCACTACCCTAACCGACACTGCTTATGGCAAGATGGTGTGTTACTGTATACACCATATATATCTAGCCAGTGTAATTTCCTGCAAATTGGGCTTAAATTTGCCATTAGGAAATACAGCAATGAACAGAAAAATGTATGCATGTATGTTGCATAATGTCTGCAGAGTTAATATTTTTCACGGGTTGTTAAATTCGCGAATAGCACTCAATGCATAAAATTTGTGAAAATAAAAACCTTGCAAAATATATGGTGTACAGTATGTATCAGTCCCACGGGGAATTTCAACATCTAGTAAGTAAAAAGCTCGGTTTTAATACAATTCGAGTGGCATCTTCAGTGTACTCACCCTGTCTTCTTTGCTGTCTACGCTGAATCTTGTCATTGATCACCTGCTTAAATCCATTAGCCTCCACCTCACTGGCAAAATTCAACCCGGCCCAACAATTCTGGAGCAGAAAAGGGGGGGGGTTTGGGGTGGAGAAAAAGAAACAGAAAAATGTAATGCTTAAAAATCATGTTACATGTACTTAGAAGAATTCTACCTAAACCCTGACAGAAATATGCACCTAATAAAACTGGTACCCATACATATACACCATCATGCACCTACGAAAAGCTCAAATCCTCCAAATAAGGTATCATTTTCTCACCCCCCAAAAATTACTATGGTTTTAGAACAAAGAAATCATGCCACTGATCAATACCCAGAAAAAGACAATACATGTACTTTGAACGAATGAAAGAAGCACGCACGGCTGAAAATGTTGTTGGTTTTACACGAGTTTTCTTCACCAGCAGCGAATCAAAGTCATTTCGCTTGTAGTTGTACGCCCGAAATGAGAAAGGGTCCTCCCACGTACACTTGGAGGCGTCTATCATTTCAAAGGAAAACATGGTGGCTATTACAAGACGGCGCAGTCCCTGCCCGCTCCGGCGGCCCGCTCATCCACCAAATGAGAAGGACTCGGTGCGCGCCCTGTCACAGCTCCACCACCGCCACAGAGGGAGAAAAGGGGCTTTGGGTGACTCAGACCGCCATGGTTGCACATGATGTTTGTCGTCGACACTGAGCCCTGACATTTCACCTCAGGGCTATTCATTAAAGAGAGACAACCCCCTTTTCCCCCTTCTCATTTCCCTTTAACCCCCCATTCCGGAATAATCTGCCAATTTCCTGATTATGCCCCCAATCTACTGTGCTTCCCCCTCCCCCCTCTCTCAACAGATAGTCTAGAAATGATTTACACATTTTTCCCCTCTTTGTTGTCTAATTGCCCAGAGCGAGAAGAGAAATGCCAAGCTGAGCCAAAAATCATCAGAGGAGCAACCCTTCCTTTGTCATTCGGCATTAATGAATGCCCCTCGCGAGGACACGAGACTCGGACAGCACATGGAGAGGTATGTGGATGGGGGATATGCTGCCAACGAAGCTGGGGAGCTTCCTGCTCCTACAAACCTGATTTAGCTTTAAAAGTGCCCCTCTCGACATGTCCTGTGCTGTATTACTCCACAAATGCGTCCTCTCCAATTTCCAGACTGAACCTTTTCTGTTAACACGTTTGTCTATCAGGATATCAAGTGCAGACCAAAGATACTTTGTGCACTCTATGCCAATTAAAGGCAGCCACATTTGTTCACCCTTTTCCTCTGTCATCTGCATGCAACATCCAACATCCCAATACCGTACTTCAATAATCTTAGCAATATTCCACATCATTATTATTTCTTTGTTCCTTTGTACACATCTTCATCTCTTTATCAGTGATTTATCATCACATAATACGTAGTATCTACGTAGTTGCTGACTGATAAACCAGTAATCATGTCAGCATGTAAGCTATCTAGTACAGCCTATTCAGTCATTGGTAACCGAGTCTTTAAACTTTGTTAATCGAATAAACACAGACTTGGCCTCTCTTTTCCTTTTATGCATGATACTAGAAAGCCTGACAGACGGAAATTGCATCAACAATTGCTACTAGCGGATGTTGGAACTTTTTTTTTTCCCGTCTTTCTACCATCATATCTTGACCATTTCCACTTGCCATCAGATAACTATGATTGAAACATACCATATGGATATGACTTCAATTCCTGATGGTAGCTGATTACAATGTAATCTATTCTAATGAGAGCTGGCCAGGCAATAACAGGATCCTGGTACAAACCTCTGCCCTTGTGTGAAAAGTACTGATGTACACTCTATCATTGTTCAAGAGTAATAGTACATGTTCATGCCACCGGACATTGCTTTACAAAACATAATGACAAAAGAAATGAAAAAGAGTTGACGGGTTTTCGAAAATCCTTACCAGTAGTGCTATACTCAGCACAGGCGACTCCCATTAATTTTAGATTTTTAATGAAGTTCTTGGAATTGGCTGTTTTCATTCTTTATATTGAAATTTCCCTATAGCCGAAAAATACAGTATTAGTTACATGCATTTTACATAAAGACAAATAGACAATAATTTTGAGACCTGAATTTTTTTACTTCATTGTAACAAGAATTTTGTTGTAACTACATTCGCTATAAAAGGAGTGTACTTGTATACAAAATACAATTTGTACATTAATAACGCTCTATTTTACTGAGTGTGCTGTCTTGATAAACTTGGCACGAATACATACGTAGGTTTGTTTGTTTTTTTAAATACTGAAAACGCAATAACACTCCACTTAAGATCCCATCCTTCCTGTGACTGCACCATTCATAACCTGACATCTGGATACAGCATGTGTGTCTAGTTATTAATTTTGCTTCATTTGTTTTCATTGTATTCTTGCATGGCTGGCACTTAATTACAATCTTGCACACAATGCCACACGAGTTCAAGGTTTGTATGCCCTATATGTAACAGCATCTCTAAATATCCCAACTGTATAATAGAGGACATTGCCTAATACACAACAAAATATGACCTAATACCAATAGGCAAGCGTCCTAAAATATAAAAATGTATTTGTATACATTTTAGGGGGTAAATTTATAATTTCTGTTCCAACTTTGTTGAGTCTTTACATACTGACAAATAAAGGTCCAATTAAACTGATTTGTAGTGAAGAAACGAGAACTTTAATAAATTTCCTCAAAGTTCTAGTTCCACACTTTAATCGACAATTGACACTTGCAGAGTTGTAGATCAAATCATTGAAGGGGAGTTACAAATGTACAATGTATTGTACAAGTTATAGTGGAAATAATTCGAACACATATGACCTCGGTTACTAAACACTTCAAACATTTTTTCTGCAATGTATTTGATGGCATTGCATGGAATATTATTAAAAGCGAATTCATAATTTATATAGTTATTGAACTTTTTGCTCAGAGAGCATTTTGCATTTCTAACGAGAACCATTTCCAAGTACAGGTATCTATTTTTTCTCCCATACATGGAGTCAAGTTTCTACACTATCTCAAGTCAATGACCTTTATATTCTCTTTGCTGTGTAGTTGTCTCTGAAATATCTGGCAATGCCCAATTAATACACAAGGTACTCATATGTAACAGACAAACTGCGAATAGACAGGGCCCATTGGTTTATTGGAGGCCTATATTTCCTGTCTTATGACCTCTGCTATGCTGAAGTGTACCTCCCCATCTTTAATATCTAACTGCCTACCACTCTGTTAACAGAGATAAGAGCAGGCAAATCAAGTCTGAGGTATGCGCCTCTTGGACACCATGAAATGCGGTCACCCAGAGGTGTAAATTTAGCAAACATGACGACCACATGTGGGAGGAAAAATGACTAGTGAATGATATTTCTCGCTTATCGCTAGTGTAAGTGACGAATTGTCCTGATTTTATCAGTTTGAAACTGCCACGTTTTTAAATTGCAGAGTGAATGTGGTTGGTTGCACAGACTTTAGCAGTTTTTATCTTCACAAACTTACAAACAGTAGCTGCAGTGCATCAAATTTTCTTGGTTCAGTAACTGACTGGAGCACACATTATTGACTTCAAACATGTTCACACACACACACACACACACACACATACAATCGGAAACATTTGTTTCCTGAATAGTGCTTTTCATGGGCAAACCTGAATATATTCCTTTCAAACACACTAGCAGCTGCAACTTGAAGCATCATCACGTCAAAGAAGTCTTTTCCATTTTTGTATCTTTAACTTAATTGTGTTCTTCATGAAGGGCTGTAATTTGCACATATATTATGTATTTCTGATAAAAGAGGGCATTCCGTCTCTTGTAATTTTTATTCTCTCAGTCATTTTCTTTAACAAAATAATTTTGTCCATTAATTGATACATGTAGGACTTTTATCTAAAGTGCAACAGGGGGGTCTTTGTGCAAAGTCTTGGCCATTAACCTTTTCTGCAAGAAATATATTCACCTATGAATACTTGGCTACAAATTCCCTTATATGGTACTAACCCTAGACGTAAACACCAGCCAAGTTTCCACAGAATTTTCTCTATGGGCACCAAACGCATCAGGTTATTGTGTGACAAACTTCAGGATAACAATTCCTCAGGGTTTGGCAGCGTGCCTGATGACTGGCATTGGAAGAATTTCCTTTTCCTAAGATGGTCTGAGGAAAACTCCTACACATCTAGGGAGAAAAGTGGCTGAAGTCACATGATAACATTATCCTAAACGCACTACACATAAACCACTGTGACAGAGTTCTCCAAAGTCATCATATTTAGCCAATATTAGCAATATGCCTTTGTGTGTGTGTGTGTGTGTGTGTGTGTGTGTGTGCGCGCGCGCAATATTTCCCATGGTGCATGTTCCTGGACAGCTAAATGCACATCATTAATATAATATGCATCCTTATAACGTTTAGAACGTAATGCCCACATCCTTTGGAAAATTCAGTGTGGGATGAATATAATGATGTATTCAGGGTGAGTGGAGTAACTAATGAGATTAAAGAATAAAATCATGGCCGTGATCCTTCTTTATTAAGTGTTTTAAATGACAAGAAAGGGGAAGACACATGGCAACCTTTGAAGAGAACCCCTGAAGCTGAAACCTACATAATGTACAAGATGCTTAACCCATAGCACCCAAGACCTGTTTCATGTAATGTCAACATCTACCACATGATGGAAGCAGTTATCAAAATTCTACAAAATTTTGTGTGGGTTTAGAAAAGTAATTGGGCATTTGTGGGGATTGAACTGCAGAATAAGCTAGATTTTACATGGATAATATGAATTTTAACCTGGCAAAGAAGCATACCCCGGTACACATAATTTTTGACAGGGACAGCCACAGGCATTCAGTAGCTAAAGGGTTAAAGGCAAAATAAAGATGTTTGAGTACAGTGCACAGAAAGCCCTGAAGACGATGGTTCTTCAGGTATGGCCTGCCATGTACACAAGGTAAGGTACATTTTGAGAACTTGCCAACTATTTTAAAAATACCACAGTTTGTTGATGTTGAAAACTGTACAGGGCATCATAAATGTAAACCCAGACTTTACAGGTAGATAAAGTTACTTGGCAAGACATTTCCTTCAAAACCCTCAAGTGAAACTAATAATGTGCCTGTCTGGTATCCTCGAGACAATGAGCCTTGTCTTCTTCACAGCAACATACATATAGGTAGGCTTGAGAATCTGGTTAACATCTGACCTAATGAGAATTAACACATGCTCACGACTATGACTTCTTAAAAATCTATCATCACTATTTCATCAGCAAAATTCACGGACAATACAGTCCTGTTATAACAGATATGGCTATAATGAAATTATCGTTACAACAAAATAAAAATTCAGGTCCCCAAATTACTGCCTAATGATTTTTATATATTATTAGGCATTAACAAAATTTCAATATAACGCAAAAAAGGAAGGTTCTGAGGCTTTCTTTATGACGGGAGTCACCGATACGTACTCTTTTCAAAGGAAATGTAATTTCTTTGTAATAAATGAAGAAAGAAGAAGATCATACTCTATTTAATGCTCCCATATAACTGTGAATGTCGTGTCATATAAAAGTATACAAGGAAATGTTAAAGTGATAGTACACATTAAAAAAAAAAATCATGACAAGTGGTCATAAGAAATTAATTCTCTTATTTCATGGAAATTCATCTAGATGAATACACTGTAGCCTATAAAAGTTGTAATCATTTTTTTCTCTCTCTCTCTCTTTCTCTTCCATCTACACTCTTCCTGTTTCCTAGAGATCTGTTATCAACTTTCACTTAAAAGAAAAGAAAAGAAAAGGAACACTTCTCTCTTTGGTCCTACTCTCCCACTCAACTCAAGGATGCACAGGATGGGATACTCACATCAGAAGCAAACATGTGGAAGAAGTTCTCCGGTGTGTCATACTTGAACTGGTTGTACAGCTCCTGCTCCCATAACAAGCGCTCATTCTGCAAAAAGGAGGAGATTCCGGGGCAAGAGAATTGCAAGAAATGAAACATATGACATGAAAGACAGCAATTCACGCTCAGTCTTAACAAGAGTTTACTCTGGGAACATCAAAAAGCATTTGCTTCAATATAGTTAAAAAGAAAAGATAATCAAACCAAACTTGCCATCTAAAAATGACAACCCACTCTTGAAACCTACTCCAACAAGGTTTTCAAATTTATGCATTATGATACTAATATATGACTTGTCTGTTCGGTTCATCTACAGAGCAGTGTGTTTTAGCTTTCTGGATATACAGCTTGTATATCTTCTTCGTTAAGTGGCTGCAGACAGGCTTAGGGATAAAAAGGATTTCATGCAATAAAAATGTTATTGTCTGTAGTGCGTGTATACATCATTCAGCAATTCATATGAAGGGCCCATGGACCCCAGCTACAAGGAACATCACACTTTGCGCTCGTGATGCACATACTACTGTGCACATGTTCATGCAAATCAGAGTCTCTAGTTTGCCCGGGGGTCCAGGCGGAAGAATCTCAAGTTTAAAGGACAAGTTCACCTTCATATACATGTGGACTGTCAGTGAAGGCAACAATGTTAGTAGAGCACATCAGTGAAAGTTTGGGGAAAATCCGACAATCCGTTCAAAAGTTATGAATTTTTAAAATATCTGTGCAATCACTGCTGGAGGAGAAGACTACTACAGTGAATGATGTCACATGCGTACAACGATATAAGGAAAATAAAAAGAGAATTTCACAAAACTTGACTTTTTGAATAAAGTGCACATTTCCTCGACTTGTTACTGACTTATGTTTGGGGTAATATTATTCCCCCTGACTTCTGAAAGAGAGAAGTCGAGTGTTCTTTCATTATGTGAGAAAAGTGAGAATATCTTGAATTTTCTTTATACTTTCTTTGTATATGGTTGTACTCATATGACATCACAAGCTATAGTAGTCTTCTCATCCAGCCGTGACTGAGCAGAAACTTCAAAAATTCATAACTTTTGAACGGATTGTCCGATTTTCCTCAAACTGTCATTGATGTGTTCTACTAATATTGCTGCATTCACTCAACCCACATGTCTATGAAGGTGAACTTGTCCTTTAAGGACATCATGCTTGATGTTGGAGTCTCTGCCACATGTACCGTGGTATGATATTCTGAAGAAGCTCCTACATTTCAGGAAAGAAAGTTGTATTTCACTTTAAGGGATGCCCTGCAGAACACTGAACACTAACTAACCTGTAGGTCATACACCCTGATGAAGTAAGACCGCTTCTCGTTGTCCTTCACAAAGCACACCACACCGCAATACTTCTTGCACCAATTATTGGACTCCACCAAGTAGATTTGAGCCACTGCTGTTGCCACGCTCTGCAGAATTTAGACACAAATATATATAATATCAAAATCAAAATAAATCAAGTTTAATACAGCAATAATATACTACGAGCTACAGCAAATCAGCAAATGATACCGAGAGGATTACGACTCCTTTAATTTTCCTTTAGAATGCCTACTGCAATACACAGGGTGTAGCTACTGTAGGCTGACAGTGGTCCTTTAAATTTTTACGTGGATACAGAAAATAATGTAGAATCTAAAACACAGCATTTTGCTACTGCTGATGTAACAGAAACACTCACTCAAAACACAGTGTAAGGCCCTTGTTTTACAGTCAACACCACGTGCATTCCACTGAGTATGGGTAGCAATGTTTTATAGTCTCATACGTAGTCACTAGATGTAGGACAGTGTCAAATACAGGTGGTGAGTCACAACCCCTCAATTAAAATGCAAAAAATAAAAACACCTCAACACTATTTTAATACATGTACATCACACCAAGTGAGGCCAACTGTGGGGGAAAACACTAAAAACTCTGTCCATCATCCAGTTTGCCCCCATACAAGTTATCTGCTGTCACTGTGACTGATTGACACAAACACCACACCCTTGCAAAACTGCGTTCACACACGTGCAGCTTTCACGAATGTGCACACTCTTGTCACTTTGTAATCACTATCCTCTTGATGGATGTGATAGTGATTTCCTCTGGTTGAATGACCAAGTGGCTAGAAAGTAGGAGAATGTCAATATTTCATACAATATATAAACCACAAGACAAGAGACTTTAGCAGTGAATGAGATGTTTGAAAATTGAAACACTGACAACTCTGTGACCACTCATTGCTACGATGTACAAAGTCAATTTTAACTATTATTTCCTTGGAGTAGCCATGAACATTGGCCAAATTTGAATGTGTAATTGTTCTGTTTACTCCAATTGAAAATTCATTCCAGCGTCATTCAATAGAGAATTGTAACTCTTCATGCCAACTTTCAATGAACCATTCTGAGCAATGACACAATGCTATTAAACAAAATTGACTATTTAAACTTTATCAATAAACTACCCTAATTTCCATCAATGGGATGATGTCACATTCTCCAAATGCAATTTGCACTTTTAATTTATACATGGCAATGCTTGCTACTGTATTCAATGTCGTACGCTCATTTTTACAAGTGTCACATACACTGTACTGTTCTTTCTACCACTTCTCAAATTTCACAAACACACACACAAAACAATATTGTCCTTTTTCTATTAAGTGTAATCAATAATGTCTTACGAATCCCAAGACATGTACATGTACTAGTATTACACTGTATGGAGGATCAAAGACACTTAGTAATTTTTCTTCTTTTTTTGTTTTACACATGCTCTTGCCAAACTCACAGTGTATAAACATACGATGTAGTTTGACCCATCAATTGGCACAAACCTTCAACAAGAGCTACATGTACACTTGTAGGCACACTGCCTAAGTACACAATTACCCATTTAAACAGGATGTAATTCCAGACGGTTTTAATAATTTCACATCATGTACTACCTGTACATGTAAATCATCAGCTCCATGCATAGATTTGTGGACTTTATTTTGGTTCTTGAGAAGAGAAACAATACTCTGAAAAACCTTTAACAAATTACACTGAACAAGGATGATGAAATAGAGCCTCACATATTTCAGAAATGTAGTGCAGTGTAATTCCATTACAATACTGCTTGCTTGCAAGCTCACCTGTGTATAATCTACATGTATGCATGCCTTCTTCTTTTGTTCTGCTTCCTTGAGCCCGACTCATGCATTCTTATGGTTACCCAGCCATGTCATCATCCTTGTTCATTGCAAGTTGTTATAAATTTTGAAAATATTCTAATTCTTCATCCCAATTATCATAAAATCTGAAACTCTGTCATCAGTATAATCAATTTATAGTTGTTCACAGGTAAAAATCTGAAAATCATCCGGAGATCTCTTTTAACCATCAGTTCTTATAATATGAGTTTCCAGTTCACTAGATTCAGTTTGCATTGTCAGATATTAAGAGCAGTGGACTATTAATACAGTGTATCTTTATCCTTATACATGTATCTAAAAATGAAAGAAGACTTAGAAGTGCATTTGATGTCATGTATACTCACCCATGAATATAATTGTATAAAGGATGTCAATTTCATCACACCCACTGTGTATAAATTGGCTGTAAGCCTACGGAGGTGAATAGTTTCTGTGTCATTGAATCCTCATTGTATAGTAACTATGACTACTGCTAATCCTCAAACCATTGTACTGAGATCTATCTCTCCAGTGCTCTACAATACTGCATCTACTGAATGAGTTAACTGCTTGCTCACCACTCCAGCAATACATTTGTCATTACAAGGACTAGTCAAGTTTCTTTTCTCAACAACAGCAAATTTAAAAGAAAACAAATTACACAAGTACATATTAAAGGAATGAGAAAAAGAAACAAGAAATGGTTTGAAGATAGAGATGGTCATGTCTGTGCCTTCATATCCCATGTATACATGTCGAAACAATTCTCCTTTCAACAAGTTATTGAGAGGTAAATAGTCTCATATTTATGACATCTTAGAGATGGTTGCCCACAACTGCGATGAGTTGTGGCATGAAATAAAGCCCCATCATGTCCAGGAAGTGAGTGTATTCCACACTTGGTGGAATGCATCTGCCTAGTCATGTGTGCTATTCTGGTCTCAAGAGAAGAAACACAGTGGACACAAGGAGAATGATTTCATCAAGTTATTTATGGCCCTACTACAATCAAGTCATCGACTAGTATACAAAGGACTGATATTGACCTTTATACACACCCCATATTTCACTGTTATTATATTTTTTCAAAAAATGTCAAGACTTCACAGAAAAAAAAAAATGTGTAAGTTACAAGCGAAGCCAAAATACCAGTTGTACTCCATCCCATAACACAAATGCAATGTACAGTCTGTAGGCCCTAGTGTACATTGTACAATTTGTATCATCTTCATGATGGAAAAACACAAGTGTGCTTCTTTTAAAATTAGACACTGTACGTAATTATTTCTAATTTCATCAACAGGAATTTAGCCACATGAATTCAGCATACTAGTCCTAATATAATGCAAAATATCATGCTTGCAATGTACGATGCAGACAGTTTGCTACATATGAATTATTTTGTAACAGTTTTATCTTTACAGAGAAGATAACAAATGGCCAGATTCATTCTATGAGTGGGGCATTGATATCAATTAACAACAGGCATGAAATCAGGTCAAATGTAGGAGTCTGTTAGAAGCTTGAAGGCCCACGGAACTGGACCCCCTCCCCCCCCCCCCCCCCATGTATGGTGTGCATAACATCTGACATTTGTCCAAGTTGCCCATTAATCCCATAGCAGGAAGCTAACTTTGGTGAGGAAATCACCGACTCTGGACATCAACGACTCTGGACGTCACTGAATGCACTTACTGGCCACAGCTCAATACTACGGGGAGAGGAATCCCAGAGAATCCAGGCTGAACAAGGAACTATAAATCACAACCTCGTCAATTGATGTCTTTAGTCTGTGATATTGTACACACAGGCTAAAGTGTGCGCATAATTATGAATACAATTGCAATGTAACTGGAGAAGTCTGCTTAATTCTGTCAAGTAGTGTAGTATGCAAAATGAGGAATACAGCAAATTTTGTTAACTACAACATAACAACAATCAGAATGTTTTCAAATCAAACAATTCAGCATGTCTGATTTTGAGTCATTTTTTCAATCACACAGAGTCAGTTCTTACCATTTTAATTTTTCTCCCCTTGGTTGTCATAATCCCTATAGAACAATTGACTCTATCTTCTACGAAACAGCGTATGAAAGTAAATGCATTTCATGCTAACATCAATAACCTCACTGACCAGCCCAAAACAGACCTGACACAGACAGAGCACAATCATTTCCTGTAACCTCCTTGGCTAGAAAACATTCCCACATTTCTGCAAAATCATACAATGCCTTCATATCGACACAAATTCAGACAGGTCTGTATATCATTGTGGAAATTAAACACCCCACGCCCCCGGTCCAAAGGAGGAAAATGAATACTAGTTGCATACAACCTTCTGAATGCATAAAACAAAATTCACGATGATGCAAAATTTACTTTGGGATCACATTTTCCATTATTCAAACTCAAGAGAAGCTGTTTACAAAACTCTGAAAGAGAAGATTGTTTCATAATATTGGGGGCACTGACATCCAAAGCATCCTTGTTACAATGGGTGCTGAGACTAGGCAGGATTTCACTTTGAGCAGACAATGTTTTAAAGACAGGCTGAAGGTTACCAAGGTAACAGTTTAAAAAAAAACAATGCATCACAAAAAACAAGGAAAGAGGAAGGATTCACAATGAATGGATACCTTTCGGGCTTTACAAAGACATTTCTTCACCTTGCCCAGATGGGCAATAAGATAATAGGAGATCATCACCATGAAATCACTAACTCCCCATGATACATTTGTAGTTCATCTCAGTGCAGCTTCTTGGAGCTGCAAAGAGGGATTACCTCATCAAGTGCAGTACACTGTATGTGCATCAAGCAAGAATACCACCCTAGTATTAACAGGAAAGCGTGTATCCAATAGCTACAACAATGTTTTGCAAATGATTAGACCTACTTCAGAGAAAATCATGACTACTGGAACCCACCTATGCTTGGGCCCTTTTGATCAACTCTAGACATGCCATAATTTATATTTCATCATCTGAATCAAAATTTCATGCCCACAATGTAATTTAAGGATACACACAGAAATCAGTACAATGTAAAATTTTCGTATTAAAAAAAAGTTTCTTTTTTTCATACCACCTTGTATTCACATTAAAACATGAAACAACTTGAACACCTTCTGACACTACATTGTATCTCCCATAATAAACATACAGTAAGCGCATCAAAACAGACTGACCACATTGTATCAATCATCAACCTTGTCATATTCACAAATTTAGAAGCGGTTTGAATCAAGCTTAAGAAGCAGGCCTTTGCCTTGTGTATTACATATGGGGAAAAGGTTGGAGTCATTGTATTTTCAGTCCAAGGACACAGAGATCAAACCCAACTGAGATGGGCTTTAGCTTACCATACCGTAAAATGACAACTCAAGTGATTCATGTATTGACTCTTTGCAATGATACAGTGATATATTGATAGACATATAATACAGTTTTTGAGAGGACAATAAGGCACTGAACATTCAAAAGAAAAACAACACTGAAAGGAAATCAAGAAAAAAAAATCACTTGTAAAAACATAGCAAGTGCTGTGTTTTTTCTTAATTTGTGATATTGCCATACCCAAATGACATTTGGTACACATGTGGAGGGGGGTCTTGCAAATGGAAATTGTTATTACAGGTATACAATTGTACAACTTAGGCCAAGTAAAAAAAGAAAGCAGTTTCTCGTCCGGGTTTTTTGAGCAAGGCGATGAGGGAGGTCCTTACTATTTGATATCTTACTATTTTTTCGAGCATTGTCAAAATGAAAGTAATATGTGTTTCTCGTCCGGTAATTCTGAGAAAGGTAACGAGAGAGGGCTTTACTATTTTCTATATCCAATTTACGAAATGAAATATCACTCTGGTAGCTGTGTTATGAGAGACCAGGTCCCAAGTGTATGTCTTGCCTGCACTATGTGCATTTTCAAACAAATAGATATATGTACCATACTTGAAATGAAACTTCATGCATGCAGAAATACATTTGCTTTTTCTTTCCACTACAGATGTCGAAGGGAAAATGGCCATCTTAATACTGGTATTTAGTGTTGTAATGGCATTTCTGATACCAGTGTACTTGCAATTCTGATGTATTGTGCTATAAATTGAAACAGGTATAAAACATGTCTTTCAACAAATGTACGACTGAAATGAATTCCATGATATTCAAAACACTGCTTTATTAGGTGATACGCTATCAGCGTATCACCTATTGTGATTGTCAAAATTTCTCTTTTTTTTTATTCTTCTTTCTTTCTGCCACATTTTGTGTCGTCAATATCTCAACAATGACATTACGGAATAACATGACATTTTCAGTCAACATGTCTCATGACAAAATCTAGCCACAATAAGGTTTTCATGACAGTAACATATCTATGACGTCATCTAGGCGCCATTTTGTGATTTTCGGACCTTGTCACATGATCGATCATAACTTCATAACTGGATATCATTTCTGTATCATTTTCGGTGGACATAAAGTTCAGGTCACGCTCTATCTTACTTTTTAACGCTAGTTACCCAGGTCTTCATTACGCGCGCGTTTGCGCGCGTCAAAATTTTAAAAGGCTCAAAACGACTTCCCAATGGGAAATCTCGAAGTTTCAGACAATTTTAAGCGTTTCAAACATTTTCTCGCGTGCGCGTCCGTCCGCGCAATTTCGCGCGCAGAGGGCGTAAGCAACATGAAAATGCATTTTTTTTTGACTGATTTGGATTCCTGATACTTTGAGTAACAATATCCATTGATTTCCGATCGATGTTGACCTATAACAAAGAAATGCACTGGCGTCAAAGTTGAAATTCCGCGCGCGCGTCTTTCTGCAAATATAGTGAAAAACATGTCTTTGTTTATTTCGGCATAGCTCTTTAAATCGTCCATTGACCCTATATTTCTATTGCATATTACAAAAGCATATGAATTGGAAATAACGTTTCAAGTACCAATATTGCCAGGAAAACTCATGACGTCATCATATCATCATCTGAAATCAAAAAAGTGGAATTAATTTTTTTGAGGTACTGTTTTTGTCATTCATTTACTCGTATCTCTGTTGTTTAAGCTCAATATTATCCCAAATTCAGATATGTTGTACTTTGAACATTTGCCTTTTAAGTCCATGTCATGCTTTTGATATTTGATGACGTCATCATACCTTAAATTGTGATTAAAGGTAAAGACGCAAAATCGGACAAGTTTACGTGTATTGTCTATGGGAGGTGAGTTTTTTTTAAACCATGCATTGACTTAACAACGTTTAAGCACCTTTATCTCAGCTGATTTTGTTTCATTTCCTCTGAAACTTAAGTATGTTGTAGGTGTGACAATAAGCTGCAGTAATCATGCATTTTATTCTTTGAAATCTCCTCATGAGGTTGACAATTTTGCAATTTAAAACTGAAAATGAGAATGGAATGTGGACGAAACGATTCCTGATTCATCTTTCACGTACATAAATCTACGTTCCTCTAATTTTCTCGTCGAGACGTATGGCCGAGTGGTTAGAGGCGTCGTCTCAGAAACGTGAGGTTGCACACGTACGGGTTCGAACCTCACAAGAGCACGAAAGAAAATAATTATTTTTTAATTTGTTTTTTCTTCAATGGAGTACTACACCTTCGTCCATGTAGAAATCACGTTCGCATGTAAACACAACTATACGCACACACTCACATAGTATCCCTTTGTTTTGCGTTGGAGACTGCATTACTTCGACTGCTGCAAAATTTTGCAGGCTGGGCTTTTCAAACTGATTTAAAATATTGTAATAAAATGAAATTTGTTCATATCAATTCAGTAACACAATGTAGTCGTGGTTACTTTGTGCTGATTTATACATGGAACAAGCTATACATTGTAAAAAAGGTATTTGAATTGTTCCTTTAAGTCAGTCTTCTGTATTGATGATTATTTGTCAATTAGTGGTTTTTGTGGAGTTTCAGATAGTGATAAAAAGTATAGATGATAAGTACAGCGATAATTCCTACAGTTAGTTCAAAGTTGTGTTACAGAGGTTTGATACATACATTTAGCATTGTGTGTGTGTGTACGTGTGTATACAGGTTGGCCATATGACACATTCTAGACAATTAATCTTAATTAATTAGCAAACGTGATCAGCTATGGAACTGAATATGGTACTAATGTATGATGTTAATGATTCTAATTAAACTGTGACGAGTTTAAAGGGATAGCTTAACTGTGTGTAAAAATAAAGCAATTATAAGGAAATTTTAGGGGAATTTGATAACCATGCCTATAATAATTTCATACAGGTACTAATAGCTGCCTCATGTTCATGTGATCGATCGTCATGTCAATAGCAAACTGACAACGTACGATGAATATGTTATACATTGAACAACTTTCAAGTCCATATCGTTATTTTCTAATTTGATGACGTCATCATGCTAGAAGGTATGGTTAAAGGCGAGATATCGAAATCAGCGAAGATTGTACGTTATGTCTATGAAAGGGGATTTTTGTTTTTTATCCATGCATTGACTCGATAACGCTCGAGCACCTTTACCTCACTTGATTTTGATTTCCTCTGAAACTTAAGTATGTTGTAGCTGAGACAATAAGCTGCAGTAATCATACATTTTATTATTTTTTTTTTATCTTCTCACCAGGTTGAGTATTTTGCAGCATAAAACTGAAAATGAGAATGGAAGATGGACGAAACGATTCCTGAGTCATCTTTCACATATAAGTTTACGTTCCTCATATTTTCTCGTCGAGACGTATGACTGAGAGGTTAAAGGCGACGTCTCAGAGACGTAAGGTTGCACACGTGCGTGATTAAAGGCAAGGTATCAAAAACCAGCCGATTATAGGTTTTATGTCTGCGGGACGTATTTTTCCCAAGTTGCCAGAAATGGCATAGCGACCTCAGTCGTTACAAGGCCGCTTTTCCGTCTAGCAATGCAATAGATGTTCACACGGCCACGTTTAATAGTTGAGTGGGCATTGACTTTCCCCCTGTTATATCTATACATTGTTGTGTGTATTTTTTTTTTGGCTTACCATTTCCGTGGATGACCCGTGGCCGAGTGGTTACAGAAACGGTTTGGCATGCACGCTCAATATATTTTCAAGGTGCCTATATCACATTCTTTTCTTTGTCGATCGCAGATGACCGTCATCTGATGACCACAAGCGTATCACCTAACTCGTCCTCAATGTGACGAGTTTTCATGTCTCGTTTTTTATTCTTCTTTCTTTCTGCCACATTTTGTGTCGTCAATATCTCAACAATGACATTACGGAATGACATGACATTTTCAGTCAACATGTTTCATAACAATATCTAGCCACAATAAGGTTTTCATGACAGTAACATATCTATGACGTCATCTAGGCGCCATTTTGTGATTTTCGGACCTTGTCACATGATCGATCATAACTTCATAACTAGATATCATTTCTGTATCATTTTCGGTGGACATAAAGTTCAGGTCACGCTCTATCTTACTTTTTAACGCTAGTTATCCAGGTCTTCATTACGCGCGCGTACGCGCGCGTCAAAATTTTAAAAGGCTCAAAACGACTTCCCAATGGGAAATCTCGAAGTTTCAGACAATTTTAAGCGTTTCAAACATTTTTTCGCGTGCGCGTCCGTCCGCGCAATTTCGCGCGCAGAGGGCGTAACCAACATGAAAATGCAATTTTTTTGACTGATTTGGATTTCTGATACTTTGAGTAACAATATCCATTGATATCCCATCGATTTTGACCTATAACAAAGGAATGCACTGGCGTCAAAGTTGAAATTCCGCGCGCGCGTTTTTCTGCAAATATAGTGAAAAAACATGTTTTTGTTTATGTCGCCATAGCTCTTTAAATCGTCCAGTGACCCTATATTGCTATTGCATATTACAAAAGCATATGAATTGGAAATAACGTTTCAAGTACCAATATTGCCAGGAAAACTCATGACGTCATCATATCATCATCTGAAATCAAAAAAGTGGAATTAATTTTTTTGAGGTACTGTTTCTGACATTCATTTGCTCGTATCTCTGTTGTTTAAGCTCAATATTATCCCAAATTCAGATATGTTGTACTTTGAACATTTGCCTCTCAAGTCCATGTAATGATTTTGAAATATGATGACGTCATCATACTAGAAATTGTGATTAAAGGTAAAGACTCAAAATCAGACAAGTTTACGTGTTATGTCTATGGGAGGTGATTTTTTTTTCAAACCATGCATTGACTTGACAACGTTTAAGCACCTTTACCTCATCTAATTTTGTTTCATTTCCTCTGAAACATAAATATGTTGTAGCTGAGACAATAAGCTTTAGTAATCATGCATTTTATGTTTTCAAATCTCCTCATCAGGTTGATAATTTTGTAGTTTAAATCTGAAAATGAGAATACAATCTGTACGGAACGATTCCCAATTTTTCTTTGCAACTATATATTGATCGAATCCACGCTGCCACTTGTGGGAAGTTGAATAGCGCCATCACAAGGCAACACACTCACGATGGTATTTAGATTTAAGTTTTGCACTCGATCTTCAGGACAGCCATGTGGCATAATCGGTTAGCGCGCTGGTTGTTCATAACGCCATACCGGAAGGCGAGAGGTTCGACTCCCGCAGGACTTTCATCCGTTCTTTCTTTTTTTCTCTTTTTTTCGGCAGTTCAGCTTTACTCCGATATCATTTATCGTATTATTTTATCAAGTGTGCGTAACCCGTGAACACGGCTGCTCTATTTCCCTTGTTTTGTATTGGAGTTTGGAGATTGGGTTTGCTTCAATAATTTTGTCACACTTAATGTTGTAAATTGCCCCCTGTTACAGTGTCCCGCTTACCACCTTTCGTTTGCTCTTTCCTTTTCTCTTCATTGGTTATTGTTACACTGTAACAGGATAGGTGGTAGGAACATGTACGTTTAAATAACTGGCAGGAATGGGAGCTGAATTGATTAACTCTAGTCCAGGTGTATGGCGTCTCGCTCATCTCTTTGAAATTCCAGGTTGTTATTGTTTGACCCAATAACGGAGTTGTAGACAGGTTTTATGTTGCTATAGAGGTATCTTGTGCAACATGAATAGAAGGCATCACTGTTTAGTAGTAGTAATGAACTTTTTCATGTTGTAAATGATATAAAGATATGAATTTCATATCTAATCTTCGGGACAGCCGTGTGGCTTTATAGTCGCTTAGCGCGCTGCATGGTCATTATGCGCTACCTTAGGACGAGATGTTCGGGACCCGCAGGACGCTATTATTTTTTTTTCTCTCTCTCTTTCTTTGTTTTTCTTGTGGCAGTTCAGCTTCATTCCGATGTCATTACCCCACGACACACAGTCACTCAGGTTCCCTTTTTTTGTCGGAGGCTGGAGGTTGGATTTGCTTCATTTATCATACGTAATGTTGTAAAGTGCCCTTGGTATACAGTGCCCCGCTTGCCACCTTTCGTTTTCTCTTTCCTTTTCTCAACGTTTGTTCCTGTTACACTGCACAAGACAGGTCGGAAAATAATTTACATAACTCAACTGGAGCAGGAATGGCAACTGAATAAATTAATTCTAGGCCAGGTGTATGGCGTCTCGCTCGTCTCTTTGAAATTCCAGGTTGTTATTGTTTGACCCAATAACGGAATTGTAGACAGGTTTTATGTTGCTATAGAGGTATCTTGTGCCACATGAGGAGAAAGCATCACTGTTTAGTAGTAGTAATGAACTTTTCCATGTCCCTCCATGTCAGTTATAGTGTGTTCAAAGGGGTTGTGTGTCTATCTGCCAAAGAAAAGGAAAACCTTATTTTAGTCATGGCTGTTTCTCTATACGTAGACGTAGGTAATGAGTGTTGTTGGTATCTGAGCAGTGAATAACACAGCATCAGGCTAAAATCCCCCTTAGTTATACGCGCTAAGCGTTCAATTTGATATATCTTTATTATTTTATGTAGTCAATCACTGCTAATGGAGTTACAGAATTATGTTATGACACCTTTCACTGAAAGTTTGTAAAGCAAAGTTTATGGACAAGGCAAGCAATTGTACATGAATAATACCAATTATTTCAGAGGGAAATTATGGTATACCTAAATGTAAGGGTATCATTGCTTTGGAATTGCTGAGACAATAATCTAGGCACGAGGGCCTCCACTTCTAATAACTGATCCCTTTGAAGATGTGTCGGTCACGAGTGATCGTCATGATTCATCTTTCACGTAGAAGCTTCCGTTCCACACTCTTGGTTCGAGAAGACTTACACCATCATACTTCAAATTGTTATTAAAGGTAAAGACTCAAAATCGGACAAGTTTACGTGTATTGTCTATGGGAGGTGATTTTTTTTTAAACCATGCATTGACTTAACAACGTTTAAGCACCTTTATCTCAGCTGATTTTGCTTCATTTCCTCTGAAACTTTAGTATGTTGTAGCTGAGACAATAAGCTGCAGTAATCATGCATTTTATTCTTTGAAATCTCCTCATCAGTTTGACAATTTTGCAGCTTAAACCTGAAAATGAAAATGGAATGTGGACAAAACGATTCCTCATGTATCTTTCACATACATAAGTTTACGTTCCCCATATTTTCTCGTCGAGACGTATGGCCGAGTGGATAAAGGCGACGTCTCAGAGACTTGAGGTTGCGGGTTCGAACCCCACAAAATCACGAAACAAAATACTTAGCTATTTTACTTTTTTTTTCTTCAATTTTGTATTACATATTCGTCCATGTAGAAATCACGTTCGTATATAAACGCACCTACACACACACACAGACACACACACACGCCATATCCCTCTTTTGTGTGTGTTGGAGACCACATTGCTTCGACTGCAGCAAAATTTTGCAGGTTGACTTTGTCAAACCGATCATAGTATGTAATGACGACGACTGAGGTGTTGTACTTTGAACAATTGTCTTTCAAGACGATGTCATTGTTTTGTAATTTGATGACGTCATTACACTGAAAATTGTGATCAAAGGCAAGGTATCAAAACCAGCCGATTATAGGTTTTATGTCTGCGGGACGTATTTTTCCCAAGTTGCCAGAAATGGCATAGCGACCTCAGTCGTTACAAGGCCGCTTTTCCGTCTAGCAATGCAATAGATGTTCACATGGCCACGTTAGTTGAGTGGGCATTGACTTTCCCCCTGTTATATCTATACATTGTTGTTGTTTTTTTCTTACCATTTCCGTGGATGACCCGCGGCCGAGTGGTTACAGAAACGGTTTCGCATGCACGCTCAATATAACTTCAAGGTGCCTATATCACATTCTTTTCTTGTCGATCACAGATGACCGTCATCTGATGACCACAAGCGTATCACCTAACTCGTCCTCAATGTGACGAGTTTTCATGTCTCGTTTATCATTTGTGTTTGTGACTTTTTGTGTCCACACAGCTGGTATGTATCTACATTTCTTCACAGTACAATTATTGTAGCACATTCAACTGGAAACTGGCTTGTTCAATAATTGCAGATGGATGTCAAAATGATACTGACTGATATGGCATTATAGCATTAAACATTTAAAGATGTTTCTTCATGTTCTAAAAAGTCATTTGATAATCACTCATCATTTGGATGATGAATGATTGTATACCAAAACTACATATGTTGTAAAACATGTACCTGTGAAGGTAAGTCACATTCTCCCTTCATTTCTTCCATGGCCATCATTACAGTGCTACCAAGAAGCAGCAGTGATATAAACCACTTATCATTTGAGTGATGCACAATTTAATACCAAATCTGCGTATATTGCTGTTTATGCATGACAAGTATACCAATTTAACTACACCGTGACTGTATTCATTCAGTCATATCAAGGGTATGGAAAAGAAACACGTTTTTTTAACATAAAATATACACATTTATGCATCACTTGTTGAACCTACGAATCCAACCATAATATCTCTGGAAATGCACAGCATTATTTTTGCCTTTCAACACAACACAAACTTACTGAGTTAGATCTTTTCTCATATGAAAACTTATTCGCTCAAGGACTTAAAATGCCGCAGACAGTACTGCCAATTGTCAACCCTGTGAAACAACCACCTGATTTCCTTTTTACTGAAAGACAGAATACGAACCAGTTGAATACTAAAGCCGTTCGCTGTGCACTCGTGCGCTTGAGATCGGTTCTCTCCATCACTCCACGATTTTTTTTTTCCAGCTCCAGAACGATGCTATGCTGGCTGGCTGGTCTCCTCTACTACAGTGAAATCCCGTTATAATGAGTTCGGTTATAACGAGGAACCGCTTATAACGAGGTGATCGCGTCGGTCCCGTTTTCCTTTGCGTGTAATGGCAGAACGAATCGGTTGTAACGCGTTCAGTTATAACGAGATTCCGGTTATAACGAGGACAATTTCGGTAAATCATGATAAAGAAAAACATAAGCAATTTGATCGGATATAACGAGGTTCCATTTCTTGACCAAATTGCCGCTTTCAAACACGCGACAAATGAAACATTGGAAACCGAAATCTCGCTATCCACGTCTTTTCCCGTTTTGCAGAGAACCGTTCCTTCCATGTTTTCTTCTTAATCACGCGATAAGACATAGGAACACCTTCCGATGTTCTTACTAAATTAAAACATAATCATTCGATTTTCTTTTTCGCGAGAAACGCGTGCGTGCTATGAGGTCAGACCACAGCGCAACGAGAAAAAAATAGATAACGCATTCAAAAACTTTTCATGTAGCGACAATAAAATCATAACCAAAAATGGACAATTGGAATGTGTGTGCACCTCATCATTATATCCTTTCCGATTTTAGTTCCAACTTCCAGTTCTTTTGCTGGTTTTGAGCAAATATGAGTTTGGATGATTAAAGCCGAAATAATAAAATCATCGCCCTGATCCCGCCGGGTGACAATTATTGAGTAGCGTTAAAATAGTTGAGTAACGCATGTTAACCTATACTTAATCGGTGTTCAGAAAAAGAAGCAAACGCATTTATTAGTTTGAATAGATCTGGATTTTTTTCATTATCATTTAACAAATGACAATTTAAATATGAGTGTGTATGATCAAAGCAGAAATAATTAGTGAAATCATCGCGATCCTGCCAGGTGACAGTAGAGTAAAAATAGTTGAATAACGCATGTTATCCTACTTAATCGGAGCTCGGAAAAAGAAACAAACGCATGTATTAGTTTGAATAGATCTGGATTTGTTCATTATCATTTAACGAATGATAATTTGAATATGAGTGTGTATGATTAAAGCCGAAATAATTAATGAAATCATCGCGATCTCACCGGGTGACAGTAGCGTAAAAATTGATGAATAACGCATGTTAACCTACTTAATCGATGCTCGGAAATAGAAACAAACGCACTCAACAGTTCAAGAACGGATGTACAAAACGCGAAGAGATTTTCGGAAGAAAATAAAGAACGCATCTTTAATCCCTTCGAGCGCAACCATCATGCATTGTATAAAATTACAGCCAAATGATTCATGAAATTAACGAATTCCCGCTGGGCACCAACAGCGTAAAATACCTCGCAAGTTAGCGGTAAACAACTACTCTGAAATCATCGCGATCTCGCCAGGTGACAGTAGCGTAAAAAAGTTGAATGACGCATGTTAACCTAAATCAGAAAAAGAAACAAACGCATTTATTAGTTTGAATAGATCTGGTACAGATTTGCGTAAACAGGATGACAACCTCCCACATTCAATACTGTCACATATAGATATTTTTTTAGATATTTTTTTTTTTCATTTAGATATATTTTTCAAGAACGGTCGTACAAAACGCGAAGAGATTTTCGAAAGAAAATAAAGAACGCATTTTTAATCCATTTGGGCGCAACGATCATACATTGTACATGTGTACACGATTACAGCCGAAATGATTCATGAAATCATCGCATTTCAAGTTCCCGCTGGGCACCAACAGCGTAAAAATACCTAGCAAGTTAGGCCTACGGTAAACAAGGCCTGTATGTTACTCTATATATTTGCCCCCATATTTGCGCTGGTGTTTAGAAAAAGCTTCACAAACAAGAATTACAATAAAGAATTAACTTATCATTTCAGCCTCTATTTCTTCGTCTAATTCACAAATCTCCCTTTATTCTCTCAATAATAACGCTTAATAATTGTGTAATAACAACGCAAAGGATATGTCTAAGTTTCATTGATGGGTATATGACGTCATGCTTATGTTTTTCTTTGTTTTTGATGAGTATGGTTATAACGAGGTACCGGTTATAACGAGGTAGTATCGCCGGTCTCACGGACCTCGTTATAACGGGGTTTGTGGTTACATTGCGCAATCAATCTAGCAGCACATGAAGCGGGCAACAGCACGAGAGAAATGTACAGAAGGTGCTCAACGTCCTGTCTACATCACGACCTACCGAGTGCGCTATACATCACAGCCCAGGCCCGCCCATCCAACTACAGTTCAACTGCTTTGTGGGTCATTCCTTCTTGCCGAGCTCGCAGTGTGAAATGCATGCGTTATTACATACGCACTACAGAAGCTACAGCTGTACTACAGCTAAGTAGAGGACGCTTAAATAAGACATCACGATTGGTAGGTGAATTGTCGATTTTTTTTTTTTCGGCGGCCGAAAAAATAGTAAATAACAAAAAAGTCGATGCGGCAACTGAAAATCGATGCGGGCGGGGAGCGGGCTGGGACGAGAATTATGAATTTCTTGGTATTTTCAGCGCCATTTTGAAAATAGTAAATAGTAAAAAAATCGACGCGGCGGCCAAAATCGATGCGCGCGAGGACGAGAAACTGGTTTCTTTTTTTACTTGGCCTTACATGTATCGATACACGTAGGTGTTTCTCATCACTCACCTTTCGTATAGTTACTACCACATATTTAAGATAATTGAACGAATCAGAAAGAACCACTTCCACTGTCATTTCTATCCGATTATTATCATACAATTGTACATGGACACCAAATGAAATATCACTATTAAACCGTATTCGTTTAACAGTCCATGATATAATGTCTTCTCTGAACAAAGTGTGTATTACTACATGAATGATATGATATCAATGTTTGAGAATGCATCATATAACACACTTCAAGACTTTGTTGTTTAATTAAATCAATCTATTTAAGTTAGATTAATTAATCAAAACCAAATCAGAGGGCAGCGATCAAATTAAGCAGTCCATAAAAGAGTATGACAGACATATATTGTATTACACATCCACATGTCCATTTGGTATTTCCTTCACATGTCTAAAATTAGAAACTGTTTTTGGCCAGCTGCATATTGTGAGGAGACACTGCTTGCCTCTCTCATGGCTGAGCTACATCTCTAGAGTTGGCAACATGTTAGAGACAACTGTTGCAATGCATGTACACTGACTTGGACAAAAATACCTGCAATATATAAGAATGACATTGTGCATTTTTTTTCTTTTTAATTGCAATGTCTTTCAGATGACCTGTTTTTTGCAGCTTGCTTCATCTAATGCAAGTGAATTTAGCCCTGAAACAATAAACTCTCAGAAAAGGAATTAACCTACTTCATAGAAATGATGCCATGATCCATTTTAACGGTAAACTGGGTCAGAGGAAAAGGGGTGATGTTTTCAAATTGAAACTCGAGCAAAATGCATTATTGAAAAAGATCCCTGAGAGATCCACATGAATGCACTGAGAGCCAAATTCATCAGGCAGGTACCACCCAATACAGGAGGTTATGAGTCACAATTTTATTTATCTGTCCATGACTTAAAATCAAATGTGATTCAAGTTAGAGAAAGGTGTAAAATGATTTTGGAATGAATCTGTTATCACAGATATACAAATACAATGCACATGTACGTGTACATTTCATTTTCAGAAAAAAAAAATAATTCGTTTGTTTGACATGTTGTACACATTCTGAAAAATTCCACAGATGTATGTACAATGAAACATGAATATCTCAAGAACTATAAAATGTGACATATACACTTTTGTAATGTCCTACTCAGCATTAAAGTAAAATACCATACAAAATAATTTGTTGATGACAGTAGATAATTCCTGAAATTCTGTTATTATTGTCACTGAATATTACTTTTTAGTTCCTGCTTATTCTGATACAAACATGAAAATTATCATTTGTGGTGATTGTAAAAAATGACTAAAGTACTACAAGATTATACAAATTCTGAAATCTCCTGGGTTAAAAGAAAGCGTCTTCACTGTGGTCTTGGGTCTTGTTATAATGGTCTTGTGCAGGGTCTAGGTCAATCCTGAGAGGAGGAATTGCAAGTAAAGTCTTGCATAATAGCAAGGTCTCTTCCATGACACAAGGACAACTACAATAACAAAACCATGTATAACATTATTTAACAAAAACAATGCAAAAAGACTCGAAACTTTTTTTCTTCTTTACTGAAATCAAAGTGACTACAGACAAAGCAAATAATAAAGCAAACTAGCAAACTGAAAGAAAATAAAAGCGTTGTCTTGTATCATAACTTTGGCACGTTCAGTTTTGTCTATTGTTCTCTGTGAAGTAGGCTGTTCCACAGCCCCATGAGCAACAGCAATGTATACATGGTGTGGGGATATTGTGGTACTTTGGTCCAGCAGCATTAAGTAGTAGAACTCCTAAATGTCTTACGCTGTTAAAAGAAACTTAACTAACAAGTTCTCTTCAAAGCACGACCATCTTGAGAAGACTTGCCGAAATCGCATTCACTCCACTAATCACTATACTGTACTGCACTGCAGAATTCTAAACTAGTGGACATCAAATTTCAAACTGTTTTACAGATCATTGAATCACTTTATATCATCAGCATTTTGCACGGACATATTTTTGGTGTTTGCATGTGTGTGTATGTATATAGATACAATGTACATGGTTGTATTGTACATGAGCCATTACTACCAACACCTGACAGAATACAAATACACTGTAGGTCATTGAACATCGATTTCCAAGTGTGGGCATTTTTTATTCCTCTAGACTCCTAGCTTTCCATTGATATGCATTTGTCTTAGTATAAAGGCCTATGACAGCACTGGCAAAAAAATAAATAAATAAATAAATAAATAAATTACCAAATTAACACAATTTTCAGAAAACTTTGCTCTAATATTTCGACAAGCACTTCCAAGTGCCCACAGGATAACACATTTAAACACAACGGACCAATCAAAAACTTCATTGTAACTTTTTTATACTTCATATAATCTGAAGTTTCTCACTCCAAACCATTCATTTACATTTAATATTTGGCCCAGAAAGCATCATTAAAGATTTGTTTTTCTCTTTAAATGTGCATCAAAGATACCTTCATTACAGTTTTCCGGGTTTCTGATGCTTTTAGTGATTCACATCCCAGCGGTTGCATACTGAACATTACTGTATCATCTACAATTTCTTCATCCTTGACAGCTTGATGCAATTGTCATATTTAAACAAGTACTGCAACATTTTCACTATTTTCCTGGATGCCACGGCAGCCCCATTTGCCCGAAACGTAGAGCACTACTGTGGATAGATGAGATATTCTGTTTTTTCCCCTTTGTATTCTAGTGTTGTTCGTTCCAGTCCTCGCTCCGCTGAAACGCTATTCTTACGGCACCTGGTCAGGCTAGACTGCACAATATTTTCCGTCGTGCCCTAGTACGGACCGCCTCCAAGTTTTGTTACAGCCCATTACGTGCTGTCACATTTGTGGCGTTCACCCCATTTTACCACCGCCTACAAGGTGTCTCATTTGCCCAGAGGACAGCCGTGGCAGTTTTTTTAGTTTAAAAATCACACACAGCATCCACAGCAATCATAGCCTGTCACATTTGCCCATGCCGTGCCCCTGCATTGTCTCATGTCCATTCCGTTTTGTCCACAGTGGCCTGAGACGTGCCAGCCATGGCCACCGGGAACATGGTGGAAATGCAGCATAACTGACTTAAATTTATGTGTCCTGGGTTTTAAAGGTCCTATATCCCTCTTGCAAACTTCACAAAATTTTGCCTGATTTAAGAATGTCTCCAAAAATCATGAATGAAATCTACAGCAGACCAGTCCAATTAACAATAACATCAGTTTTTTTATAAAAGAAATGAAAAATCAACCAATTGTCACTCAAAAATACACTACCCTTTTGTATTGAGATAAGAATAACAGTTCGACCTTTTTCTCGGTCTGAACAAATTCACTGGAGATCGAGATGTTCAACCACAATGCCGTCCAATATCTGACCACCAGCTACATGGTATACTTGTAAAAACCTAGCCCCGGAGACCGCGCCGCCAGGCGCGGTCCTGGCGGCTTCCCCGCAGTTTCGCTTATGTTAGTTCAAGTATTCTGTGCGCTTGTGCAAGTGATTGTGAATTCTGTGAACATCGGTGAGCTGCTTGTAAGACATCATTTTGTGCATCACAAGCAATGAAATGCATCAAACAGTCGCCGATGATAGTCATTTAGGTTTCATCGACATATGTAAGTATTCCTAGTAGTTTCTGTTGAAAAATTAAGGAAATATAGCGCCGCAAAGGCACCCGTTTGTTCAACATGAAGATCTTTCATGGGAGCACGGCGCAGCCGCCACACGCAGGTGGCGGCTGTCGCAGTTAGTAAAAACCTAGACTCTATGTGCTTTTGCGCATGAACCTTGGCATGGGAGGTCGAACCTTGGTGCGGACGCTGTATAGCATTGTTTCCCCTTTCAACATCAGACATAAACATAAAGAAGTGTGTACTTTTATCACTCTGAGAAAAGTTGAGGAGCTAATTAATTTTATTTCACTTCTACGATTATACTCTAAGTCTAATGTTACCACTTACTGACTTAGCTTATTTAGTACCAGCTTATGAAAGCAATCTAATTTTCATGGTTGCAAAAGAAACACACAAACTTTAAAGGTAGGGAATCCCATTTGCATGCCTTAAATGAAGAGTTGTATAAATACAGTGGTATGTTGAAGAGAGTATCATTTTAGAAACTTCCATAAAGTATTGAAAGTGGAAGGTAACATTTAGTACACTTTTTTGACCGTTGCGTTAGATTTTGAATTGAATTTTTTTCGGGGCTCACCGTAAATTCCAGGACATTACTAGGCTACCTTTGCAGACCCATGCACTGCATGTGTGTCCATCATGTATATTTTTGTGAAGAAAGTTCATCAAAACTTACAAACATTTCTATACACATTCTTGCCACACACTCTATATGTTATTACATCAGCTCTTATACTTTTAGATTTGTGTTCATAGATAAAAAATACAGAAGACTGCAACAAAACAGGCTTAAGTGTGGCTGACACACAGAACTACTGAGTAGTTAAGTTTTGTGCATTATTCAAATTGTAGATAACTGTTGACTTCCAAATTTCTCAGCAGCGGCCTAAACAAGTCCCCCGAGGTTCATATTTGATGTTTTGCTGCATTTTGGGAGGTCTGTAAAAGGTATCCCCTACCTTTAAGGCTAACGTTAGACTTCTACTATGCTATGTTTCGGCCTATGTTTCTATGCTATGTATGGGTATATATTATAATGATTCTTTCTAATGAATATTACTGCTTTCCAGAGAATGTCTGCTTGCCTACTACAATAAATACAATCACAAATTAGACCATTTCATTTGATGACCCGTTCCTGCATTTCGAAGTTATTTGTAAAATTATGTAGCATTGTAGGGGCCTAGGTCAGAACTCAGGAGTAGCAGCCACACACATTTCACCAGGGTCATGACTGCTAATACTAAAATAGTAAAAGCTTCGGTCTGATGCGGTTATGATGGCCAATGTATATATTTCGATCGAGGTTGTACCACAGCCGATGCAATGCCTACTACGGCTAGGCGTGTGTTGTGGTATATGGGTAAAACATTGTCTTCACATCACAGTCCCATACACAACCCGGAAGCTACAATCACGATCGGGACACAAGTACCCGCGCATCATCACATAAAACATGGGCATTTATACAACCAGAAATGCATCATTTTACTACTAAGAGCAATACTTACAATACTCCTGTGTCCAACCATAGAAAACACCGTGTCGTTTTCTTTGGGTGAAAGAAGTTTTGATGCAACATTTTTCGGAGGGGGTCTTTTCGTACTCGCCATGGTTGTCGAGATAAACCGTCAATGCGAGAAATAGAATATGAGTCGAGTGTGGTTTGTGTGTGTCGTGTGTACGTACAATACGTGTTTGCATTTTGGGATTCGGGGTAGATAGCATTGCCAATTTGACGTAACAGTGCTAGAATTGTACACGTATCTACTGTATTCAACGTAGCAGATTATCATTACGCTCTTCATTACTGTATGCACATGCACCGCGAAATGTTGGACCATCGTGTTTATATCTCTAAGGTTTTATCCCATCAATACACGTCGAGAGGCTATAATTATATACCGCTGAGGCTTGCTAGTTTCTTCTGTTCTGTTTTTTCTTTCTTTTCTCCTGTTCTCATGCATAGCACAAATTAATTGATATGCAGTCACCGCTGAATGAGAAGACTACTACAGTTTGCGATGATGTCATGCATGGACAACAATACATAAAAGATAAAATATAAACAAAATTCAACATTCAGTTGTGTTTTCATATTTTCAACAAAATGAGAGCTTGACTTAAATCTTCTAGAAAACAGAGGGAACAATATCATACCTTTTACATATATCTCGGTAACAAATTGAGGGAATATGCACTTGTCATTAAATATATATATATATTCTGTGGAATTCTTTTTATATTTTCTCAATATCGTTGACATCACAAACTAAATGCTCATCCAGCAATGGCTGCATAGAAACTGTAAAAAATTATTACTTTTGAACTGATTGTCCGATTTTCCTCAAACTTTCGATACATGTGTTCCACTAATATATTTCTGCATTCACCCAATCCACACATAATTCGAGTGAACTTGTCCGTTTCAAACAATAGATCAGCGCTTCGATGATAAAAGCTATGATTGAATAAAACAATGCAATGCCCCTGATGTGGAAAATAGACAAACAAAGTTAGCAAAAATGATTAATGTGACAGTGTGTGAGACTGTAAACCTACTCTTGGGAGATTTGGTCATTCCTGTCGTGTTTATATACATTGCTATGGATTCCTTTATATCACAGTAACTATAGTCATGGCCGGCGCCACGTTTTCAAAAGTGGGGGGGGGGGGGGGGGGCACTTCAGACTTCTGGTGCTACTTCCGGGTTTCACCAGCTGAAAAAGGGTCTTCAGCGCAAAAACAAAGGTCTTACCTCGCTCACACTTCAAGGTTTCTGTTTCTTTCTAGTGCAACTTAGGCACTTTAGAGGTTTAAAAAAAAAGTGGGGCCCAAAGTGGTGACACCTTATGTATTCCTTTGTATGGTGCAAAAAAAGTGGGGGGCCTCATTTCATTTTCGGATCAACGAGCCTCCGAAACTAATTGAATCTAATTTCATCTTTGGATTAGAATAAGTGAACCTTCGGCAAAACGAACTGTAACGCTATGTACTATTAGTGTACAGGGCCAGGTCAAAGGAATCCAGAACGGGTCTTCACGAACGAAGAGTGCATGTTGTAAACTTATATAAAGGGCAAACCATGTTCGTCTGTAAGAAACGGAAATCCCTTGCATATTATAGTCCACGTGAAATATAAAGGGATGATTTTGCTGAGCACGCGAACAATTTGCGAAGGACGCGAGTGTCGAAAATATGGCGAAGTCGAACATTCGGAAAAGTTTTTCTTCGAATGTTTTCCGACAATGGAGAAACCATTGTTGCGCAGTTTTGTGCGTATACTATAATACGTATAGTTCTCACGACGTATCAATTGCGAATGTAAATAATCTACCCCTTCCCGTCCAGACGCTATACGTTCATTGCCCCTTTTCAAGAAACACTGTCGACCATGTAATATACTGCATATTATATACCTTATGATCTAAGTTTGCCAAGCACGATTAGAAAATAATGTTTTTGGTTTATCTCACTCTGTATTGAGTTGACTTGTGTAAAAAGATATACTGATACACATTTTGTACCCATCCATGAACTCATCCAGTTTTATCAGTTTTGCAATTATGTAGTTAAAAGTATGATTTGTAAATATTGTATATACTGTTGGTTTTTTTATTTCTGTTTGTTTGATTGTTTGTTTTGTATAATTTGTTTTAAACTGAAAGTTTGTGTACGTGTATACAGGACTTCCTTAGAAAAGCAGGTCTGCTTGATATCAGCAGAACTGAAAGGAATGTTCCTGTTAAAAGATGTGAATATGTCGTAGGCCCTGTATACCATTGCTAAACTTATATACGGCCAGTTATCACGAACAACACGCGATTTAAATGCGAACAAATTTTTCAATAATCATGATAATCACGGAAAAAAATATTTCCAAGGAGAGTTGATAGCCGTCTTGAGTTGAAGTCTAACTTGTTCTCTTTTCTTTCTCCTCTCTCCTTTCTCAACTATCCTATCTCTATGTAAAAGTCATCCCTCCCTCCTATTCTCCTTCCGATGTATATTATAATGTTATGTATGTACGGGGGCTGCACGCAAATCATTATAAGCCACGCTTATGCTGTAGCCCCGCTGCATTATTCATTGTTGTATGTTTGTCGTACATTTTGCTGTACATTGCTGTGCAAAGGCAATGAAGGAAAAATATTCTGTGAACAACTTATATTTATGCTTGTACATGAATGTGCATGTGCAATGATGATACAGAAACCAATAAATCAAATCAAATCAAATCAAATCAAATCAAATCTCCCTTTCATTTCTCTCTGTTGTTTGCTTTTCATGCACGCATATAGGTGGTGTATGTGTGTACGTGTTTGAGTGTGTACCGACTTCTTTTCTGAGGACCTATATACTCCCACAAGAAATTAATTTTCTGTAGGTCATCCCACACATTATCATTTAAAATTTTCAGATATAATTTTGGAGTACTCTAGTGCAATTTTATTGTACTCTTCTACCTTGGTCAAACATTTCGTTCTCTATACGGGTTTTTAGAATTTTTGTTCCTATAGGACCTGATGTGTAGATGTATGTTACGATTTTAATTTGCAGGAAACCTACTACAGTATATGAAATAGAATGACATGAAGCCATTATAAGGTCAGACACCTAGGCTACGAGCTTAATAAGAGGTCAGATTTCAAGGGGTGAGGATTTGCCCCCAAACATAAATGTTCATGAGAATGTCTTTAAATGTATACGGTATGCTATAAATCATTATCGTCATTACAGGTGTATTTTTATTCTTATCATTACATTTCGTAGTATAAAGAAATAATACTGTAAAAGTAATATCAGCACTATACAAAATTCAGAAAATATGGGTCGACATTGCAACGGCATGTTCATCCATCGTTGCATCACCACACTCTGCTCTGTCTTACTTAGTTTTTGCATACAAAATTGAAGTTGATGATGTTCTCTGCTGTATGTGATAAACGAAAGTAAACGCTTCAACCTGATACTATTATAAAAGACATTACTTATAGCCAAACAGAAATCTCGCATTTTTTATGTTGTATAGGAAGATTATTAATATACCATATTCTCATCTCAAGATCTTTGCTAAGAAGCATGATTCAAAGAAATTTTATGGGAACTCTAGGGGTTTATTTTCTCATAAAATGACAAATGATACCCCGAATATCAGGCCTTTATACACACTAACCTCCTGACGCACATTGTGATGCATGCAACGCTCATTTTGTGAACCAACTCACAGACTTTGACGACTTGAAATAAAACTCAAACTCACAAAAGTTCTGGTTTGCGGATTGATTGTCGTGTGTAGTTACGACAAAGTTTATTGATGTTTTGTACGTCATTTACTATCCTGCCTCACGGATCTCCATCGAGTTTACTGCTTGCGCAGAAAATTCCTGGCATTGTTCACAACAGCGTTAAAAATACTTGAACTTCCCTTCGCTTGAGAAAACGCCAAGCGCCCGCTATCGAGACATACTCTGGCCAATCTGACACTGTCGTGATGAGCCCCGTGGTGAAGGCCTCTGTATAGCAATAGTTCCTGCGGCAATACTAGTATTGCTCCGGTCTTATTTTCTCCAAGGACTGAGGGTTAGGGTTGTGATATTAATCGGGATAGGTCTAGTTTGATGTGAGGATTGGGAGAAGGGCTATTTTTTTTAAATCATGACTTTATTCAAGTTCAATGCAGTATTAGAGCATGTTTGTGGGTAGAATTTAATTTTGGCTTATGGCGTGCATATATTTCAACCGTAAAAAATATGGCATGGGACCTCTTTAGCCAAACCCTTGGCATTGGATATGCGAAGATTAACGTTTGTATCCGTTCGATTCACACAAGACCAAACTTCGTCAACCTGCTGGTTCAGGAAAAGTGGGCGCACTGTGGTCATAATGAGACAGCAGAGGGCGCCCTTGATTATTACCAAGACTGGTTACCGTATGTCTGAGTACAGTTATGTACTTTTATGGTGCTCCTGCAACAATTTATTGCTCCGGTTTTATTTTCTCCCAGGACTTAGCGTTTTTAGGGTTAGAGTTGTGATAGGGTTTTAAGTTTAGTTTAGTGTGAGGACAAGGATGAGGTTAGGGTTATGTTTGTGGGTAGAATTTATGTTTGGCTTAGCGTGCAGATAGGCCCCTATTCCATGGGAGCAATTGTCGCAAGGGCAAATGTCGTGGAATCCTATGTAATACTGTCCAGGTTGGTCTCAAACGGAGTATGATATGCGTGTAAACATAATTTCCTTAACAGTAGCATGAAAACCATCATGGTTCGCGAACTTAAATTTCCTCGCTGCACATATTATTATAAGGGCCAGCTGAACAAAGATTGTCTCTTCGCATGATCCTTAAACGCTTTATGGTACAGAAAACAATCATTAAAAACCATTAAACAGACTCACAAATAATGTTTTGATTAGTTCGCCGTTGAGTCTAGTCTGATTTTGATACTTGAACTACTATGAGCATCTGGCAGATACTCATAGTATAATAAGAATATCACAGTCGAAAACAATTGAAAGACATAGAATTACAACGATAAAGCTCATCTTGGTGGTCAAAAGTTCAGGTTCATTAACTCCACTTATAAAACCAGGCAACGTTTTCTCCGAACCTATAACATCCAGGTTACCTGTAGGGGCAAGCAGAGACCGAAGAATCATTTCTGTTCTTGGTCAGTTCCTGTGGTAGACTGATTTTTTTTATTCTACCCATTGGGTTCTTCCACATAAGGGTGATCATCACAAGATACTAAAAAACAATCAAGACACCTTAAGGAAAAGAATTTGACCTTAAGTCACAAGAAGGAACCAATGGAAAGTAAAGGTAAAGTAATCATGAGGTGAATTTGAATATGAATAAAAACAAAACATAAAGGATTGTGAGGTGTGGAGGTGAGTGGAGAGTAGAGGGGGTACTGTAAGGCTATAAGGTAAGAACATAGAAGAGGAAAGAAATGAAGTTATATGGAAGGGAATTAATCAGAGACATGTAGGAAAGTAAACAATGTGGAAAACTAAGGAGAGCTGAGTTTATCTTAAATAGTTTCCGAGCTAAATTAACACTTATAGTAATCATAATCATCAATCACATGCCATTTCAATATATCTTTGCATGAAATCAACGGATCCAATACTTCGCAATGTAAATTTTGCCAAACTAAACATTCTTAATGTTTATTTTGTGTTTTTTTTTATTTATCTATTTATCTATTCATTATTACTATTGTTCTTTTTTTCTTTTTGGGGGGTCTCTCAGTCGACCCGAATATTTCTGTACAGTAGTTCGTTGTAGAGACTTGTCGTAGATGGGGTACTGCTAAACGAAGTACCGGAGAAGGCTCTGCGAAGTACGTCGTTGTTGAGCAGCAGTTGAGTGAGCCGAGCGGTTTACGGAAAAGTGGTTTACCATAATCGAGATACGATGTCGAAATACAATGTCACATATTATGGAAATATGATCTACTCTGATTTTTATTTGTACTGTTAAGCATAAGTCAGAAAATATCCCCGTCCCCACCCCATCACGTGTTATGGTTTGGTGTTAGCTTGGAATAATCACCAAGAGGGTATGCAGTGTGTGATTCTCTCATACACCATTTTTTCTTTTTGAATTACCCACTAGTATTGATATTTGTTTTTATGGTATGTGCTGTTGGGTGCAATGGAATGTGTGTGTGTTTTTTATTTTCTCTTTTATTTTTGCTTTGTTTGTTCTTGTTATTGTATTGTTCTGTGTTTATTTATTTCTTTGTCACTGGGAGACTGTGATTTCCTTCGTTTTCAAGTCGATCCCCCCCCCCACACACACACACATTCGCCGAGGAGAAGAATAACAAATTCAAATGAATTCAAATTCAAACTCAAATGAATTTATTGAGAATTTTCTGCATCGAATACATGTTACAAATGAAATACAGTCATTTCTTTTTGTTTTCAAGACAATAGAACATACGGCTTTTATCACTGTCAGCAGACTGTGATAAACGTTTCAAAGAATCCTCACAACCATAAACTGCTTGCCTGAAACAAAACTAAATCATTTCGCTTTTTTTTTTCAAATTGCATTTATTCATTTCTCAAAAGACATTTCATAACATCAAAATTTCCATTTACACGCATTACCAGGGAAAAAATACACAACAAAATCTTGTTAGAAGATTATACTTGTACATGATGAAACTACAGACGTATTGAAGATTTGAATACAATAAAACGATAGTGTGTGTGTGATATTTTCAAGTTCTTCGTGACTACAGATATTGACCTGCATTCTTATTCCGGGAGGAAAGCTTAAAACGATCTCCTGTACACGTAATTAAAATAGGCAAGTTGATATATCCTCTATGATTTGCGAAAGTATAGATGCCTTCTTCAATTTACACAATAGCCAAAAAGAAACCGTGCATGGGTATACCGAGTAAGCGTTCTCTGCATTCTACAAGTGAGGTTTTAAACATTTACCTCTCTCTTTGTAAATTTCCTTCTCATGCACATCAAAATGTCAACACTGACAAACAAACTTGAACTAGAAAGACGAGTATGTTTTGTGAAAAGAATTCTCGAACCTGACGGATTAGTTTCACAGCAATCAATCACAACGACACCACACTTCTCTTCCAATGAACTTTGCTAAGAAGCATGATTCGAAGAAACCGGGAACTCAGGGTTTATTTTCTCATAAAATGACAAATGATCAAATACTCAAAATTACACTCCGCCTTCCTCCTTGACGCAATTGCGGTGCTAGCAATGTTCGTTGTGGACCAACTCACATATTTTGATGACTTGAAATAAATGATATTCACAGCAGTTCTTGGTCTAGGAAATGATTGTGGCTTACTTTCGGCAAACTTTATGGATATTTTCTTCGTCATTTACGATTCTGCCTCACGGATCTTCATCGAGTTTACTGTAGTGCAGAAAATTCCTGGAATTATTCATGATGGCGGTAAAAATACTTGAACTTCCCTTCGCTTGGCAAAACGCCAAGCGCCCGCTATCGAGGCTTATTTGTACATACTCATGCCATCACTGCATGCCATGCAATAACTGGCATGTCGTGCTGAATCAGTAATAAATAGTTTGTTGTAATGCAGCTATTCTTGAGCCAAACCCTTGGTATTTCGTATTTACAAGTTTTAAAAAAAAGTATGATGATTTTCTACATGTGTAAGAGTTGTGAAACTGATTGTTGTGTTGTTGGTCAATTTTAACCATTTAAACAGTACCAAAATAATTACGATTTGAAATTTAACATACCAGTATGATGAATGGCAAATTATTTTATACCTTGTAAATGAGATCATTATTACGATTACGATGAACATTTAAAACTGATAATCTGATATCGAACAAAAGGAGAAAGTAGAAAAGCTAAACGGTGCTAAGACACGGATGCACCTCTTAAATCATTCATGCACTGGTCATCAATGTTGTGATGACACGATGACACTGAGGCGGTTGCTTCGTTGTTTGTTGGTATAACTTGTCTATTTATCATCAATGCAAACAATATGTGAGTGAATCTACGACATATTTTCCAGATCCTCTTACAGTAGTAAATTCCATTAGTCAGCAGTGTGTGATGAAATGCATGTTTATTTGTTTTCTTTGTTGAATTTATTTGTTGGTCGATGGAAAGCGCGTCATCAACGAGGAAACGCGGAACAAAGTTTCAAGTGGAAGACCCGGGGAACATGCAGTTCTTTTTGTCGAGAGGCTCTGCGGGAACTTATTTTCCATTAAATTATTTACTTCTTTTTTTTCTGGGAGGGGTGGGGGATTATGATCAGTCTCCGGGATCATGATTTTGTCGACGTTATGCTATAGAAGCAGAAAATGTTTTCTGAAAGCCATTTCGCAGAAAGGGGAAAGTGTGTGTGATGCTTCCGCACACATATCGTCATCATTATCGTCATCATCAACTTTTCCTTTCTCTTCAAGTGACTGTGAATCCATTAACTTAAAGGTATGATTTACCATTTGCAGATGAAACAAAAACCCAGCATTAGTGCTTCAAAATAGTTCACAAAAAATGTGAGTTAGGGATAGAAACAAGCAATGTAAAATTTGAACCAGTATAATCGATGCTCATTATTGTTGAATACACAAAATGTGAACAATAGTTATAATAAAAATGTTTCCAGACTAAACCGTCTACAGTTATAGTTTAATGAGAAAACTAGTGATATCTCCTTATATTTAAGGTTTTATTGCAAAAATTTTATTATGGTAGGATGTTTTGTGATACAACTGACCTATACATTTGCATCGAAAGTGATATATCTTGAACATTTTTGGTCACACAGCAAAACGTAGACATGATGTAAAATCTACTTTTAAATTAACAGATCTCTTTTTGAGTCTTCAGCATGATAAAAAGCCATACATAATTACAAGCCTTCACAATGAGCACAGTCATTTAGTTATGAAAATTAGTTCATCTATACAGTACTCAAAACTTGTGCTCTGTGAGCCCTTAGAAATTCCTTTCTTATCCCCATTTATAGGGTAGGGTGCGGGGGCAGGGAGAAATGGTAGAAACAGTCATTTGCTGATTAAAGTTTACTAGTAAAAGTTGAGGTAAATGGTCCTTTTGACTGTGCACAAGCTCTACAAAAGCCACAACACACATCTGTAACAGAGCTCCACAAGTAAATGAGAGGGTTTTTTTAAACAAATCCTTAAGAGACAATAACTACGAGTATCCCCTTGTAAGTAACAGAAAACAGGGAAAATGTGATAGAAGCATGCATAATCTGGTCAGGTTGTCACATATGCAGTGACAAAATACAGTACCACGACTAATAATCATAATTTCTCGCTAAGTGGACACAAAGGAAGCAATAGATGCTTGTTAGCTATAGCAGCTGCGGGACCAACAGCTTGACATCTCTTCCAAAAGGACTATAATAATTATGAAATAAGGCTGAAGTGCCTGTCCAGGGGGGTAAAAATCATTGCAGCCAAGGAGCACGAACCAGGGACCGTAAGATGGATGGTCTGTGGTTCTAACCACTGAGCTACAAAAAGCTCCTCGTTATGACAATACTAGGTGTTTCAAAAAACATTTTCCACTTTTGATCATTAATAGTTCAAAAACTATTCATCCTACAAAACTGTCGTTGATATGAGTAATAGCTGGATAGTGTACAATTTGGTTGACGGTAATTTGCACGTGAAAGCATAAATCAATTTCATTAAATCTAAGAATGATTTTGAAGTAAGGTTTCAGATTTTGGTCAAATTTTAATCCTCTTTACAAAAATTGAACTTTGCACAGGAACCAATGATGTGTATGTGAGTGTGTGCTGACGATGGCCCTGAACAATGGACATGCCTGAACCACCTGTTGACTAGGCGTCAGTCTCGCGCTCCCTGGCACATGAATAATTCATGTGAATTGCCCTGGGCACTGCTAGTCTGAATTCATGCACGGTAAAGTGCTTGCAAACACCACATTTCGTTCCAGCTGGCAATCGTTTTCAAATTTTGCTTCACATATCACTAAATTTGGGATATAAATAAGAATAAATTATCTAAAGTTCCTCATTTTAATACAACTGTCTACTGATTAAATAGTCTGACAAATTTTTCGTTTTTTCGATAAAAAGAGATCATTTTTTGGTAAAGAGTTCAGCAGCATTTATCATTGGGTCGATTTGTTTCACAGTAGATTAATTTAACGCTCCATGTACACAAGTGTATACTCTTTGTTTCCTGTCACCATGTTTACGACAGAACAGAAGGTATTCATTGTAATTTCGTTTTTCAGAAGTAAGGACAGCACTGTCACGACTCAACGACAGTATCGGCAGGCGTTTGACTTTAAACAGATACTGCCAGAGACTGAATAAAGACTAGTTGTGATAGTGGAATTTCTCATGAATAAGTAATGAAGCATTCAAACCCTGGCTATTGTTCAGGACCATTGTCAGGGTGTTAACCACACACTCCCATACACACCCATAGACCCCTGTGCAAAGTGAAATTTTGTACAGAGGGTTGAAAATAGAGCAAAATCTGGAACCTAACTGTAAAATTAATCATGGATTTCATGAAACTGATTTATGCTTTCATATTCAAACTACCTTCAACCAAATTGTACACTATTCAGCTATCACCCATATCAATGACAATGCTATCTGATATATAGTTTTTTAATTATTAAGAATCAAAAGTGGGAAAAGTTTTTTGAAACACCTAGTTCTATTATTACCATGCCAAATACCTGTAGAGACACAGTACATCTTAAAGTGATTCGACTGGGGCTGTTTGTAATTTCAATCAGGATTTGGGTTCTATCATTGTAGCATCAAAGGATGATGTCAAAGTGCACTGACCCTCTCAAAGCAAGCAAAAACGGAAAGAACAGAAACATAAACACACACACACATACACACACACACACACAAACAAAACAGGCTACTGTGCTTGGTCATTGGTGGTGGCAAGACGAAATCAGTCACACAATATTGTGATCACGTGCAGGTTTCTTGTGCTCCTTTCACCGCCGGCGCCACGTTTCCAAAAGTGGGGGGGGGGGCACTTCCGGGTTTCATGAGCTAACGCTCATCTTTCTCATTCCACTTCCGGGTTAATTTCTTCAGCTGACAAGCAAAAAAAAAAAAAAAAAAAAAAAAAAGGTCTTCATTCTAATGCCACTTAAGTACTTCTGGGGAAAAAAGTGGGGGGGGGGGGGGGGCAAAGAGGTGACACCTTATGCAGGGCTCGACACTAACTTTTTTTTTTTTGTCATAGTAAGAATTGGAAGTTGGACATACATCTATACTCATAAATAAACCTCAACAAACTCGCAACACTCACTCTCAGGCACTCATTCAGTCCTTTTCATCCATCCTTTAAACAAATATAACTGCTAATTTCCGGCGCAAAAAGTTACGAATTAATTGACGTACTTTTCAAAAAATTGTTGTGGCCCGAGGCGGGCCACCAAATTTGCCCTTTTTTAAAATTTGGTGGCCCGACTTTCAATTTTGGTGGCCCCGGGCCACCGGGCCACCGTTAGTGTCGAGCCCTGCCTTATGTATTCCTTTGTATGGTGTAACCCCCCCCCCCCCCCCCCCCGATCCGCCGGCCCTGCCTTTTCTCGTTGATCCATGGGAGGAACTGCGTCACCTCGGCGCATCGACGGCGGGAGCATTGGGCTAGGCGCATCCATAGCTCCAGCTTGTCACACCAACCATCTTCCAGTGCGTCCTTCTCGCACTCCAGCGGGCCGCTGCTGTCCCCGTCACAGGAGTAAACGCCGCCGTGCAGGAAACCCGAACGAATCGCCTGCATGGAGGAAGATATCGTGGAAATGTTCTGATAGTATATACGTATATACATATATATATATATTTTCTTCTTTTTTAATACCATGCACTGCAGCTAGTCTTGGTTTGTCTATTGGTTTGTACCATCCGTTTTCCTGGTATTGTAACCCTTTATGTCCCAGTTGGCACTTATACCTTTGACGTACCATGTTTTTTTTTTGTTTTTTTTCAGATAATGATTCCAAACTTGACTTAACTATTAGTTAACCATCATACTTGGGCATAACGATGTGCTTTGAACCATTAGGAAGTCACCATAGTAAGTTCACTACAGTACAATGATAACTTGGTGTGAAGAATACAAGTATTTTATGACAAACTAAAGCAACTCGACTGTTGCGCATATTCAACTGATATAACAGTGTTTCTCACACAGTCACTATAGGCCCTATCTGCCGTAAGAATGTGGCACTTCATTCACATTTTAGAATTAATTGATCTCAAACACTGACCAGAGGATAGACTTACATCCCTCTCTGCATTAAGTAGATATTTTCAAATTTTATCATATTTTCAAATATTGGATATAAACCATACGACATTTTTGTCCAGAAAATTGTTTTTAACTACATTTTGGTGGCCTTTCACTGAGACCTTTCATCAATTATTCTGGTTATTGTTCATTCATTTCTATCCTTCTAAACAGATAATATTGCCATGGACATTCTGAGCTGAAGTAATGGCTCAAAAATGCAATTTTTAAACCAAAGCAGAATGACCTTTGACCTGGAATGCTGACCTTTCACCACTTCTTAATCAGTGCATTAAGTAACCAAAAAATTAACAATCTATTATTACCCTGTTTACCAACTTCCATCATCACTGCAAATTCTATGCTCAAGCAATTACTGGGACTGACCTTTGAACTTTAAACATACATTGCTGTCACTTCACAGAAAAAAAAAATGTCTCTTTATTTCTACACTCTGATATACCACATTCTATTACCCCTAGACATTTCTAATAGGTGTTACATGACCTCAAAATTAGTTCCATATATGCATATATTTTTTGTATTACATTGTACGTGTTGTTTTTTTCGAATCTGTATCGATAACAAGCATGTGTTATTGAAAATAAAATTTTATTTGGATTGAATTGAATTGAAAAACTAAGTATTTCTACAAGCAATACGAAACACGAACAGTACCAAGGACTGCTAGCTTAATCTAGAGAATAGAAAAACAGCATGAAGACAGTAAAAATGCAACAGATGTAAAGGGATAACAAAGACCCTTAGCCTATCAGAGGTCAAACATTAATGGACTGCATCTTATCAATTCACATCATAAAGATTATGTAACTCATAACTTAAGAGATTTAATATCTTAGTAGTTTCCCCTCCCAAATACTCCTGATGGAGTTTTAACTGGATCAGCATGAACATGTGGGCATACAGAAAAGGGCGTATCCGGGCAATTACCCCCAATAAAGGGCAATTATCCCCCCTCCCCCGGCTAAATACTGGTTAGTGGTTAGGTTAGAGTAAAGATTAGGGTTAGGGTTAGGTTTAGGGTTAGGAGTTTGGGTTAGGGTTAGGATTTACAGGTTCAGGGCCCTGTCTTATAGAACTTGTGATAGAAATCAATCAATCACAAATCTCTTGAAAGCTGCAATTAATCGCAACCTGTGATTGATTGATTGCAGTTCTCCGTCTTAATTTCAATCATAACTTTTTTTATAAGATGGATTTGCATTTAATCGTAAAGTTGTGATTGATTTGAATCAATCACAAGTCTTTATAAGACAGGGCCCAGGATAATGATTTGGATAAGGGCCAGGGAATGGGTCCGGGGTAATTGCCCATTTGGGGTAATTGCCCTAGACCCAGAAAAGAGAAAAAGACAGGCATGTAATCCATTCACTAGTAAAAATTACTTAATCCATTCCCTTTAAAATAAAGTCATAATTTTCTTTCCAACACAAAAGAGATGTATTTGTCCTCTTATAATAACATATCACATTCGCATTTCGTTTCATGTTGAAACTCGACCTCCCCTTTTCTCTAAAATAATTCAAATACATCCAAATATGTTTTACGCATCTTTATACTGGAAAGACACCCACCCACCCCCCCCCCCCCACACACACACACACACAAGATGCCAGATGCTCTTCTGATTGAAATACCACTACAAAGTATAATAATATCAATCTATTAAGCAACGCTGTGTCGGATGAAGACAATCGAAAAAGTACAATGTCTGTGTACGCATGCCCAGCATTGATCCAGCTACTAATGAGCGTAATGCTATAGGGCTTACACCTGTAAATAAAATGGAATGTCCCTGACCGCTTCACAAAATCGTACCAAAGATGCCAAAATAAATGAAGAAAAAAATTAGATAAAATCAGAAATGCAGTTTGGCAAAAAAACTGAATAGCTGTAGATATTGAGTATGAATTCCTCTGCAAACTGCATTTTGGTTGGAAGATGAAAGCTTTTCTCATGGAATTTGAAGGGACTATAATTTCAATGGGTGCATGCAAAGAAAATAGGTGCTTTTTTGAGTGAAAGGAACTCGTATAGTCTGGCTTTGCGGACCCCTGGACAGAGTTTGGGCAGCAGAAACCGCCTTGGAAATTTGATGGATGAAAGCGTATATCTCACTTAACCAGATTAGTGAAGATGAAAGACTTCATTTCTCCCAGCTATTTTACAGAATTTTTGAATTTTTGAATTTTAACACACGTCTCCCCGATATGAGGAAAAATTCCCGTGTGTGCTGACCATAGAGCTGTATTTACATACAGCTCTATGTTGCTGACAGAGCAGGGAATAATGACCGTACTTTCGTATTGCCAAGCGCCCTCTATTGCCTTCTCGTTACACACCCTCAAATCTCTTCCGCTCCCTCCCAGCCCCTCTCTTTCTTTATTTCTTCATCTCTCTTGACATCATCACTACATGTATCGTATCATATTGGTAATCGTAATTATTTTCATTATATATTTTCACTAAGTATCACAGAACATGATTACATTTCATGACATTACTCTGATCTGCAAGTTAGAGTGTGACATAGGCCTTTTCTTCTGTGCCTGTGTGCGTGTGTATATTGTAAGATGGGCATGCAGCAGGGTACTGATGGTACGTCACTTCAGCAGTTTTAAAGACATACAAAATTGTACTTGTTGGTTGCATTCCCAAACAAGGTCGTGATTCGGCAATTCTCCTCCATGTTATGATTGAGATGGCATAAGTGTGCGAGCAGTCGTTTTTACTGTTATAATTACAAACTTATATACAAAGATTCAAATAGTGATGTGTGTGTGTGTGTGTGCATGTGTGTGTGATTTTACTTTACGTTTGTAAATATGGTATGATTAAAGAAAAAAGTGTGATTCATCACCACAAGTGAGAAGAAAACAGCTGCTTAGTTTTGTTCATACTATTGTAGTTTCATTGTAAAATGAGCCTGATATTGAATTGAATTCATATAAAGAATATCATTTTTAAAAAAAAGTGTATGTGTGCGTGTGTGTTGCGTGCGTGCGTGTGTGCATGCATGACAAATCAACAGAGAGAGGGGAACGGTTCCCGTATATAGGTAATGGTAGACTTAACCGAATGCATAATTATATCACTCAGATGTCTCGTACCATATTAACTTAATGAGGGTTATATCATTATGTATGAGATGATTGGTTATATACCGGTACATGTGATTGGTTGTTTTCTTCTTTCTCTTGCTGTTGTTTAGTCGCTAAAATTGTCTTTTTTATTCGTCATCTTGTCAATGTTATCTACGTCCCTGCATGCCGGCAGCTTGCTAGTTCACACGAACAATTAAATGAATGAATAAATAAGTGAAATGACTGCACGTTCAAGATTACTTTGATAAATAATGCAAAACAAAGAATAAAACAAAAACAAACAAACAAACAACTCCAAAAACACGAAACCAGAACAATGAAAGTGATATGCAACGGGGACCAAAAGTATGAAAGAATTTTTTAATGAGCTTCACATAAAGATGCAAAAAAAAAAAAAGAATTGACATGGATTGAAATCTTACACGCAGGCGATGATGTCATCATCTCCTCACATATCTCCTCCGGGTCTCGACAAAAATCTCCACTGAATTGCCTCACTTTAAACCACTCAAAGGTACAAAAGGGAGACAGAGGATCGTTCACATCAAACTCTTGTCGTGATTTATAACTGGTTTTGAAGGGGTATATTGTGTTATAGTTGTAAAGTTACTGACAAAGAGCATCTTATCTTTATATACGTTGTGTACAAACCAGTAAGAAAATTAGAGGGCGACTATATCATCACTTCATTTAGATAGCGTATGTGCTTGTACACACGGACATTATCTATTATTTAAAAATTCAGTAACTTTGTCTTCGACGAATTCGAATGACGTTCTCACTGCTCTGCTTGATTAACCTTTTATTTTGTTTCAAGTCATTTTAATATAAAGTGGAGTTCATTCACTATTCTACTAGGATACATGTCCCCTCCCCTTGCAAGTCTTGAACCCTTGACTCCACTCGTGTGAAGTGTGTCGGCGTAAGGAATCGCCTTTATGCCATCAGCTTTGTAGAAAAAAAAAAAGGAAACTCATGAACTCTTTATTTTTAATTTCTGAATTTCTTATTTCTTTTTTTTTAATATTTCTTAATTTCTTATACGGTTATTCTCCAAATCACTATTGATTTGTTCGTGTGATATTCCTTCTCATGTTGGACATTGCTATTTGAACCTTGATAAGTGTTTGTTGTGAAAATTTATATTGATGAATATGGTACACGACCCTCTTCGATTTGGATGTATTCATTTATTTTGGCTCCTATAAGGAAGTGCGATTATTCATGATTTCAACTACTAACTATGAGGTGTACAATTTACATTGTGTTGTTTGTGTTTTTTTTAAAGATATGAATAACATCTACTTTTCTGGTTATTGCAATGGATCAATTGCAATAAATGTAATCCTCCTGATGCTTCTATGGGAAACGTGTTGAACAACCATCGTTTTTCACAGATCATAAACCACAGCTCATCTCTGCAGTCTTTAGACACCTGCATTTATTACTTCCTCGTCTCTTTATCGGGCAATAATTACATCGGTTGGCCTGAACTATAGAGAACAAAGCCCGTCTTTAAAGAGACTTTTATCATTTACTATGGAGATCAAATCAGCTTAATAATAACATTCCGAGATCCTCACGTGACCATGTGAACCAGATTTTATATGACACTGATGTGAATAAACGGGACGGAAAGTGGGTTGGGTTTGGACGAAACGAACTGCTAATCAAATGATTTCGTCTTCTGGGAGTTAATTACCATCACTTCCCACCATCCCCTTCTCCCATCACTGCCTATAGAGACGTGATGAAAAGGGGTTGAGGCGAGGCTTTTGGCTGGGAATCCTCGGGGGGAAATGTTCTGTGAACCGTTCACCTTTATTCCCCCAGTCGGCCAAATTTCCTCTCCCGATCTCTTATACCGAGCAAAGTCAATGATGAATCAGGGGGAAGCACAGACGTTACAGCTTGCAAAACCGTGTCAATCTCAAGCAACAAGCAAAACGTTGCAAAACCGTTACGCTTTTGTTGCTGTTTTTTTGTTTTCTGTTTGTTTGTTTGTTTGTTTGTTTGTTTGTTTGTTTGTTTGTTTGTTTTTTACTATCGGCTACTTATGTTATGCGGTGAATATTCCGGGTTTCTGTTCAAGATAAAATCATTACGCTGTATACACTTACAAGTTATCAAGAACCAGTTGATGTCAACATCACATTTTGATCATTGTTCTTCTTCCATACCACTGGCAGCAATTTTGGCTGTGCTTGTTCAAATCTGTATATTTTTTTTCCTGCTCATGTGCAACAATAGCAATCATATTGTGCTTCAGCGAGAATATATTTAGATTGTCTTTCTCAAAATAATGTATATATATATATATATATATATATATGTGTGTGTGTGTGTGTGTGTGTGTGTGTGTGTGTGTAACGTGCATGTTTGCATGTTAAAATGATATGATTAACAAAAGATATTGCTGGGAAACTTGCCAGTTACGCTTCGTTTTTAGGGGAAGGTAGATTCCATTGTCTTTGTTAATCAACAGTGTTCAACTCACTGATAGATCCACCCTGTGAAAACAAGCCTAATAAATAAACAATAAATAATAGATAAAAATAAATCAATAAATCATTGAAAATAAATAGATAAATGAATCATATTAGTTATGAAGGCATGTTTGACAGATAATGCCACTGGCAGAATATTGGTTTGGAAGTTTGTTTGTTTGCTTTTTTTTGGGGGGGGGTGGGTGAGTGTATCCAAGTAATCTGAAGAAAAATAGTAGAAAAATGATTATGAAATATATGGCACAAATTCAGACATTCATTCGGCCAAGTAAGTGATGTTGAGGGCATCATGATTAACATAAGTTAAAATGCATTTGCATTCTATAGTTCCTAGATCTATGCAGCTGCCATCAAGGAATATATGATTGGTATATTTCAATGAATGAAACAACCAAAAAAAAAAAAAGAAGTAGAAGGAACGGGGATGTAAGAGACCGATTAATGTATGTGTTACAGTAGAGATTCAACAAAATGGTAGCAAGAAATCAAACAGTAGGTAAAATAGAGAAGCTGATAGAAAATAAAGCTTGTATATAGCCATGAAGTGAAAGAATGTATTGAAGAGAAGACAATAGTTGGACAAAGAGCATGGAATAAGGTACATTGAAAAGTTTATCTGCAGCTATATTTTTACAAATGATTTCCACCAGTCAGAAAAATGTATTCTTCGATATTAATTAGCTTATGATAAAATAATATCGATACATGAGATATCGCTTCGCCATGCACTGCCATATGGAAGAATGGTTGGGTATGATGTGTTCTATGGATTTCTGGTAGCACTTTGCAAATGAATTGACTGTCAAAACTTTTGTCAACTCACTTCGAAGTTTTCTTTTTCTCATGTGCTGATTGGCTGTTCAAGTGATAAAGGCGGAGCCTATCTGGTGGCCACGCCCCTCCAGGGATCGCACTTGTGGCCCGTGTTCAGATAGGCCGGTGATAGCATGTTCGTGAATACGTGCTCCCTGTTAGCTTATGTGTAACCAAGTACTCAGTACCCGGCGAAATTCGGGCATGCATGTATTGTCGTGTATGGGTACACGTACTGATGAGCAAGTCGTCCGTGCATGGTGGGTGCATTTTCGTCGGAATACCTTCCCCTGGACCAGAAGCGGCAGCATGGTACCACACCGGTGTGACTAGCTAGCGATCAGTAGGGTCAGGGTGCTAGTTGTGCACGACGGTAATAGTAATTGTGAACCAGGCAGGGCCCTTTTGGCAGATTGTTTATGAATGGGCGAATTTGTAGTGTAGTATGCAGTGCGGAAAACAATTGGTGTAATCATGAAAGGAATACAGTTTACGTGGTGTTGGATTATTTTTTGCTGTGGATACGTTCTTTTTCTACATGTATCGGAATCAAGCGGTAAATTTGATGGTAAGTTTGACATAGGAATCGCTATTTTGATTTGTATACTTGTACTAGGTCAAGCAAATATTCTTGGTGATAAACTGCAACTGTGTCATTCCTACTAATCCTAGGACTAGGAGTAGGATCCCATTTCTTGTCAACTAATGAACTAGGGATTGTGTATTGCCAATAATGGGTGACAGTAAAAACAGTAATATCCATGAACATTTGTGGTCGATCTGGATTTGGTAAGTTTACATTGACTGCCATGTAAAATTAACAATTGTATTTTAACAGTCATTTTTTTAAAAATTAATTTGCTAGAATTATTATTTTTTCTGCATGAATCTTTAGACAGCATCCCCCCCCCCCCCCCATTCAGTGACTGTTATTGAGTATTAATTAATGAATGTCAAATAGATGAAAGATTATTGAAAGCCTATTTCTTCTCATGTTTTACAGTACCAAAGGTACTGGAATGCACCAGCGTAACTTGTCAAAATGCATTTCTCACGATTCCTCTAATACACTAATCTCATAATGCTTTGTTGATAACAGAGTTCAATAGCTCTCATAGTGATTATTTGCTTTGTCAATAGTGCTGGCATTGTCAATATTAACATTAACTTCAATCCCTACCCCCATTTTTATGCTCTAGATAGTGATGCATATGTTGATGAGAGAGGATTTCATACTTTGTCACTACAACTGACATTAATAGGAGAGGTGGTGGTAAATGTGAGTGCTTCGATATTTACATTTACATTTTATTTTGTCAATTTGTTGTTAAGAGTGTTATGAAGGAAAGGTCTTCAGATTTGAATAGGATGCTTGAATATTCACTGAATGACTTTTAAAAGGTATTAGCATATTTCCTGCAATGGGTGTCATGGTTTCTAGCTCATAGCTGTTTATAAATGTTTATAGGCAAGCATTGTCCAGTAAATTACGATTGTCTTCTTTGCATAACGACAGGTTTACATAGGCCAGAATGGACATCGTATGAAGTGGTCTCACCTGTACTGTTGGAGAGGGGCAACGTGCATAGAGGACAACACCATTTTCAGAAGAGAAGCCTGTCATTTTCTGAGCGGGAAGACGGCAGAAAGCCCCACTCGCCCCAGTACCTTGTGGAGGCCTTCGGGGAGAAATTCTATCTGAGTCTGGATCGGGATGCATCCTTTATAGCGCCATCGTTCAATCTCCACGTGTCCGGGACGGGAGATGGGATGGATATTCATGATGTGGATAGTAGCACTCATTGTTTTTACGCTGGAAATGTGAATGGACATCCGGAATCGAATGTGGTAGTCAGCTTGTGTGGTGGAATGGTGAGTGCATGATACATACGGTTCATCCACACCACATGTAATTAAGGTAGTGGTGTTTCAGTACAACTCCCGCAAAAAAACAAAAAGAAAGAAGAGAAGAAAAACAAACAGAGCACGAGAATAATCAGATTTGCAAAAATGAATTGATTTGCACATCACTGTCACCAGGCTTTTAGTAATTTTGTGTATGATTTTGTCTTGTTATTAAGATGATATGGTGGTTAGCTTGAAGTGAAGTTTGTACTTGTAATATCATTGCTATTTATACCCTCTTTAATAGTACCCACGTTGTTGTCTCCATACTGGGAAAGATATTGAATTTGATCATCCTCCCAAACAGAGACCCTACCAAAGTTGCCAGAGTTGGTCGAGACTGCAATTTCTTGATAGTGGGACATCAGTTTACTTTATTGCAGTTCTACCGGCAGTGCCCTGGAACACACCTTGGATAGTTCATAGTCTTATTTTAGACCCCCTGTCATCAGATACGACAGGCCTACATCAAATGCGATACTGTTAGATCTCGAAAGTATAGTCAACTAACCAAAGCAAACAACACCTCCCTGCTTTTGCAGGGAGTTACATTTGTTTACATTTGTTTACAGCTGTAATAGGCATGAGTTTCTGGTGAATGCTGACATCTTTTCTCAGTCAGTTGAGACATTAAAGTGCAACGGTTCTTCGTATTGTAATGAGTTACAAAGACAGGTCTGGGCTGCACATCGTATAGATGCTAGGCATCAGTGGTATACAATACCAGACTAGGCACGATGCGTTGACATACCTCCATGCACAGTTCAAATAGATGTTAAAAGCACCCTACAGGTAAGCTGGCTTCCCCATTGACCAGCGAGGGGAGCTTCTCCCATTCTCTCTCTCCTTTTCCCCTTCTTTTCTTACCCCCCCCCCCCTGTATTTTTTTTTCCTTCGGTTAGTAGAATTGATTCAACCTGCCTACTTCCTGTCAGAAAGGACTTGTATGAATGCCCACAGTGTGAGGGAATCACTGGAACAGCGGGAGTGAGAGAGAGGGAGAGAGAGGGCGAGAGATCCAGGGCTGTATAGCCAGCGAGTATTGTAATCCACTCAGTGCTGTACATTGCTAGGATTTTTTTTCCAATGTAGCTCATTATTTCAATTAATTATACTCTCTTTAAAAGGCACAACATTGAATGAAACATTCCAGTGTTTGTGATGCACATACCAATAGTAAAATGTTCAAGATTTATAATTGCAAATTATGCAGCACTTGTTAACCCATTGAGGACAAGTCCCGAGTATACCCGGACAAGTGTCTATGGGAAATGTAGAGGAACTTGTATATATGTTATAGTGTTACTTTTCTGTTGTTTATATACCTTCTGCAGATTGTCAACATTGCTGACGTATGAGTCGAGCAATTAGAACCGCGACTCGAATGAGCAAAGAGTCAAAGACTTATATAAAATGTGTGTTGTAACAAAATCAGCAGGTCCTCAACAGGTAAATTTACCGGGTAATACACTGTAGAAATGCACCTCATCAAGGGTTTTGTCACACTTCACCTGTTAACACTGACTTTTGTATGTACCCTGCACGTGTATGTGTAAGTAACATGGAATTTTTCATATTCACACTTTTAATAGAATATTTAACAGGGGATTTATCCAACTCCATGATTTTCCAACCTCCCGTTGAGTGAAAACTCTAGTCCTTTCAAAGGTGTAATTTGAATTCTATGCATATATTGATGACTGCTCAGTCAGGATAGCTGTCTTTTCTGGTTATATTTGTAGTGATAAACCTTCTGAAGAGAATGTTGTTCTGAAGCATGAATTGCTCATTTGTATGAATTACCCATTGTACACTGTGAACTTATACTGAAAAGACATTTATTCTAAAATGAGCACCATGCCTCATAAAAGGTTTTGAGATTGTGGAGATTATGCTAATCTGGAATATTCTTTTATACAACACAAAGTTGTGGTAGAATGGAGAAATTTAGGCAGTGAATGAACACAATGAGAATAGGACAACCACAAACTGGCTCACAAAAGGATACCCTCCCCAGCTGACTCACCCTTAGTGGTGCAGTTGTGAGACTGTCATGATAGAAGTTAGCAAGTGGTGTCCAGATGTGACCTACGGACTACCTCCATCCAATCCCAGTGGCCACTGCATACTCAAACTGGATGGACTATTTTTCACCTCTGGCCCTCACACTGAAGGACTTATTCTGATGACTGTTTTCTTCCCTTGCATTGTAAGACAAGTACGATGTACCTCATACCATACAGCTGTACATACTCTACATGAAGACTGATGTAGATTTCTTTGCCTCAGTCAGATGGGGTACTAGTATTGGTTTGTAATACCCTCTTTGTGTGTGTGTGTGTGTGTGTGTGTGTGTGTTTGTTTGTGTGTGTGTGTGTGTAGATAGATATTGAGTACCATAATAGGTTGAACTATAATATGACAAGTGCAGAATATCACCTTGCAGTGCCATGTGGGAATTCTTCAAATTTCAGAACAAATTTCAGTTGCTGGGTATAATAGTTTATATTTCTTTCCTGCCACCAAACTTGATATCAGGACTTTACTCAAGCATAATGAAAAGTTCTCCTGACCTGCCATGACTGCTAATCCCTGTAGCAGCCATGTACTTCAAGGGTGTATTCCACGAACAACGCCTTCACATTAAATGCAGATTACATTGCACATTTTCCCATGAACCACTCTTATGCGAGATTAGTGACTACAAACAAAAAGAAGGTGACAATTGATGACCCCCAATGATTTTCCGACACCTTTCGTGTAAGGCTTTTCTGCAAAAATCTGCCAATCTGTCTCTCCAGGGGGAAATAGCCTTTGTTTTGGAATTACTGAGATACTCCATGAAGGATTTCGCCCGAGCGTGACCCAAGATGAGGTCTTTGGGAGTCGGACGGAAGCCAAACGTCTTCCAGGAGCTGGTACTAGTATGACGCAGGGAATTATTGAATGGAGATTGATGTGTAGGGGTGGATGGTTGGGGGTGTGTTACATCATGGGTTGGGGGGGGGGGGGGGGAGACGCATTTCATGTAGAGACAATGTCGCTTGATCTGTTTATTTTTCATGCTAATCATTGTGCGTCACCCTTATGGCTTCTGTTTTCCTTGTTTGTTTTGAGCATGCATGTATCTTTTTTTTTTGGTGATTGTTACTTACTCATGCAAAACATTGCATATTATAAAAAATAGACAAAAACAACAACCACAAATCCAGTTAGAAGGCAAATATGTGGGAAGATCGTTCTTGAGGGAGTTAGTACAGAGCTGGGGCTTTCTAAACAATCAAATACTTCGAGGTATTATTTTGCTGATCTGTATGTTGAATCTGTATCACACTAGAGATGATGTTTCCTGGAAGATTTGGCATTCAGATTGGAAGTAGCATTGTTATCAAGGTGAAACTTTTTGATGTAGCTGGCCCTATGGTGAAGTCAGTTTTGGAAGTTCTGACTTTTAATATTTAGAATGATTGACCCCTTCAGGGAAATTAATCACCCTTAAAGAAGAGGTTGGTTTGAATGCAAAATTTTGGGAGTGCAACAAATCAGCAACAGTGTGTTGCAGCAAAGTAATTTATAACAATTCTAGACACATTTTTTTCAACATTGAACTAATTTTACTGCAACAATTGATCTTTATATAAAAGATATTGATCGATAACACAAGAAAAACATTGTAGTCTATCGTCTTTTATCAAGGGCACATGTTATGTGTCATAAATGTGGAATAATTCACAGTGTGGACACTTTTGTGGAATCTGCACCCCATTAAAGTTTCAACTGCTGCAGACATAAAAAAGTAGGTATTGATCAACCCATGTGACAAATGCTCTCATCTGCAAAATTATAAACAAACAATTTGCATTAGGTCTGTGCAATTGGCCCAGCACGAGGGGAAAAAACAGAAAGTATTCAAATAACATGGCAGTTTTGTTTTATGGCAAGAGGAATAAGAAAAACCTAATCTCATTTCATTTCATTTCATTTCCAAAAACACTGTACCAAATTTACTCCATTCAAGACTTCAGCAAGAGTTTAATAGTTCCACTCTTGCTGAAGTCTTGAGTGAATGATTTGGTACAGCTAGAGTTAGTTCCATGCATACATGTGGTGAAAACACTTTGAAGGCCTGGGAGAAAGGCCAGCTAGAAGTGGAAGCAAGGAGTCCTTGATGGTGGAGCCCAGTCTTGGAGCTTAGAGGTCAGATTATTGGTGATGTCTAGGCACCAAGTGTTGGGGGGCAAACCCCAGGGTTCCTTGCTCCTCTGGAGTCAGGGGTCAAATGTTGGGTTGGGGTCAAAGTATGATACAAGGTGTGAGTCATGCCTGGGAGATGGTGTGACATCGTGGAGCCTGAGAAGGTGGTAGAAGTGGGAGGAGAGTCTCTTTCCTATATCTCCATGGTAGAAGCAACGAGATGAGTGGGGGTTGGAAAGGGGGATGGATTGTCTTGGGCAGATGGAACATAAAGTCGGAGAGATGGATAGTGCAGAAGATTTGTAGAATGTGAGACTGTGACACTATGATGCTGATATAATTGTTTTGATACTATATCAATGAAAGTGTGATACAACTTTACAATCAATAAATAAACATTGTACCAAAGGTATATGTGAATCAATAGATTTATGTAGGTGCCTACATGACTACAATTAAAAAAAAAATAAGGAAAATGGCTGACTATAGGAGTGTGCATTTAACATAGGCCTAGAGCAGTAGGGATAAAATTATGGACACAGAGGCAGATAAGTAGGCTCGTAGATTAAGCAAATATTACAAAACTTATAATTCAAATGATAGATAAAAAAAAGGAAAGATAGTTATTTTAACTTTTTATTCACAGGAACTAAGTTTTGCATGTATGTACAAGTTCATCCTTTGTAGACATCACATTGTTTCAGTGACAGATTGGGTATGACTCTGAGGGAGAGAAAAAAAGGGGGGCATGAACCAACGGAAACAAGCAGGAGGAATTTGTTTCTAAAGGCAAAGAAAGAGTGAAGTGAAAAAATAACAATTCAAAAATATCAATACCCTGAAGATTAACTTTGTTACTACTTGTTGAGAGCTTCATGCTCACATTTCGTCAGAAAACATTATTAGAACAGACAACAGTGCTTCTTCCATGCCGCAAAGTTGAGTTTCAAGGTAGTGATACACTTTGAAGATGAAAATGAGAATCAAAGGTGCGTGTGGTCCCAGTCAGACTGCGATGGAAGGAAGTGACAAGTACACTGTCGGATGTCAATTGCTGTCATATTTGACTTTGGCTGCAGAGTACTTCCTGACAGGGTCAGCTGCTTGCATTTAAAATACCTTCTTTATAGGCTTCTAGCCCTTCCTATGTCACCAGCTTTATCTCTGAATAACTGTTCATTACATACAGAAAAAGAAGAAGCTCATAACAAACAAACATTTAGAATTGAACAAAGAGAAGTCCTTGTGACTCAGAATATTGACAAAAATAACTCAAGCACTGCCCAGGCACTACATATTTGCCAACCATCAGTCATGTCAGAAATATTTGTATTTACACTGTGAAATAAACATGGAATTTGTTGAATGAAAATGTTTGTTTGTGGGAGGGACAATGAAATAAGGTTGAATGAGGGCGTGACAAAGAATTGTGGAGGAGAGAGAAGGAAGGGAAGAAAAGGAATGTAAACAACAACAAGAACAAGAGGGATTCCCCTTATACCGCTGACAAGCCTGTGTGTAAGAAATATTTAAAAGATCTCAAACAAACATTGAAAATGACGACGAGTTCTTCTTTGATGGAGGATTATAACTATTTACCATAATTGATTGTCATAGAATGACTGGGAAGGTAGGAATCAAGATTTTGTAGTCTTTAGAGATTGCCATCTGTATAATATGTTTAGCTGAGAAATTTATTGGCCTATGGGTGTATACATCTAGCTCAACAATTCATAGGCTCCAAAAGTTTCTCCATGACTGATGTATGTAACATAATGTGCTGTTCAGTGTTGAGGCCAAAAGGGCATTAGATATCATGGAATATTTACAATGTATGCCATTATGGTTCTCAACCAGGAAGATGAACTCCATTGCACTCAAATATGTTATCACAGTTGCTGATGTTGAGATGTGTGATGAAAAGGAGACTTGTTGAAACTTGCTAAGGCATCTTGTGTAGGATAAGGTTAGAAGGCAACTTCCAACAAGTCACCTTCTTCACCTTGCCTTCTTTACCTCGCCTTCTTTGTTCCAGGCAAGGTGCCTCAGGTAGTTTGACAAGTTGCCTTCTTGTCCTAAACTAGGCACCTCAGAGGCAAGTTTCAAGAAGTTGCTTGATCTCTCAACACAGTGGCGTGTGCACAATGAATGCCCTTTTGGTTCTCAGTCAGGAATGGTTGAACTCCTCTGTGATGGGAACATGCTCCCTTTTGGCTCTCTTCCCAGAAACCTGTATTTAGCCTCTTGTTGAGTAGGAGTGGGTCAGCTGCAGCCAGAGCTAGGAGCTTTGGGCATATTACCTTTCCTTCTTTCTCAGGCAAGGGATTAAACCTTCAGCAAGAGTTACTAGGCTGCACAGATTGCTGGCTTAGAGGAGGACTCTGTCTTCTGATTTAAATCCAGAGAAATTGTCCTTATTTGGACAGGCTCATGGCCAAAGACTGGGTATTGTGGGCTTCTTTCTGCCAACATCTGTTCAGGAAGCCCAGTTTGACGCAACCTCAATCACAGGGCGGGGCATTCGGCAATCATCCCCTCCCCATGGAATGACATCTTCCTTGACTGTTATCAATTGTCTTGGAATAATTCAACGAAATGCTACTTTTGAATAGCATGTATCAAGTCAGTGTAATGTAAGAAGTTGTTCTTTGCCATTTGCTGACGCAATCATCTGTATTTCAAATCATCCTCACATCCCATGAACAAAAGTTTCGTAATTTTTGTCATAATGGCATTGAAACCAAACATGTGGTTTTTACCTGTCTGTTTGCCACCGATAGCAGCCATCTTTTTCTGTCCTGAGTTGTTGAAATATGTCTTTCCACTTTGAATATTTGATTTGATTTGAATTCTGTGTATGGCATGTCATTTACAATTCCTCCCCCCCCCCAGCAATATCATTAAACATACATAGGCCCTATAAAACCTATGGTACTACACACATCATTTTTTTTCATTCATACAACCCAGTGAAAACTGAAAAGAATCATCTATCTCAGTATGAATTATTTACTTTATCCTCAGATGTGATATTGAAAAGAAAAATGTGTTGGCTTTTACCACTACCAGGGATGTCAAACAATTCTGATTATAATGATTTTGAGGTCTCTATGAACCATTTTCGATATGTTATATGATAGCTATGCTTCATGCTCTGTCATGATATCATTTAATTTATTGTTGTTTTTTTCACATTGTTATTTAACAAAGGTTAGACCTACAACGTACATTCTATCCCCTTGAGGGTAACATTTGATTTGTATGCTTGACATGTGGACTCTCTTTCCATGATCATCAATGTATAAAAAGATTAATATTCCAGAGGATTTCTCAACAATACATGCCTTGTTTTCAATACTTTTTTTCTCTGTCTTTAAACTTTAATATTTCTGAACGGTGACTTGGAAAAACCCATTCTGTAGGGGTGCAGACAGGTTGTCTACATGCTAGTCTTGTGTATATACTTTGGAGGAATGAAGACAGTGACAGGAAGAGAATCTTTTAGGATAACTTTCAATGCAGGTCAAAGGTCAGGTATGATGGAGGCTGGGTGGCACAGCTCAGGTTTCCTCCCTTTTCGAATCTTTATAGTTTGGGGCTCGGGCTGACTGTGGTGCTACCATGCACTCCACTGCCCTGGTACACATTGTATCTCTGAACTGGCCAACTAATAAAACACAGGTGCAACAATTTGTTGTTGAAAAATTGCCCAAAGTTTGCCCCCCCCCCCCCTTTACTTTTGATTCTGTTTTGAAGATGCTGTGAAAATTATCATTAGGAGACCGGGGCAGGTGTTACAGGTAGCCTCTGGGCCTGGTTCACATTTTGATGAACCCAGGAGTGTTAAGGTATGTCAGAAGTTGAATTCTTATCTGAAAAAAAAGAGCTCATTGCTATATGACCAAACTATACATGACCAGATGTTGTTGACAAATTGTCTTGTGTGTAAAATGCAGTCTGAGTGTACAAGTTGAAAGTCTGGAGATATTTCCACTGACTCATGCTGTGTTCTCTGGCTTCTCAGCGCTGTACAATAGGAGCGTTGTTTATGGACCCTCGAGCAACATTGATGATGTGCGATATGTGATACCATTGTATGGCAGCGGTATGATCGTAGCAAATTGGCAGGAATCAGGGTGGCAGGAGTTCGGCTCCAGCACACTTGGCTGGCCACTCGTGAATCGTGCCATCGAATCGCAACCTGCGGTGTGAACGAAGCCGAGTCCTGCCTTTGTTTGAACACAGCTATTCTTGAGAGAGATCCATTTCCAACTCTTGGGTTTCCGCATGGCGAGTATTGGTGTGAAGAGTTCACGATGGTGATGGAACTCCAAAGTTTGGAGAGGATTTTGACGGCTATGTTTTGATGAGCATGACTTGGCGCACTGAAAAACAAATGAGGGAGGTGGGAGTGCGGTTATTATGACTAACCTGTGCAAACCCTCTTTAAGTGTCAATAAATTACATTTATAGATAAATCTGTTCACATCAGACTGGTGTTATGTCAATTTTAAGTTGATATGTTTCTAATGATTGACTGACAGCAAAATGACATCTATTCGAATTCCTTTTATATATCTTAGAAGCTGTGTGTCAAAGTGCTTTTTGATAGCATTTGTAAAATGAAGTATTTGGCATCTTGGTTACGATGCAAACACATCGATCATATCAGAATATAGATATTGTATCTTTGATTCTATTATAATTTGTTAGATGAGTGTATATTTGCAGATGCAACAATGGCATACTAAACAGTTAAAAAATGTATCATGATCTTCAATTCAAGGAATTGCATATTTTGATTTTACAACGTTCCTCTTTTTTGTCTCTTTTCCCACATAGTTTGGTTTGTTCCACACACACAATGGCACACAGTTCTACATTGAACCCCAGGGGGGCACGAATAGTCATGGGGTGGATACGGACACTAAACCCCATGTCATCTACACAAGTGCGCCCCCATCAGACACCCATCTACGTAACGCAACAGGTGGATGCGGCGTGTCAGGTAGGTGTTTTTGTTTTTTCCGTTTTCTCTATGCAAGCACAATCCAAATGTCTCACATTTGGTAAAAAGGAAGATCGGCTTTACTAAAAAAATCTGTCTACAAATCATGAGGATGTATGATGTGTTTGACGAGTGTTCAGGTTTGTCTGCTTTGTGTATGAGGTAATGGATACGAATGGGAATCATGATTGTACAATGTGGAAGTTCCCCTGTAGTGATACAATATATATATTGTGTGTGTATGCTGAAGGAGAACAGGTTTAGAAGCTCATGAATGTTGACAGAGAGATTCTTGTGACTGTCAGTTGTGTCCTATTTCATCAGATGTGTGAGAAGGAGATGCCCTCCTGTACACTTTCCTGTTAAAAACCCAGTAGCATGAGTTCATGGATGCGATTCATTTGCTACCCATCATGCTACATTCAGAAACCACATCAATATCACTGGTCAGTGAATATGTGCATCGAAATGTCATATCTTTCTTATTTCTTAGCCGTTTTTTTTTTTTTTTTGTGGTCATTTTTGTATTGTTTTGTTGGGAATATTTTTCTCTTTCTTTTGAAGTTTATTTTTGGGGTGCATTTCCTCTTTATTAAGCAAAGGCTTCAAGCATGCTTCTGAGTTTGTGATTTTTGCTGTTGAAGAGATGTTTGCTTTTGATGTTTACAACATATTTTGGCTCTGCTGTTAGTTTTATAGTTTAATCCCACTGGCCTTAAAGATAATAAAAAGTTTTGGTACGGTACCTCAAAAGCTTCCCTGAATTTCCTTGTCTTGGTTTGTGTTTCACGTTAAAGTACGTTGTCTGTGAGAATTACTCGCCCCAAAGTGCTCTCATGTCTTAGTAATCATGCAATAATGGTTTCGTACCAGAGCCGTCGCCGTATGGCGTCGATAAATATTGTACGAAACCACTGACTGCGACCAGCAGCGTGCAGCCCATTGTACGCTTAGCTAACTGCGACCAGCAGCCCCATACGCATAGCGTAATGGGGATTCGCATTGTAGCATTCAGGATCATGACAGAATTAGTATCGCGGGTAAATGGCAACTTAAAATCCAAAAATTTCTTTGATTTGAAGACTTACCAATTAAGTTGAAGTATTGAAAACAGGCTTCAAACAACGTTTGGTTCTGCCAATAGTCCCTTTCTTTTCGAATTGATGACTGAATGTGACTCGGTCGAGAGGACCTTGGGAGAGCTACTACACTGACTACTACGGCCAGCGCATGCGCACACAAACATCTTATCCGTTGATGGATTTGAAATTTGTGCGCATGTGATGTGTTCGCATGCACTGGCTGTAGTATTCAGTGTATGGTAGCTCTCCCAAGGTCCTCTCGACCGAGTCACATTCAGTCATCAAGTCGAACAGAAAGGGACTATAGGCAGAACCAAACGTTGCCCGAAGCCTGTTTTCAATACTTCACCTTAATTGGTAAGTCTTCAAATCGAAGAATTTTTGGGATTTTAAGTTGACATTTATCCTGCGATACTAAATCTGTCATGATCCTGTATGCTACAATGCGAAGCCCGATTACGCTATGCGTATGGGACTGCCGGTCGCTATGCGTATGGGGCTGCTGGTCGCAGTTAATTGCATGATTACTAAGACATGAGAGCACTTTGGGGCGAGTAAGTCTCACAGTGTTAGTTATATGAAAGGTACTTTAACCTGAAACACAAACTAAGACAAGGAAATTCAAGGAAACTTTTGAGGTACCAAAACTTTTTATTATCTTTAAATATTCCGTGCCATGATTGAGCAATATTTCAACACTTAAAACCTGATCTTGAATATATATATATATTATATGCATACTTAATCCCCCTCCCCCCAGCACATTGTAATTTTGAGGTGCCACCAAACCCGTACATTTTATGGTCTTGGGAAACCAGTGATGTTGTCCTTACGTAATCCAAACTTAAACCGGATTGGAGAACGAAGAAAAAAAAAAGAAGAAGGTAGTGGATAGTGTTTCCTCTGACCAGTGACAACCAGTGACAGACCTGTAGTAGAAAACTGGCCCCCAAAACATGAGCCAAATGAGTTCCTCCCCCGTTGTCTCTGGGCAAGTCAACTGTGTAGAGAGGACATATTCTGTCGCCTGTCACTTACTCCCCTTTCACACCTCATGAGTCATCAAGTGAAGTCTGAATGAGTTGGGATCATCTTGAGATCTCATCGCCTTGAGGATAAATTTAGTCCCCATTCTTTCACCGAAGACTGGGGATAATCTCCCCTGTGTCTCTGTGAGGTGGCTTTTGGTGGCTTGCTGGATTCTGGCGAATCTTTCCCCGCGCCAAACAAAAAGGCTGACTGCTATCTATGGTGGGGGGAAACGAGAGAAGAAAGACAATAATATAAGAAAGAAGAAAAAAAAGCCTCTGTAATGCAGGCAGTTTATATTTCGTATCAGGGAGTATAAACTCTGGTAGAGAAACATGAAGGGCTTCGCAGAGACCTTCTGTAGACGGTTAGTGACTCTCAAGATCCGATGAGTGAGAGCGGATGAGTCGAGTATTGTTGTTATTGTTTCTTTGCTTTTTCTTTGCAGAAGAATAACTATAGAGCTTGTAGCACATAGACAGGCTCGAGCTAGTCTCTGTATGGCAAGAAGTATGGCTGTCGATATATGTTAGGGGTGGGGTGGGTACTTGCTGGATGGATCGGCCATGCTCAGTGTCTCATTTCAGTAAAGCTCATTAAAATATTGTCAAAGGCAGACTTAGTTGTAAATCCGTTTACTGGCTAGGATTCACGTACTGCTGTCGAGCGCTTTATAAATGGATCCTGATACAATGTATATGTGTAAAAAAAAGAAGTTTGGCTCAGCTCCACCTTTTGCCCAACTCCTTTAGACTTACGGTTCATTTGGCTCATTGAAACGGCAAGAGAAATACCCATGTGTGTTTGTGTGTCGTGGTGTGCGACAAATGAGATTGGAAAAGACAAAATCTGACAGTCTTCTTTGGCTTGTAATATAAAAACTTAGTAAGCTGGTTGACTTGTCGGGTCGTAATGTTTGCATTTTTTGTTTGTTTGGAGAAACCATGCTGCGACCAGAGTGGCAGCAGACTGCATCGGGGTTTTTTTTGCATCGCCATGGTTGCAGGAGGAGTCTAATCGCATTAATACCATTCATGAAATGGATTGTGATGATGAGCAAACCGCTCCAACAAAGCTGTTATTATGCCGTAGAGTGAGTGGATACAAATGTTACTCAATCAAGCCAATCAGCCAAAGATTGAAACTAAATCCTACCTATCATGATGATTATCCTTCCTTTAGTTTAGTTTCCAATTTTATCTCTCCTATGTACATGTACCTGCATCCTAGTAAATGATATGTTCAAAACTACATTGGTCAGTCCTGCTATGCTATGAATATCAAATTATTAAAAAAAAGTCCAGCTCTTTACAATAGCATCATTATAAATGATCTTAGTAGGAAAGACAGATGTTTTAGCTTTCAAACATGCTGAATTCAGCATTTTATGGTATCCAAAACTCATCAGTTTATGAATCCATTTGCTCTGTCGTCAGAAATTATGCCTAGTGCCTTTTGCACCCTGTGGAGAGACCCTTGGAAAGGCATTTTTTCTATAAATCCTGTGAATTTGAAGAAAATCTCTATGCCCTTGACATGGCGAACAGACAAGGTCTAGCGATGAAATTGTGGGCATATGTTTGGTGGTGTACCAGGAGTACGAGTCAACTTTGCTCTGAAATCAAGGGTCCTCGTGGAGGAGATGTTGAATTGAGGAGGGGGAGAAAGTTTAAAGTGCAAAATATCATCAGGAGGTGGATGTCAGGATGGGTGTATGTCAAGGCATTTACAACAAGTTGAACAATCTTTGCTGAATAACTTCTGCTCCCCCCCCCCCAAAAAAAAAAAGAAGAAGAAACACCGCACACACATACATATATTAAAAAAAAGACTCTTAATGCCCAAAAGCTGAACAAGTGGCTTGAGATGAGTCAATACCATTGATTTGCTGAGGTACTGAGAATGGAGAGTGGGCCCTTGTTGTGATAGGCTGATCTCTTGCTCAATTGCAGCGAATTGAATACATCTATAGGTGAAGTTGACCCAACAAATTGTCCGCGGCCGAGAGACACCGCGCAGCATTGATTAGCAAGAGGAGCTCCTTTGAGGGTCCGAGGGGGGGAAGGTCCTTTGATTGGGGGGTGCAGGTACGTCATTCTCTTCCCTGAGACCCTGCACTGGCGTCGCGGGTGAGTCAAAGGAGTCGAGACTAAGGGGAGATAATTACTGACAAAATGCCGACTTGATATTTGTGACAACATTTAAGTTGGATCAATAGCAATTTGACAATGAAATACCCTCAGAAGTGAGCGATCCAGGATATTCGTCTCTGATGAAGGACCTTGCCTCCGAGCACTAATTATGTTGTTGGCAATTGTTTGCTGAATGCCAAGCTCCAAGGCAGAAGATTCTCACATGTCAGCCTGGCAGGACACTGTAACCACCCACGTTGATTGCGCTTTTCAAATGTTATGGCTGTTTGCATTTCAATAAACTTTCCCATGGGTTTTTTGAAATAGCCCATGCAATGATTTTATTTGCTGTCACTGGTGTAGGGGACTGTGCATTTGTTTGTAAATAGATTGTGACTACGCTGACATTGATTCCAAGGACACATTTTTCTTCCATATGAGTCCTCCTGATGAAGATGAGTAAAAACATTTTTGTCTCACACACTGCATCTTGGGATGAATTCATGGGGAATCATTTCTTCGGCCATTATGTGCATGACACAAACAGTACTGCAAAAAAGCCACATACTAGGGTACCTATGTTTCTTTTTTTGTTGTTGAATAAATGTAACGTAAGGGTCATGTTCTGTATTGTGCTTGATTTTTTTTTTTTTTTTTGGATATAAATTAATCAAATTCTGGTCAGGTTTTCACTGCTTTGGTGCTTCTGTCCAATAGCTTTCATAAAAACAACAACGACATCAACAAAAAAAGAAAAAAAAAGAAAAAAAAAGGAGTGATCGGCGAGATAAAGTCTCTTTCGAATCATAAATCATTCGATGCAATCTTTGAGGTTTGGTTTGGTTTCAAGTCTTTGGTGATGATGGATGATGACGTACCCCTGATTGTGGTTTTCGTGACTTTTGCTATTATGCCGTAATTACCTGAAATTAGTTAGTACAGCATTGGCAAATAAGTAGTCTTCTATTGGGAGAGCCATTTTGTCAGGGTATAATGGGAAGAGGAAAGATCGGTATTGTTGTAAGCTGGCAACACTTTATTTACCGTCTTCCTTCTCTTCAGAGTCTTTTAAAGGAGAGATTAAGGATGGAAAGATAAATGGAGTATGTGCAGGAAGGGTAGAACTAATTACTGGGGGGAGGGGGGGGGGGGGTTGGAGGGGAGGGGAAGGGGGCTATGGATCCGTGGTTTATGAGGGCTTCAAAATTCCTTTGTTAGCGATAGAATAGCTTTACAAACAGCCTTTCACACAGGACAGGAAATGCTCCTCATTCCCCTCTCTCACACAATTGCAAAGTGATGCGCTTCTGAAATAACCCCATGGCTGTATCATTAAAATCCCCTTCCCCCTCTAGATATAAAAACCAATGCACCATATCCTGCGGTATACTTGCTTAAAGGCTTGAGGAAGGTGCTTTTTTCCCATGGAACTCACCCATATATGTAATGATATCCTATCCTGCTCAGATGTCGAGACCACAGATCTTGGAAATATGGGCTATATATCCCCGCCCTTTACCCCAGGCCAGAAAAATTGTACCCCCGTGGTGGGAGCCTCGTACAACCGGCAGCATTGTCATGCAGTTCGTGAGGCTTACAAAGCAAGCTCAACACTTCCACAATAGTGGGGCTGAGAGGAAACAAGAAGTGCATCCGCTTTGATAGCTGGTCTCTATTCAGGCAAAGGAAAGAAAGGGGGACTGGGGGGAAGGGAGAAGCAAAATACAAGTAACTTGACAGTTGTAAACTCTGTGAGCAAACCACGGGTATAACACCTTGGGGTAACTAAAGGCAGTGTATGTTCTAAACTTCCTCCCCATGTTCCCCATTTCTTTCTAGCAGTGAGTTGAGGCATTATCATGTACACGAACTGTAAATTTGCAGCCAGAATACACATTCACATGCACTGTCTTGATTGAGCTTTATGTACATAAAAAGGAACTCATTGCTACCAGGGAAGTGGAAACCACTTCCCTGAATACTGCTACTTCTGTTAGTCCACATTCACACAGACTGTCCAATATTGTGACATCAGAAATATTATGTGAAAGTGCTGGCAAAAACTAGTGGTTTTCTCAAATTGGATAACATTGTGCTTTGCCACTGTAGTGTGAATGGGAGGGTCAAGAATCATGATTGTTGCAGTACTTCTGTATGTTATAAGATTGGATGTATGGAGAGTTTCATGCCATGGGAAAGCTGATTGGGGTGAGTTGAAGAGGGTCATGGTAAAATGGATACCGTTTATCTCCTTAACTTCTTCCTCTCAACTTAATTCTACAGAGACGAAAGGCCTGTCTGGCCACAGGGAAGAAAGAAAGCTGAAATGAACCATGAAATTAAGAAATGCTTGCAAGAAGGGTGATGAGTTGTATTGAGGCTACAGCATGGGAACAAGAGTGGTGTTCAGAGGGAACAGCATACCCTCGTGTGCAGAAGTAGACTGAATCAGGCAGCCTTGTCAGATAAGATTGTATTGTGGGCTCCGTGGGTAGGAAAAACTCAGATATTGGGTTACATATCACCAAGTTTGATATGAATTTTTTGAAAGTTTTTTTTTTTTTATTATAGAAAATATCATGTTTTTATCAAACCAAAGATAAAAGTGCTTCTTCTCCATCCTAAAACAGGACTTTCAACCAAATACAGAACACTGTCAAACATCTGATGACAATCATACTTAATGTGAAAGCAAGTCAATAGAATTGCTAATGCTTTTCAGATGTTGGTCTCAATGCACAATGCTTCAAAAAGGCCATGACCATTAATAACAATGTTTTCATGCCAAATTTCTTTGTGTGCAGACCAAACCGGAATCGAGCACAACTGGAACTTTTTCTTTTCTTTTCCCCCCTGTTTTGGAGCCATTTCTTTTCTTGTTCTTTTTTCTTTCTTTTTTAAGGTCTGTGATTTAATCATATGGGGATTCATGTACCTTGAGGGAATTTCTACTGGATCAGCTCTTTCAAGGCATGATATGAAAACTTTTGATGGAGCACAGACTTTCATCTCTCTAGAATCCTGCCATTTCCACTATCAATATTGCTCATGAATCTGGGATTGATGCCATATAGATATTTTTGCTCCACCCTGTGGTAGGTATTTTGAGAACATGGCATTACATCCCCAGAAAGCTAAAGAAAGCACTCGTTTTATTAGGAGCAGACACTACTGGGCTAAGAGACGAGATGAAACTCGGAAAGAAAACATAAGCGCTTCCTCTGGAAGCCGGCTAAGGAGGAGATGTCATCACTACAGTTCTCTGCTTGCAAGGCCCGGCCCACTCTGGGTTCAAGTTGGTATTTAGCCTATGCCTTCTTTTCCCGTCAAAACGTTTGGCAAAAAAACTGGGGCTAGGTTACTCATCTGTCATGACGGAGATGGGATTTCACCATCAAAGGCCTATTTGTTGACATCAAGCCATACAATCCATTTTTTCCCCTCTCTTCTTTCTACCTACTATGAAAATATAACTCACAATCTCTATATTGGAGCCCTTCCATGTACCCCAGAACTTGCAGAAGAATATAGACATTGGGGTGTATGCTTTCCCCATACTAGTCCCATTTTAGTCTTTGTACTCTTGAAAAGTTGTTGCTTACTGTAGATATTTTTAGTTCTCCCCTTGGATATGCTGGTGGATTGTTATGACTGAGGAATGTCACAATATCCTGACGAAATTGTATTGGGTACATCATCAGCAGGTTTTTTTTTAAATTCAGATTTACTCCTCTTCCTGATGATACAGTCCTGTCTTGATCCTAATAGGCACCAAATCATCGGACATGTTGTGGGGGGCATGGCAACTCTGGTTTCATGACAGTGATGGTAACTTTGCTAGAGGATGTTCATTGGTTTGATGTTGTCATGACAACCCAATGAAAGAAACCTAGGATGATGATATTGGTGGAATTTAAAAGGGTGGAGCTCATGAATATTGCATGCTTACTGTATAATCTGTTATTTTCGCGAGGGTTTAATTTTTGCGAATTTGGCGAATCACAGTTGGATCGCAAAAAATGTCTCCTTACGCTCTGGTAATAGTGCATTTACGTTAGCATCGGTGTGAATCTATTAAAACTACATCTCGCGAAAATATCTATGACCTCCTTATTCGCGAAAATATCTGTAATATATCTGAAAATAACAGCATGTGCAGTAGCTGTGAGAATGTTTAGATTTTAGATTGAGTTCTAATACATAAAGAGTACAGCCGAGACTGGGAGGAGAAGGGAGGTTTCATCTGTAGAACTCTGTTGTATTATGGTAGAGAAAAAGTGTGTGTGTTTGTGTGTGTGTGTGTTTGTATGTGAGAGAACAAGGTGTTTAGTGTGCTCATGCAGATATGAAAGAGAGAGAGAGAGAAAAAAAAAAAAGAGGAGGGGGGGGGGGGAGAGATATGGAGGCATGACACTGACTGGCTTTAGGTCAAGGTTGCTATATCACCAGAGACTGGTCAGCAGATTTTCAGAATTACAGCATGGACCAGGGATCCTCTCTGACTAGCTTTGCAAACTGAATGTATGGATGGATTGTTGTTGTTGTTGTTTTCTCAGCCTAATTTTACCAGACCAAATAGAAAGCAGGGTAGTACTTAGGGTGCATTTATGCTTCCATTTGGGGGGCCAAAATCAGGCTTTTGAAACGTGATTAGTGCAAAACGCCGTTGCGTTCATGCTCATTTCGATAGAAACGCTGATTCAAAATGCCAATCCAAAACGCACAAAAAGTTGCATTTACGATCAGCGTTTCTGACTAATCACATTTGGCGGGGAAGCATAAATGCAACAGCGTTTCTATACGCATTTAGAGTGATGTCATCTAAATGCCTTTCCATTTCACGTGAAAAAGCGCGCGCCCGGCCAGCCAGCTACCCTGGCCTGTGCAATTTTCCCACGTACTGTGCATACGCATGTCTTTCCCAGCTGCTCTCCCAGGCCAGGCCACTGATCGCAGCGCGCGCCCCAATTTGACCTGCCTCTGCTGAGGTCAGCGAAGCAATCGCAAACGCTCTTTCCATTTCCAAGGCTCGAAGAAAGTGAGCATAAACAGTGCTCCCGTGGACGGCGTTTTGAATCAGCGTTTTGAATCAGCATTTCAAAACGCTGATTCTGCCTTCGCAAATTGAGCATAAACACACCCTTAGTCTTCCTATTGTTTTGTACTACTGAAAAGTTATCTCTAAATTCCTTTATGTTTTTGCTGAAGTGATCAAATGTACTTAATCTCTTATTCAAAGAATCTTGTCCTCCAGAAACTTGAAAAAAGAAATGATCACAAGATAACAAAGTTTGCTTAAGTTGAATAGAGGTAACACTGTATACACTGTATATCACTGTATACACTGTATATTGCACTTCGCATACGGAGTAAGCTACAAGATGTCTCCACCCCCCCCCCCCCCCTCCCTTTTTCTGAAAAGTAAAATACACTTTCTGGTTTTGTGAGCACCCACTCTTCTCATCTTAAGATTTAGGGAGAATGGTTTGGTCACATTGTATTAATGGCTTCAATTTCAATCTGTAAATCAATGAGTTTTTACAATATATCAGAGTCTCATTGTTCAAACTCTTGAACAGTGCTGCATTTATATTGGCACTCCCGCAATTTGCTTCAGCCTCATCTGGCAGTTCTGGCATGCTGTCTCCACTGTGAATGAACTCAGTAAAATATTTGATCCACATATTTCTGTCAGAAAATTGGGCATATTTTCAATTTTGACTCATCGCATCACCAGTTGGATAGCTGTGGCAAGCGCAGAATAAAGATTGTGTAGAGCCCTGAAGAGCCTCAGACCTGAGTAATAGAGGGAGTTTCTTTGAAGTATGTAGTTGTATCTACCAATGACCCAAATCTGACCACAGGAACTCATCAGTCAGTTCATTCAACTCCTCCTCGTCCTTCCCCTCCTCCTCAGAGTTAATCTTGAAAAGATGTCATTCTTGTGACAGTGCTTATGATGCCCTGTGCCCGTGTAGTGTTGGTCATTTCATATTTCCAAGAAAGTTCAAGATAGGGTGCTTGAGGGGTTCGAGTGTGCGATTGTAGAATTCAGAGTCATTTAACCGTTTGTTCCTGGGGACTGCATCTTTTCATTTTAGGATAGGTACCCACGGGAGAAAGATTCCTCTCATGTAGTAAATGTTGTGTCCCATTAATAAATGTTGATAGACATATTTGTAAGGTCTTGTTAATAAAAATAGATTGACTTATATTGTGGAAAGGGTGGGAATGACAGAATATGGTCCACCTTTGTAAAGTACAAACACTGTCCAGGGTGTGTACCAGTGTATTTCAGAGTTAAGTGTAATCACCTCCACATGCAGGGTCCTTGCTTCATATTCAGGAAGTGCTAAGTAGGGGTGCAAAGGCCAGGTTATTAGGACGTAGCAGTCCACTAAAGCAATTTCAAACAAATCGTGTGTGCATTAGTACTTGCCACCTCAATCCTCCTACCCCCCCCCCCCCCACATGTCTTTATTTTGATGTTGTTGTTGCCTTTGCTGGTCAGTTTACAAGATTTATCTCCTGTGGTCACTATTTCCTACCAGGCACTTCCACATATTATGTTGACAAACAGAGTTTGGCCATATAAAGACAAGAGACTTCACACCTGCATCTGTGCATTACACAGGTGCACAGGTGGATTTGTAGAGATGTGTGCAGTGTAAGCCCCCCCCCCCCCCCTTTCCCTCCCTTCAGTACCAGGTATCTATCTTATTGCTTCAGATGTGAGATAACTGAATTGAGGCAGGAAAACCGCAGGCTCATCAGTTTGATCAAGGAGCGTAATCCCAGCAATAAATGGCATCAATAGCTAATTTTGCCAATTACCGGTATATTAAGAGTCACCACATCCCAGGTGTTCATCTTGGTATCTTACTCATGCTCTGGAATGGAATTCAAAATATCATTAAGATAAGCTGCTGAGTTTGTACAGTTTTTGTTTTAGTGACTTTCTGTTACTGCTATATTTAGTATTTCATTCATGTAGTGTTTTCATTCGTCAATTCCTTAGTTTTAGTTAGTTTGGTGTGTGCAAACTCACAGATGTGAATGCAGTACTCCTCTGAGATTATCCTGTCTCTCAACCTTGTTCCTGTATCGTCTAGAAGCATGGCCCTTCTGTAGGACAAAATTAACCATTTTCAAAAAACTGATTTTTGCAATGTGATGATAGCATATAATGAAAACAGATAATCCTTGTGTGTGGATGCGCACACACACAAAAATCACTCGTTATTGTGTTCATTGCAATGCAAAAACCGGTCCAGCTTAATTTCGTGTACAAATGTGCCTATAGGAGACCCCCAAAATCAATAATTTGCCTTTCTCATTGTGCATGAATGGCACACATATGCACATTTTTGTATTTTTGTATTTTTTTTTCATCCAGTGATGCAACTTGCCCCACAAGGTCCAGGATAAGGCTATCTGGGGCTAGCTCTTGTCATTGTTTAGGAATGCACTCTTTAGAGATTTAAAGTGCTTCACCTGTAGCTGAATGAGCATTATTGCAGAGACTCCAACCACAAGCACCTTCTGATCTGGAGATTCTCCCGCCTGAAGCCCCCAGCAAACGGGAGACTCCAACTTGATGTGCGCGAAGCGCACATCACGAGCGCAAAGTCCCTTGCGGTCTAGGGTTCTAGATGCTCTCTCTTAAGGCTTATTTTTCAACATACAATGAAATTAAGTAAGAAATCATTTCAAGCGGGAGAAATTAAATCTCAAGCAGGAGAACGGGAGATTTTGCAAAAATGGGCTTTCGGCGGGAGATCTCCCGTCGAAAACAGGAGAGTTGGAGTCTCTGTTATTGTTGTATTATTTTTCTTTTTAGTATGTGTGATTAATAGGGAAAAAAAGAGAATTGAATTCTGCAATGTGATCTGAATACTAATAAATCTTTGAATGGGTTTGATATATGACATGTATTATATAAAAATGTACACAGACACAATAATGTAGTCCATGTCAAGCAAACTTGCTTGCACACTGATGTTACGGCTGTACACGTCTGTGTGTGCACAAATTGTGTGTTAGACATTTGATGCTTCATATCTAGCTAGATTTGACCGATAAGGGAACTGCTTCAGTAGTTTCAATAAACCCTGCAAGGTGCTCCTGCCTAGAACCTCTGTTTGATTGGCAAACCAATTAGTCTCCCTGCCCACTGTACATAGCTTGGGCGGGAATTGTTGCCGAAAATGAATTCAAGACAAATTGCAGCGTTTACCGGACAAGTGACAGAATTTCAGGCCAACACAATGGCTAAATTAGTCACAGTGGGCCCTCCATGGTTTCCGGTGCACCCCTCACAATGCTCTCAAAGGGTGGGCTAGGGCGCCTGAATGCGGCCACTCAGGCCTGGAATTCTGTGGCAGCTCGCAAGAGAGAGAAGAAGGAAATAGAGACTTTCAACAACAACAACGCAAACAAGAAACTAAGCAAAGCTGGTCAGAAGGGGTCACTGGGGCATATAATCGACCGTCACACAGTCAGTAGCAATGGAGAGTGGGTTGCTTTACTGTGCCGGATTATTTTTCAGCTCTGAAGTGATATGCCAAGTACAGCCAGTAGTTCATGTCTCTGGGAGGTGCACTTCACATTGAGTGGGCAGCGCACCTTCACAGCACTTTATCTACCAGCCAATGGCATGTTGACTGGACAAATGTTGACTGTTTGACAGAACCAAGTTTTCAATGCACCTGAGATTAAGGCAAAGTATATATTGTGTTGGAAGCCAGCTTCATCCACAGGGTTTTGTGTGATAATAGTACCTTGAAGTTTCTTTACAAAACAGTTTTTCCTGTTTTAAAAAAAAAAGAAGAAGTACTGATTGCTTGAACTTCCACTTTACAAGTTGGGGGGGGGGATTCTTAAATGCTTCCTGGTGAGGTGATATAGATGTAATGTCCATGTTTATGAAAGAGGGCAAATTATGTATATTTACAAGGTGAAGCAAAGAACCAAGGCACTTCACTGCTTTTGACATTCCCTTTCCAAATTCCATCATCCACCTCTACCGCTCCCCCATTCAGATACCTCTCTCATGCCATTGCCAAAACTGTTGAGCAATCGTTAATGGCTTCAGCAAATGAATGTCGTTGAAATGGAAGGTGCTTCATGCTCGGGTTCCACTGTGATCAGGCATACCAATCTTTGGCTGCCATGTACTCCTGGTAGCCAGAGTGGATGTTTGATGTGTACTGTGGAAGGGGTTGAAGGCGCTGTTTACAGAAGTTTTTCTCAGGGCTTACTCTAGCTTCTTCAAATTGTTTGCTTCCATGTTTTCACAGAGGGAAGAAATGACAGGAAAATCCCAACCCAACTGTGACTAGTATACAAATGATGCACAGGATAGAGTGCGTTAGTGGAGGCGTATAGCTCACTCTCTGGTATTTACAATGTAGTGCAACATGCACTCGGCTTCGCCTCGTGCATGTTTCACAATTGTAAATACCCTCGAGTGCACTATACGCCTCCACTAACGCCACGAAATAATCCTGTGCATCATTTGTTTTATAAAATGGGTCAAAAATTCGAAAACTAACAGCATTTTTCAGCATTTTTCACGTACCTTTGTGGGTCAAGACGTCCGAAGATGTTCGTCCCAAACATTTACGCACGTCGCACTCGGAAATCCCGCACATAAGTATGATGGGGGGTTGGGTTTCCGGACACTTAAGTTCCCGCATGAAAACTTACTTACTTTACATAGAATATGCACCCTTTACCTTAAAGACTTGGTATAGACTCCTCATATAGGCCTACTAGACAACATACTCTGAAAACGGCGTGAAAATTAACCTGCTAAATTGTTGGATTTGCCCTTCAAAGTGACTCCATGTACGCGTCCGGTCCCACAACGCTTGGTCTACTGTACACTGTACGTATGATACGTATGCCACACATGTTATGCACAAGGGAAGAAAGGCCGGCCGGCAGCAGCCCGAACTAGAAGTTGTTTACAGGATTGACAGCGCGTATGCATGCAATTCAAAGGAGCCGCCGCGCGCACAGACGATCGGCAATAGGATTTAACACGCAGTGCAATGGGACTGAGTAACCAAAGCACATGTGACTCATTTCAGCGTTTCCTATTGGCTACATTCTTGAACCCATTTTATAATAAAGTTTAACTCTATCATGACTGTTGGTGACTGCATTCTGTACTATGTCAATGACATGAAATGGGTGTGGCCCTGAGAGGATATGAATGGATATGAAGAGTCAATGTCAGGTGGAGGCTTATCCAGTACAGCATAGGTGAGGGTGTTTCTCCATCCTTATAGTTGAGTTTAGTGCCTCATATTTTACACAAGAAACTGGTACTGGTATCATTCATTTGCAGAATTGACATTTTGATATGGTGCCCTTTCAGTTTCAATTAGGCCTACGGTTGAAGTGACCATTACTGACCATGAAAGAATTTATTTCCGAATGTCCAATCAGTTCAGTGTGATTGTGAAAGTCTTTGCTCAGTATTTCCAGTAAACTCTACACATATGAATTCAGTGGATGAGCGGCCGGATGCTGGTGGAGATTGTCCAGTGGGAAGGGTCTGCTCCTGATAACATTCCCATCCTATCTCACTAGCCATTATCATCCAGGGTCTCTGTTTACCTCTGCCCCATTATCTCCATGACAACAGGGTGGTAGCATCAGTAAGGAGGAGGAGGAGGAGGAATGGGAGGAAGGGGGACTTATAGACCCAGGAATAATTTACTAGGATAGGAAGAGATGCATGTGTATGGTAACTGATACAACTATTGTGTCAACATTTGTGAGAGCAGCAATGAAGATTCTTTGACATGCATCCACGAAGCGTGTTCTGTCTGTCAGCTGTTGTTCAGTTTACTTCCACTTTGTGTACATGCATATTTAAATATTGTGGCACAGCTGTTGCATGGTATCCCCACTGATGTCTTAGAGTAAAAGCAATAGCAATTAAATGATTGAATGAAAATCTTATAAAAAATGGACAAATAGTGAAAGTTGTGGCCATTGTAATGTCAACGGCTAAAATTCCTTGCAGAGTTTGATGTGGGTCTAGCTGTAGTAGCACAAATAGGTGTATGGTGCATACACCATAAATGTCAGAAGGCCCCTGGACCTGGGATTTTAAGCTGTGACTATAAACTTCAGCCAAGTAGCTTTTTTTACATTCATACATGTGTTGAAGGTGCAGCAGACATTTTTACATGGAAATAGAACTTCATACGCTTCTTGGAATTAACCCTGAAGCATCACAGAGAGACTCTTTTATGATTTCAATTCAATGAAACGTTTTGTACACCCAAGTTTTGCCATGTAGATGTGACAGGTTATACTCTAGCATCATTTCTGGAGATAGCCACACAGATTACTGGCCATTCCCATATCTAGCAGTGGGACAAGAAAAGTAGCCTCGTCTTCCCAAGCCTCATACTTTTAGCAAAGACCGTTGGGGTGGGAATTTGGAATATAGGGGTGGTAGGGTCTCTACTCCCACACCCTTCCTTGTACTTGTAGTTGAAAAGAATGCAATCCTTGAGCTGTTGTTCGGGTTCGAGAGGTCTTTATGGTCATCCTCAGACCACCATGATGTTCTCTGGAGAGGACCCCATCAGAGGAAGCCTCGGAAGGGAGGGATGGAACTCTTATTAAGGTCTAAGCGGCTTTGCTGTGATGCGGTCATAGCTGGGAGGCACTTGACTTCCAAGTGGCATCCTTCTCCTTCTTGCTTCAGACCTGTTCTTTGGCGGATGAACAAAAGGGGCTGATGCTGGGCCCCGTCCAGCCCCACTTCGAGTGCTTCTGTCCGGACTCCACGTGATTGTGTGCAGTCTTACAACTTGTTGCAAACTCTGCGCTAAGTAGATTGGAAATAAATTGGTGAAATCCTCTCAAACATGGATTTGCAATTGCAGAGAGCAATGGGGATTGTTAGGCATTAACTTTGTGGATGTACATTGATTTGCTTTCAGTCTCCTCTTCCATTTGTTTCTGGAAGGGGTGAAATAGATGTCATACAGAACAGATGCTGATCTTATGGCTTGAAATAAACTATTTTGGCAGCAGTGAGCACTGCCTAAAATCAGACTACTTAAGCAGTATCAGTGTTGTGATTTCTGGGATATAGCTTTATACACTGGCAAAGATCCAGAACAAATCAATTGGATATTCACAAGTTAATGAAGCTGTTGATGCACTTCTTGTGCTGCTTAATCTTGGCTAAAATCTATTGTAATATCATCATAGTCTTATGAGAGACCAGCAGAATCTCTGAAGAAATATTCTGTCGCTGTTCACATACCTCATCAAGAAGTGCCGGTAGTGGATAAGTCCAAGTGACATGAAATTTGTGCGATCTCGATGTTATGCTTTTTATTTTGTATGTTTTACGAAGTGGTGACAGCTGTCTCCCATGTCCCTAACCCCTCTCACTCTCTCTCCCCCCCCCTCCCCCCTACCATTCCCTAAAAGATACCTAAAGATATAATTTGAATTGCATTTATATGCCAGATCTTACCTAGAACTATCCTCAGATTGTACTGGAATGATTCAAGCATCTCTTTAAATTTTGTCACATCTTCTGTGAAGGGTTAAGCAACTGTGTGCAATAGGATCAAAGGTCAAAAGACACAATCGGAATGTTGTATTTCCATGACCACGTATTTGATATCAAGATATATACATGTATTGTATGGAATTGGTTTTTAAAATAAACAGCTTTCAAACTAGCTCATTTTGTTTCTATTTGAGATCCTTAAAATCATTTACCAAAGAAGGCATTTTAAAAAGATGTCAATGAGTATTACATTAGAAAAGAAGAGAAAAACAAAGAAAATCAAATTTCAACCAACAGAGCCGTACAATAGAACATGGTGTCCATTTAGATATACATATAAGACAGTGTTACAGAGGTTTAAACCAACTTTGACCGATAATCCTTCACTAATTTCCTTTTGCTATGGAGTGAACCTGTTGCAGAAGCAGATATCATCAACCTGTGGCTAATTTTAAGACAAGGAGTGTCTAGTGGTATCCTTGCCAGCTATCACATGCTCTTTAGTGTGCTTTCACAGGTTGAATGAACTAGCAATTGTCCCATGGTCAATGTAGGGGATTAATCAATTTGTACAGAAGTTCAGTGGAGGGGGTAGGGAAGTGATAAGCCTTGCCTGGCTGCAAGCACTGCACGTAGGCAATCCTGGGCTTACTCCCAAGGATAAGACGGCCAATACGAGCATTAGTGGGACCTTTAATCTGTGTCATGGTGACTTAAATCCTCTCTGATCGTCCAGTGCTCTGGGCAGAGGATTATTAGGGGAGTGCAGGTATCCTGGGACTGAGGTTGCTCTCATTAGAAGAGGTCATTGCCCAGGTGCTGATAACTACTCCTGGTGTTTAGGTCGCAAGGCAGTGATGGTGCATAAATCTCAGATGTGACCCCAAGTTTTGAGAGCAGTGTGATAAGTCACTCTAAAGCTTGGCATTATACTGACTCTCTCATTGTATGCTGCAAGTTAGGCATGGATGTTATCCCTATGTCAGGAATGTCATTTTAAGACAAACATTTATAGGGTGTATAAATACACACCATGAACAACCTTAGGCATCAGCCTTTGTGGGGGGGGGGGGGAGGAGAGTTATTAGCTATCTTTAACACTTGGTTTGCCACATGAGATGTTATCCTATTTTCTCTGCAAGGAAAACATCCATGCTGAACGCTGACTGCCTCATGATGTAACCTTCAGTGTTGAGATGTGTCATACAAAGCAGGGGAGCTAATACAGCACTTTTCCACTTAATTCTCATTAAGTAATGAGAGGATTATGTGGTGTTGTGTTGATAGGATACTTGCCAATCATCATGATTGATGCCCTTCAGGTGTACTCATTGTATCAACTTGAGACACTCAACGCCACACTGGTGACAATTTCGTTTGAGAGACAAGGCTGTGGGAATATCATCATCTCTGAAACCATTCAGGGGGATTTTGGTGACCAATCACGTGTAGATAGGAAACAGTTTAAACTGTCAGGGGTGAGTCGAGGGTCACAATTGATACAGATTTGATTAGGACCAGTCACACATGAGCTGAGACCAATTGCAGACCTTCCCGTAATCACTGGTCGGTAGTTGATTGTCAGGAGAGGTGGTGAAATTTTTCCCAGATTTTGTATAAGTCTTTCTTAGTGTGTGGGTGTGTATGTGTGTGTTAAGTGAGGAGTTGTTCATGCATTCAGGTCTGTTGGATGTAGAGGTTTTTCCTGCACTGCTTGAAAAAAAAAACCACCTTTACTGGCATTGACATTTTACAGGAGAAGTTCTTTCCTCAAAGATATACGCAGATATTGATGTTTGCAAGGTTGGTCACATATTGCCAACTGCTTTTTTTTTTCCCATCAGCTTTCATTGGTTAGGGAGTGTATTCAATCATATTTTTCAAGATTTTCAGCTGGTGATTGGCAGTTGGTGTGCAGATTGTTTGATCTTCCACTTTCATTGCCTGCATCCAATTTTTCATTTTGAATGAAGGTATATTAAAAGGAAATGTTGGTGCTATACACCTGACAATGTTGGTCACATCAAGGAAATAAACTCTCTGATGCATTAAGAGGATTTTATAATGATGTATTTATGTGTTTACTGATATTTTGTTAAACAGATGTATTCCATGAGAAACAAATCAATTTCTTCATGAGTTGCCAGAATTACGTTCTGCCATTCTCTTGACCAGGTCGTGGCAACATTTGTATAATTTTTTTTTTCTTTAAATCCCAGGTAGGTAGACAGAGATGCTAGGTTCTCTGTTCGTGTACCCGTGTAAAAGGTAAACTTTTCAGGCAGACTTCCTCACACGCATTTATCTGTAGGAGACAGCTTGGCCATCTCCTGCCCTGAGCTCTGGGATTAATCCTACGTCACTGCCAAGGTGCTACAGAGGCAAAATACGCCCTAGCTGTTCGCAGTGGTCACGCCACCGGTGAAGTGAAACATAACTGAATCTTGAGGGGACAGCAGTGCGTGGTGTGTGTGTATATTTAGGGCGAGAGTTCAAGAGTTGAGACTCACCGCGGTGTTGACTGAGTGAGGTGGTTGTCGGAATTTCCCCCTGGATTTGTGTGTAGACGGTTTGCCAAGGTACACCAGGGCCTCCCCTCCAATAACCTAACAATGAAGATCAAATAAACGCACACATGCCCATTTCAAAACTTCCTCTCTCACCTGCAATGAATGGCATGGCTTTGAATGCCACAGAAGTCCCAAGGGTTTGTTCTCGACTTGGCTTTGTTTCGTTGGCTGCATACGCAGAGAAAAGTGTTGTGTGTTGTGGCCGACGGGGCGTGCTTGTTTCTTCCGTTGGGCATTTTGTTCAGGGAGAAGTAACCATGAAACAATCGAAAGCTATTGATTGATTGACTGATTGACAGATTGGTAAATGTCAAGCTATGATCATTCTGGGAAATATTATGATCACTAATGACTCAGATTATGAACTGAGACATCCAGCCATCTCTACAAAACTGCAATAGAAGAGATATCATGTCATATCACACACATTGAATGCATGTTCTCCCTACTGAAGTTTGTTCTGTTTATTATCCTCTTGATAGATACAAATTTGAATAAATGTAGCACTAGCAGGTAATGTATATAATACTGCCATGCCCTGAGAAATCAAAGAAATCTCAAACATTATTTCAGTTTGTTGGCTGGGCTAAAAAGAAATCAAAGAGACAGACTTATATATGCTGATGATACCACTATGCTCCATTTTCTGCACCCATTTATATTTTCTGATTCTTATTTCCCCAAATTTTGTCTGGCTTGGGAGAGCAGTGAAGTAGTTTTCAACTCCAATTTCGCACAAACAACATATTTCTCTGCTGTCTCATCGTTCTCATCCCTCTTGTCAGTCTAGCCTCCAATTATTTGCTCAAGATGCAGGAAATGTAAAACGTGGCACATAAACAGCTCAATTTCTTGCTTGAGCAGAAAGACCACTGACAAGCCTTTTTTCCCCCCTCCATCCTTTTCATGTGTTCACAATGAGTTTGGGTCTGTCGTGATGGGAGTTTTGGGGCAAATCCTTTCACACCCGCACTACGAATTTTCGTGTTTATTAGCCGCGTGAATAGGTCATATATCTCATGCTTGTTACAATCTGGTAGTAATCTGGGAATTCTTGTGTGGTGTTGTCACTAGGGACCAATACTGGGGCAATCTTTTGTACCTGGAGTGAAAGTTTTCAATCCACTTTTAACTAATGGAATCTGAGATTCTCTTTGTAGGTGCTGTTTTCCTGGTAGTGAAAACATTTTTTATTCATGAGTAGGGAAGTTTTGGGCAAGGAATAGAGGGTTTAAAGAAACTTGTCACTTTTATTTGCACCCCTGTATTGGGCTAACTTTATTTCAATATAACTGCAGACTGACAGAGGACAGGAAACTATATAATAGTGCCAACAAAGAAACCAATCTCATACTCATTGAAATGTGTTCTCATTGGGGTGTCCCAGGGGTAATAAACAAGACTTAATTCTATTATGTCCAGACCCCTGTAGAGAGTGGTATTTGGCATACCAGGGGTGTTAAAGGAAAAAAAAAAGATGTACAGAGTACATCACTTCCATCCCAATTATCACCTGCTTAGAGACAGGCTCTGGACTAAATTGTGGACGGGACTTTGGTAGACTACGGTGGTAGGGGAATCAGTGGTGGTCGTGGTGACAACGTCATCTTATGCTGAAATGGCAACTAGTGGACATCTCTCTATACTCGCTTCACCAAGTCAGCCTACAATAGTTTATTTCTCTGACAGGAAAGGGTTAATTAAGATGCAAAACTTTATCCTCACAAGCACCTGTCAGCTAGTGTGGTCATATGCAGTCTCAGTGAACTTGATTGTGACCATGCGATGTAATTCACTTGTCATCCCATCAAAGTGGTGTGACTGGAGATCAACTTCTATACTTGGAGAGAGGTGCATTCTTCACTATGGCAATGCTGTTGGCATGAAGAGGAAGGCTGCCTTCTGCAATATCATGCATTTTCCTATGCTATGTGTCATCACATTCATGCCTAAGTGATAGATTAAGCCCATTGAGGCCCATAATATGCCACTAAGGATCTCTGATCATCAGTGAATGGCAGGGTCGTCGGGTAATTTGGAAAGATATGCTGAGGGGTTACAGTTCCGTCTCATTCAGGCATACATCTCCCTGCATAATAGCTGGAGGGGGGGGGGAGCTCAGATGAGCAACATTGCCTGCTACATTCCTGGTGAGATTATGTTTATTCCTGATCTACCACGTTTCTCCCCTGTCCGACCATCAATCTTGACTATAGCTTCACAGTGCCCCATCTTTTATGGTCCAATTTTTCATCTTTTGTGCAAGCGGTATTTCTCCTACATTCCCGTCCAAAAGAGAGCATGCGGTATAGAAGTAGGGCCTAGCCCTCTGGGCTTGTTTGCCTTGCGAAAGAGATGCCATTGTGTGTTCCATTTGTTGGGATGAATTCTAAAAGTTCATGTACATGAAAAATCCTGCTAGAAATGTTTTGACACCGGCTTGTTGTGTGATATGAAGCCGAAAATGCAAGAATCAAATGCCATTCTTTGGTTCCTCTGCGTACCTGCATTTTTGGTTATGAATTGTGTGAAAAAGGTATTTGTCAGGTATAAAAATGTTGAAAATTTGTTCGATTGAAAACTCACCTGTTGTGCTTTTGACAGGAGCATTGGGTAGTCTTGGGCGTACAGACTAATGCATGAAAACCAACGAAAAATAATTATCTTTTTAACAAATGCATTTGTCACCCTGGAGTATTTGACAAGGAGAAGGTCATATTCACTGCCCTGCTGTAATGTTTGGCTGCATTTTGCTGCAGCCCTCATCTTGAACTTTCATGGCATTTCGATATACTTTATGACATCCTTAGAATTGCAGCTGAGTGATGACCAAATTGACATTTCTCGTAACAACACATGCCCTTGCATGATTTTGTGGTCTTGATCACTTTCAAATTCTAATGGTTTGATAACCTGACATTTCTTTCTCCCATGCACACATCACTGTTGCATCTGAGGAAAATGTGCTTTGGTGCTACCTTAACCATCCTTATGTTCCCTATGCACATGACCTATGTTATGGTACCTCACTCACGTACAATTCTACCTTACCTACCTAGCTTACCTGTCCTGATGTATTTGTTGCAGTGGCCATTTCTAGGGTTCAAACAACCCTGGTGACATACAGTCAATCAATCCCTTTGAGTAGGACAGGTGAGACCCGCCTACACCATGCGCTTGAGAGTGAGATGAGTACCAGTAGGTTTTTCACTTAGCCAGTCGATGAATGCATCAAGCATCGTAGGAGATGGCCGTGTCTCCGTGGAGGAAGATGCGCACATTCTTTAACTGGTCGCTTCCAGCATATGGTATCGGAAGGGCCATCTCTCTGCCATAGTGCCAACTGTTTATTGCTTTAAGTTGTTTACAGTTTGCAACTGTTTGGGTGTTTCACAGAGATTGCTATTTCATTCCTGCACCCAGGTTTAGTCAGAGTTCATCTGGATTCTTTCCATCACTGTTTTCCCTTTGAGGTTAGGCACACATGCCTTATAGATCTGCTAAAACTCTTTGCATGCCTTCCACCAACCAGATCAAGATGTTCTCATGGTATTTCTGCTTGGGAGAAGGAAACATTCCTTTCAAATTTAGTTACCCAGTCATGTGGTCTCCTCACAGACCAATCATTGTTTGTCGAAACATGGCTGTCCTGCAGATTATCTGATGTGTGAACAGTCTGTTCTGTAAATTAAGTATGTGTTCAAGTTATGTTTGTCCTGTGTCAGAGCAATGTATGATAATGGGTAATGAGGAAAAATATCAGCCAATAAAAGTCCGATAGACTTTAAAACAATCTCCAGGTTGACAGCTGTGTTGACGTATTTGATATATTACAGTTTTATAGGGCAATGATCCTGAATGTGAATGTGAAAAGTTATCAAACATGTTTATAATAGATGGCTAAAAAGCAGAAGCAGATATGGTGTGATATATATTCTGCAGTGTGGAAAATTTGGTAAACCATCCATTTTTATCACTTCATGTGCTGTGACCATGGGGAAACAACAAACAAGCGGCAGAGACTATGCATCTTGATATGATGAAAAGTGGGCATTTAAAAACTACAAAATGAAGAAAGAAACCTCAGGCATTGGCCTAAAGATAGTTCCTCGAGCCGACGACTCTGAATGTAATGTGTAGTTGTGCCTTGCCAGCACTATTTGAGAAAGGTGAGTGTTTGTCTCGCCACTTGATCTTGTTTGCTTCTGATCAGCGTGATTCTTGTCTTCTCCCATTCCTGCCCCAGCAGTCTTCCCAGTGATGGGTGTGGCACTCCTTACCGCCCCACCCCCATTCATACTGGTCCTATCTTTTCTGCTCAATGGCACTGTGTAACAGCATTGCCAGTTTTAGAAATCTCAGCCCGGTTGTATTGTGATACGTGTAGGCCTACATGCTAACAGAGTCTGTGATGTTGTGTAAATATAGAACTATGATAAAGATAGGATTTGAAATAAGAGCTGAATACTTCTAAAACAGGAAAACTCTATGGCCCGAATTCACGAAGGTGGTACAAATGAAACCATGGTTTAAACCATGGACAAAAACCATGGAGCGCCAAGTGTCGCACGAAATATTTCGTTACGAAATTGGTCCTTTCGTCGACAAAATAACCATTTCGTTAACGAAATTATCATTTCATGGACGAAATGTTCATTTAGTTACAAAATGTTGTCATTTCGTTACAAAATAATCATTTCATCGACGAAATGACTGATTTCGTAACGAAATATTCCATGCGACACTTGGCGCTCCATGGTTTTTGTCCATGGTTTAAAGATGTTAAACCATGATTTCATTTGTACCACCTTCGTGAATTCGGGCCTATGAGTGATCAAGTATACCACACTCAGTATTTCCCATCGACAGCAGTGCTAGAATAAACTGATCAGAAAACAGTTTGTTAGCACAGTTATATTTGTTATAGATCTCTTGACACTGACAGCAATTCTCAAAACTGTTGTATGCTGGAGTGTTTTTTATGTCATTTATGTGAACATCAACATATAGCTCAGTCAGGAAATGTTGAAAATTTCTGAAGTTGAGCTGCCTTAATATTAAACCAGTGTCTCCTCACTCCTTATCTATACTAGCATGCCCTGTAAGTCAGTCAGCACAGGTATTTTCCCAAATGATCTGTCAATGAATAAAGATTATTCACTAGTGAATAAAAATTATTCACTCGTAATAGACCGTAGCGTATCACAATATAATTTGGGACTGACATATTGATACACATGTGATTTTTGGAGGAAAGTAATGTCTCAAGAATATTGTGTGTTTGTTTGTTTGTTTGTTAGTAGGGTTTGTTTTGTAAGATGGAGGGGTAGAGAAGGAGGCAGTGAGAATTACATGCATGCCTCTGAAAGAGCTTGGCAAATGAATGCCAAGTTTCTGGGTGGCTACAAACAATCCTATACACAAAGATGATCATCTGAAATATAGTACCATTTTTGTTGAGGGTATGGATGCTGAGGAGATGACCTTGATGATGACCTCTGATGAATGACGAAGGTATCTTTGAAATAGGTAAAAATCAAAACTTTTAGTGCAAAATTTATATTGTCAGCATAGGCCTAATTGACAAAAAGATTGATACAGAAAGAAAAAATGACCATGGAAGATTCTTGATTTATGCCAGTATTGACAGGTTAAAATAAAAGGTTTAGCTGCATTTGAGATAAACCCTATGAAGAAGATTACTTAGTACTTTTAATTTGCATTGGCTCTGGGATTTATTTTTTGTTAGAGGCTTGTGTAGTCTGTTACCCAATGCAAAACATACATGATGTGTAACATTCAGTTGTATATGACACTGAAATCTAGTTCTGAGGCTTCATCGTGTGTGGTTGATTCATTCCATCCAGATTGAATTTCCAATAGTTTTTGAAAGTAAAATACTTTTTTTTTGTCAGATGCATTTTGTGCAGCAGGAAGAGGTAGACAAAGAGGGTGAGCCGCCCTCAAACCCCAAAAACAACACAAAAGGACACAAAACAACAAACAGATGGCATGATTGAGAAACTGAGCTGAAATTTTTAATTCCACCAGAGCATCTGTGTGAATGAGATATTCCAGAGGTAAAAGCCGGGTAGGTTAACTGTTCCCCTAAATATTAACCAGCAGTTTGCTTGTTTAAAGTGATTTTATTTGCAAATTATTAAATGTGTGTGTGTGGTTTTTTTTTTCTTCATTGGCACACAGCATAACCACCTGTGAGCCCTTATGTGGCCGCCACAAACGTTTATTTGTCCAGCAAACTTTAAAAAGATTCAGGGTCATTGACCCAGTATTATGGTTGTGATGAAGCATTTATTACCTCTTGTAGGAGCTCTTTTTGTCTCCAGAGGTTTCATTCTCTTTAGGCATAAAGTTTGTCTGATTTTTTTTTCAAAACATTTTGGTAGGGTTTGTCTTACAACTGACAAGAACTACCGTAAATTTTTGTCTTGATGTGCATAGATAGGATTACCGAATACAGTTGGTCATGCTCATAATAATCAAATTCTACCATATGTTTGAGTGGGTTTGTGAAAATATTTGAATGCTACTGATTTTTTTTTTGATATTTAGTGTGCAAATGAGAATTATGTTAATTGTTTGTTTGTGTGATGTCTGTGTGTGTGTGTGGGTTTATGGGGGGGGTGTGGTCCACATGAATTAGGATATACTGGACTTGGTGTAAAGTTTCACTGGAAACAAAATTATGCAGATTTTCATCACTATATGAGCACAGGGGCTTCTAACAACTCTTCTGTTTTACTCCATGTAAGAAATGTGCTGCTTGGTAAAAAACAAATATCTAATCTACTAGAAAACTACAGTACATAAGGTAAGCCAAGAATAAAAACTGAATTTCACGTTACATTGATGTATTAAGAAGTGGTGATCTGAAAGTTAAAAAGATGTGCAGTCTGAAAATCATCTGAGGATTGATGTAGCACAGCAAAATTTTGTTCCATTGTACCTACAGGTCATTACAGACGCTGACAACACACATCCGTATAGATATGCTAAAGAGAAATTTAGTGAACAGTTCCCAGTAGTGATAAGAGTGGATTCTCCTGAGCTGACAGCTCAGAGGAGCTCTGTATCAGTGGCAGCTCGGGGAGCGAGAGTTTAGCTAACCTTCCTAGCGGGGGTCAGGTTTGGTCACTCTGACCGCTTTTAGGGTCATCTTGCCATCCTGGGAGGGCTCTAATGGACCTGGAATGTCAGGTGAAAGTCTGGCAGGACAGTGAGGGTAATCATTGTGCCAGAGAAGGAGGAGAAGAGATGGGGGGGGGGGGGGATGTGCTGCCTCGGATTGTCAATAGGGAAATTTCGCTACACGACACAAGAGGACGCGGAAACAATCAGCTGTGATGATACCCGCGCTCACACTCTCATCCCCATGCATTTCTAAGCAGTTTTGCTTTTCTGTGGGGACGGAGCCGTAGCGACAAGATCGCTGACTGGCTGGCTGCTCAATCATGCACAACATCGGGACTGGATGCTATTTTGGCCGAGAACTGTTGTCGTTTTCCCCAGAACACAAGGTTTTGTTTTTTTTATTTTCCCCCTCGTTTGTGCACAGATGTCTCACAGAAATTTTGTTATTGGTTAATAATTTATGAACTGTAGCTATTTTTCTTTCCAAGTCAGTGTAGATAGATTAGTGCAGCACAACTACAATGTATCATTTTTTTTCTGTTAGTTTTCATTTCCCCCCCAAAAGAAATTTTTTAAAGGTTTGTGGTTATCAGTAGGCATTTTAGGTGATTTTTCAAAATGATATAAGGCCAGGAAAAATTAGTGTAGAATGAAAGCCCTACTCTTCCCATTCACAAATCTTTTTGAATTTTTCAAATCGGTCAAGCGGTTGCAAAGATATAGGCGTTTTAATGTCACAAGACATGCCCATTTTTCAACCCGGGGTCAAAGGTCAATCTTTTGTTTTACTTTGTTTTAACAATGGCACCGCCTGAGCATGTACACAGACAACTAAATTGCCTATAATTCCTTTACTGTTTGAAGTATGACAATGAAACTTGCAGGATATGATGATGATAGATTGTGTCACAATTTTGCACTGTTTTTAAAGAAATATGATTCATATTTTGAAAATTATGGATATTAATATTCATAAAAATGCATATAAATACTTGTAACAGAGTGATGAATCACAGTAACTCAACAAAATTTGCAGGATAGCTTTGTAGAATATTTTCCCACAAGTCTACAATAATTTTTTCATGAACATTACATTAAAAATATTAATATCAATATTAAAAAGTAAAATATAATGTATGTTAATTGGTAATAGTTAACAATACCAGGAAAAAAATGCAGATTTGCTAAATGACATGTTTTGCCAGAATCCTGTCAGAAGGCCACATTAATATTATTCATACAAATATGAATACTGATATTCAGATGAAGATATGAATATTAATACTCATATTGGTCCATATATTTCTGGCCATAAATGTTCACAATATCTGGGTGAAAGTTGCCTTTCATCTTCATATCACTTTCTGCCACAACTCTGCAATAGTATCAAATTCATATTTTTCATTTTTTGACAAATATGAATATCAATACTATACACACACACACACACACACACACACACACACAATCACACAATTCATGGCACACATACATCTTTTGCAGTTCGCAGGTATAGAAACAAAGCACTACAAAACGCAAGTTCAATAAATCGTTGAGAAATGTATAGATGTATTCTGCCATGTGATTTCAAATTCACTTTATGTTCACTCTACTGGAGTTGCCTTCAAAGAAATACAGAGCAAAAACCTATATCAAGTCTCAGTCAGGTTTTAAATTTTGGGTTTGAAAAATGCATACTGATGCAGTACTGGGAACACATGGATAATCAGCACTATCCAAACATTATAACAGTTCCACTTACATAACACATGTGGAAGCACACATTAAGTGTGAAAAACATGTGTGACTTATATGTTATATATGACATCAAACACCAATGATCGGCCTCTATCAGGGAGCTGAATGTGAGTGGGGCAGCGATGAGCCTGCAGAGGATTCTTCTAGCAGCTGACTTGGCTGGACGGCAGAAAGGTTTGTTGGGCCTGTTACATGTCGTTGAGAGGATCCACTTCCAGCTTGGCCAGAGGGAAACACAGAGTCATGTTCTGTTATAAAGAAGTATGATAAATATTTGATTACTTTACATTGATTTTATTAGATTAAAAAAATAGTTCAGAGTCCTGGCTACATGTACAGTAATCACAGATTAACAATCTGTTTTGCAAAACGTTATCCAGATTATGAATTTATAAAGCCTGTGAAAATCTTGAGGCAAAATTTTAACAAATTTCTTAAACAAAAAAACAACAACAACATATATAGAATTGCAGTCTGTAAAGTTCAAGTTTGAAGTGTCACAATTTTAGGATAAGACCTTGCTTATTTGTCTCGCCCTCACTGGCCTCAGATTGTGTGTGCATGCATGTACGTACATGTTCACATGAAAAACCAGAAATCTAAAAATAATAATAAAAATAAAATAAAATAAATGAGTCACAATTTTGGGGGTTAAAGATGGATATATATAACATAAGGAATGAACTTAAATTTTTCTAACCTGAACTTGGATTTTGTTTGCTGGCTACACCACTGCAGTCACCTTCAACATCCATGACAATAAGAAGGCACACATACCCGCCCAGTCACCTGAAAATAAAGTCATAATCAAACTGACATGAATTACTCTAAGAATATGAAGATTGAAGGCTTCAGGCTACTCTGTAGGAAATACTAATGAATTGACAGTCAAGCGCTTAGTGTCTCATATAATCATCATCACTAGTCTGATCAATCTTGGTTCTTCTTCAAGCACACTGTCTAAATATCGAGCCAAGACTCATGAATGTTTCTGCTCAAAACTTGAGTTGAAACAAAACACTAAATATCAATTTATCAGTCACAGAAAATTAAATGTAAATGGTGTAATTTCTGCTTTTTATATTTACGTAGGTTGACGTTAGTGACATAGCTAGGCCTAGTGCCCTCTTTATTAGCACGAGCAGCACTAAGTGCTGATATTTGTCATACACTTAAAAAATTATGGTAATTTCCCCTTCCTCCCAGCTCAGTGGTGTTCAGTACGAAGAATCAGAGAATGAATTCTGTAATTACGTAAAATACTTCACAGTACTTTTACTCCTGTAATTTCACAAAATATAACTATACTTGGAATACCAGGTTACAAGTAAACTATTGTACTGAAGTTTGAATTGTAGAAACTGAAGAAATTTTCAAAAAATTCTTGCAAGTTGCAAAGAAGTCTTTTCAAGTTGCTACTGTCTGTAAGTAACTCTAGCCCGACCAGACGCTAAAAAAAAAATCATCGGTGTTTAATACTCCGGCCTCCAATCTGACTTGTATACTAGTACTGTAACTCAATCTGTCAAATGTTCATAGTTTTTAGGTCGTCCAGAGGGAATATTTGAGAGAGACACTTCATAACAACTAGGGATTTTGAAAGTTGCTGTCAAAATAATCCGATCGAATTTCGATCGAAGTACGAAGTGGAACAAAGCCTGCTCTGCTCTGCAGGTCAGGTGTACACAGTACAGTAGCTCACATACATAACGTGTACTGTAGTATTGGCAAGTCAGTGTGCACGATCGTGACCACTACATTGATCAAAACATACGGTCGGTAACAAAAACCTGATCATAAATCTGACATTCAAACTCGAAATTTTCGTGAAGGATAGTATAAACTAAATATGGAAACAAATTAAGTCACTCTTGGGGGGTCGTGCCACAAGGGATTTTGATTAAAACATCGTCGATTCCTTCGACGTACCAACAGCAAGGGTTATCACACATCGCATTTGTTGTTTACCGTACTTGTTTACGACACATACCAAACGGAACGATCCATTCGCCATGCAGGTAAATCAACAGAATGAGGTAACTGAAAATGCAAACTTTGCCACAATGATGACCGGATATTTAATCGATTGGCATTAAGATTACTCTTCACTATTAATAAAAATGATCAGCAGGCCAGCATCGTCTTTTACAAAGCTATAAAAAGACCACACACACAAACATCGCAACACTACGATACCTGTCCATAATGGATCGTTCACGTAAACAAATCACTGCTCGACATGCTCTCAGCTGTCGACAGCTGCGTGATTGCAGTAAAAACTCGCTTGGAAATTGAACGGACAGTGCTGCCTAAAAATCACTCTAGCATCAAAATGAAATCATTTTTCACCATGAAACTTCACATAAAGTATCTTGAAACATGATATTATCTACTTACGTGTGAAATGGACGGATCTTGGCGCATCTGGATAATGAAATCTTCGAGCAAACTTTTCTTTTAGCTCAGACGTCATGAAGCTTCACGATAGGTGATCCATTTCACATATCATCGGAATTGTCAATGTTTACTCTGTCTGTTCGGATACTTTCGGAAATTCATCGACCAATCACATTGATGCTACGACCCTCGGAAGTTAGCGAGGTATTCCGAGCAATTTCGGAGAGTTTCTGAAAAGACGGTGCCGTCGACCCAAAACTCTTCTCGGCAGCGCTGCACACGCAAACCCTATGGAGTGACCTTCACGCCCCATAGACTCAGTGTGGGGCAGCGGAGCGGTTGAAAAAAAGTGTCACGTGACTGAAAGGCCTATTATCAGGCCATCAGTACCTCATTTACTTTGCGTATGTACTCACTTCTTCCAGTTTGTGAAGACTTGAAACTTTGATTTGGCGAGCTTCTGTTCGGTGCCATATTAGTGAATGGACTTTTTATCTCCTTTTTTTAAAGGCTACCTTTAACATGATTGTTGACTTACACTTTAAATGTGAGATGACAATGTCAGACCATCAAAATAGTAAAAACGTAACTTTTAATGCATATGGACCTTCACTTCCCTCACATCGTACTAGTGAAGTTTCAGTTTTATTTTCACAAAGATGCAAAGTGTATCATATAGGGGGCAGTGATCTGATTTTACCTGTGGCAAACCTTGCGTATTCAACTTGCCATGACATTCGGGGTGGGGGAAGGGGGATATCCTGTGGAGGTGGGGTAGGGAGAGATATCTATTCATTTATTTGAAATATACCATATCTGGTATACAAGGCTAACATCCAGCTTTGAATTGATACTGTTGAAGCCGCATTGCATTGACTCAACTCTCAGATACTAGCTAGCTCAAGGCAGGCCGGAGGAGGAGGACTGACTATAAGACCATCAGAGGCCCAATTCTCCTGGGCAATCAGACCAAGTTGCAATTCTTGTGCAGGCTTAGAAAAAAAAAAAGGAAAGGCTTCTCCTCTCTCTCTCTCTTCCAGAGAAAGCAGTGTACACTGGCTGTTAACAAGCACAGGCGATGAAAAGTGTGCTTTGTTGCTTGGGCTGGGTCAAGTTTGGTGGTAATAGCTTGTCCCCTGTCAACACCAATGATATGATTTATGCCACCTGCACACACCCATTTCAGTCCGATTCTCTGGTCCCTTCAAACTAGCCATACATCACTATAGACAAGCCATGGTAGTCTGGCTTCAGACTTTTCATTTTTTTTTCTGTTTTAATCTTCTCTAAGAAGGCAACCGGAGTTCTTGTTTTCCCCACTATGAAGGAGATGACCGCATTATTAATCATTATTATGCCATGTGATTTTGTCAGGTTAATATTGCATGCCATTCATCACATTATAATAATTTCCCCCAATTAATAACCACTTCATATCACTTTTACCTTAAAGATGAACCAAAAAGTTTAAAGTTTATTTTACTTATTCTCATGTTGGTTCATGAAGAGAAGCATTTGCAGAGAAATTGAGAGACTCACTTGGCACAACATCAAGTTTTCAAATAACCATTAGTATTCTATAGGCAGGGATGTATTCACAAACTTTATTTGAACATTTGTGTGGAGACATAAAGTAAAGGGCATAAATTACTGTTGATTCATCAGGTTTGAGTGTCTGTGAACCGCGGGGGGGGGGGGGGGGGGGGGGGGGGGCTGTCATACTATTCAAAGACACATGGAGGATGTTATCTTTCATCTCTGTGATAAAGTCCACAAAGTAGCAGCAAACGTGTACATGAGTTTATTTCAGTGTACAGGTTTTCTGAGTAAAGTTATTTGGCCACTTCTTCATAAATATGTGACTGTGCTTTTTTCTTTGTTATGATATTGATTGTTACAATTGCCTGAATTTACCAGTTCCATTTACTTGAAAATGATTGTCAGAGATGAAAATGAAATAAAGAATAATTTTGTGTGGTATGTGGTAATACATCAAGCTCAGTTTAATATTTGGCGTAAATCACTCCCATGAAGAAAGGCAAAAAGCTATGTTTAGTCATTGTTAATCACAGAAATGAATCAGTTTAGTATATATTTGCTTTTGGATCCAACAAGATTTACATTTTACCTTAAACAATTCTGGTACATACAGGCTGATAGGATGGACAGATAGCCAGACATATTGTAGGAGGCAAGGAACGATAGACAATGATGGAACAAAAGGGATGAAACCAGAGCGAAACATTGGCGTCACAAAGTGAGAGTGAATAGGAAGAAGGAGAAAAGTGGCCGGCTCAATCCGCTGTAACCCCAATTGTGTGCCTGGAGGGTTTCCCCCCATCCAGCGTAAAGAATGGGACTTTGTGTGGATGTAGACATGGATAGATAGAGGAAAGATGCAGAAGCCTAGATATGGGTTTAATCCACTGTGACCATGAGAGGCAGAGTAGCTGGAGATGTGTAGGAACTCTGTGTGAGAGAAAAAAGAAGAAGAATAAGAATTGATAGGAAGATAAAGATATAGAGACAGACAGACAGACAGACATGCAGACAGACAGATAGATAATTGCAAGCATATCTTTCTGTCACCCTTTGAATGGAAAAGAGAAATGTTAAAGAAAAATGGATAATTGGGGATATGATATGTGTGTGTGCTATGAAATGACAATGTAGAGGTGACTGCTGCACGAATATGTAGACACAAGACACGTATACGGCGCCGAAGTGTACTCCCAGAAACGCCCACCATAGACACCCAGCACTCAACAGCTTTTTAGCCATGTCCATGTTTTCACATTACATCCTGTCACAGAGGGATATCAAATGCATGATTTACTTTACTGTTCCTCAAGAACAAGGGTCTCGTCTGTGAATGGATAGTAGTGACATGGGCTGTGATGAGAGACGACCGTTCCCCACAGCCGGTCTCATGGTTTGATGCGCTCTGTAAATTGATTCTGAATGCAGTCTCAGAGATCTGGAATAGACATGTAAGTAGGTGTGCATACAAGTGATAGATTAATGCTTGACAGACAGAGAGATAAATACACATAAGCAGACTTTCAGGCTACACATGGAGGAGTGAGCCAACAGAGTGGACATTGAGGAGTGGATGACACATATACTACCACTGACAGAAAATGAGGCAAGAAGAAATATAGTGTAGGAACCACCACAATGATACAGAGGCTGGATGACAGAATTACGATACAAAACATAGCTTTGACATTTGAGAGAAATGAAGAAAACACACACACACACACACACACACAAAATAATAAAACAATGTTGAAGAAAGGTTTTAATATCATAGAGTATCAGGTGAGAGGAGAGATGGAAATAGAATAAAATGCATGTGAGGTATGTAAAGCGAAGGATAATACAGATACCTGTAAGTACACCTTTAAAGATTCCAGAAACTAGGAGTTTGAGAATGTAAAATACAAAAGAGGTAACTGCTTGCAGACAAGAAGGATGAAGATACATTGTTAGATTGTACGTCTGCCTTCCTTTCACACACATAGAACATACCACTCTATGGGACAGATTGATAGAGTACACTAGAATGAACAGGATCAGATTGCCATGTAGGTATGGTACCAAGAGAACTATGATCAGAGAGTGCTGGTAGTGATACACAAGATTCTCATCAACAGGTCTTGTGATACCCTAACACGGTATAATGACTGAGATCATTTGAAAAGGACACCTCCACCAGATTTGAGTCTCGAAATTATTTCAAACTCTGAAGCAGATGCTGGATTTGCTGCTTGATCGGTGGAGCGGCTTCCTGATCAACGTTGTGTGCTATTTTGAAAGGGCCTGGTGTGTAATAATTGGGACAAAAATGGTGAGGATTTCTCATCAAATTAGCAGCATCTTTAATCTCCGGTATTGGTTGAGAATGGTCACCACCCCCCCCCCCCCCCCCTCTGGAGATATAGCCATTTCTTTCTTCTTCTTCATTTCTTTTTTGATTGATTGAGACAGGATGATCCTTCAGAGCTTTGGTACCATATGACTGCAGCAGTTCATGCATTCCTTGTTGGTGTGAGAAGATTTGAGGAATATCTTGAATTTTTGTGGCTGATGTAAGAAGTGCCCTGTCAAGAAGTCCAATAAAATTGTTGTGTGACTAAAAGTGCACCGATACACTTTTACTCAGCCTGAGAGATACTCTGTCTGTTATCATGTCTGGCTGCCATGTACTGTAACAATAGCCACTAATGTTGATGTATGTATATCCTGCTCTCCAATAGCCTTTATTTATGTAAACATGTGACCAACACATAGGTAAAAGATTCACATCTTTGTCGAGAGAATCTGCAAGGATACATTGAATGTGTGCGGAAGTTGAAACTTTGTCCGAGCGAGGACAGTGGGATGAGACAGCTTTAGAGGTGTCTATACTGCTTCTCTTGACACAATGTTCCGCTGCTCGGCTGAAAATACATAGTGTAAGGTCCTAAGACAGCCATGTGATTAGGTCAGAGAGGAGAGGGGCAGTACAGTTCCTTTGGTCCAGGGTTGGATAAAACCCTCGAAAGGGTCCCCGGTAAGGGAGAAGAACAATGATATGAGATGAGTGAAGAGGGTACGGGAGCATTGTAAGAAGGGGTATTATAGGAGGAAGACCACACGTGAGATAACACCCTAGTGAAAGGAGGTGAGAGGACTCGATGCAAGGCCTGGCCCGGTCCAGTCAAAGGTGGACCGAGAAGGGGGGAGTTCCTTTGATTGAGCGTGCAATTGATAATCAGCTTAGACTACTTGAGGCCGTCTGCGTCATCATCGTCACCTCCGATGAATGGTCCCTGCCGTAAAACAAGGGGGGGGGGGGGGGGGGGGGCTAGTGAGTCATGGATTTTGGTGATGGACCATTTTCGATGATTGTATTATTCTCTTACACTTAAGTCTGCACTGATGTTGGCTGCAGCTGTGCTCATCTTGAATGATGTTGAAAACAACAATAGTCATGGTGTTGATAAACTAGATTATAGGACAGTGCTTTAAGAGCTATGACCCCCCCCCCCTCCCTCCCCTTTCTTTAATGGATGCGATTAAAATGAGGATGTCATTCTGAGGGCAAGGGTATATATGAGATGAAAGGTCACCAATGCCTGTGCCTCGGCCCTGTGTGAAGAAATGTTCTCTCCACCCGCGATTCAAGAACGGAAACTTTCTCATCCCTCATCAGATCTGGAGAGATAGCCTTGTGTGGTGCCAAAGGGCAGATTGTGGGTAGATGATGCTCTTGATGATAGCGTTCATGAGAATGTGAGATTGTTGAAAATGACAGAGATTGCAAGACATGAGACAAAGACCTGAAACTCTAATTTTCATTTTCTTTTTTATTTTCATTTTGAGGGGGAGGAAGTTTTGTTGTTAGTTGGTTATGAGGCTATAATTCCATCCCTGATGCAATAGAAATAGATATATTGTATTGATGAACATATTCAACAATGAAATCATAAACTTTTGTGTACAATGTGCATGTAGGAAGTTGTTGCCTCTAGCCATTGGGGTTATACGTCCTATTTGTAGATTTATGGCCGTATCGAAAGCTGTTGAGTGGCATTGCGAAGAATTATTCTTTGGGCTGCCCCAAGGCCTAACCCTATTAAGAGGGTGTGAACTTTTAAGGTGAATTAAAACCGGCTCGATAAAAATGTCCCGGTGCCTCTCCAAAGTTAGCTCCTAGGCGCCCGACTAGTCAATGATCTAATTACCTCTAACTCCCAAAACCATTACCAAGGACGCAAACAAGTTCATTAAATGCCGATGAAGCCGCTCGATGAGTAGGCGTCAGGACTGTTACAGACGCCAGTTTAGCTAAGTTTATTGTGTTTGTGTGATTTTGTTGTTCTTTTCTGTCACTCCTTTTCTTTTGTCATAAATATAGAAACCTGTTCAGATTGATTCTTATTGAGTTTAGAGATTTGTTAAAGATTGACCTTGTCAGCTCATCTAGAGAATGTATGTTTGTGTGTCAGTTTATGGTAAAGCATGACACACACTGACAGACATTTCTGACAAGTTCATTGAAAAAAAGAACAAGTCTTCGTCAGTGTGTCTGTGTTCTTTTTTTTCATTCATGGATGTGATATTATGGTGTCATTGTTGTATCAACAAAAGAAGAAAGACTTGTTTTATCTGTGTTACATTGAGATGTGATATCATGGTCACAAAATTGAATATAGTGCAGTATTTTGATATCATGTTTGACTCCTATTGTGAAAGTACAGTGAACAGTGTTCCCACATGAGAATCCCTTTGAGACTTTGCATGAGTTTGACTTAAGGTCAAAGTTTTATGACACATGAATTTGAACTGGTCTCAGCTCTATTTATAGTTCTGATTGGACTATTCTATTTTTTCCCCCACTTGTAAGCCTTGCTTTTTTGTTGACTTTCTTTACACCTGGGACCACTGGTTGGTAGAGATGGCTTGGACTGAGAAAGAACAGAATTTGTGCCAGTGAATGTACAGGTGCACAGGTGACAGGAGCCTGTGTTGGAATGTAACCAACCCTGTCACTGCTGGTGCTGTATGGCAGCGGTGCTACTGGTGTTCATTGATGATCGTGAGGTGTAGGATGTCAGTGATCCAGAGGGACCCGTTCTGATCTCTGTTTGCCAAGGCCATGATGGGGTCATGTTCAACCAATCAACCCCTCTACAATGGGACAGTGGGAGGGGAGGTATAGCTAGCACTGGACATGCTTAGGTCATGGATAATTGGTGAAAAGCCATGGAAGGAAGGGGGAGGGGTGGGTGACTATTGGAGGGGGTTGCCAGTTGATATTGTTCGGGCGGGAAGTACAATATTGTTAATCTAGGGATGGATGACTAAACAGATGAGTGACTGAAAGTACAATTGTATTGAATGAAGGAATGAATGAATAAATGGATCCATGGGGGTGGGGTGGGATGGGATGGGAGTGAGCTGTAGATGGATGGATGACCAGCCAACCTGCACGTCACCTGCCAAGGGAGGGCAGGGGAGCCGAGAATGAAGGTGAAGGGAAGTTTACCTCACAAGACTAGTCCTCACAAGACTAGTGTGAGCACTGGGATCTCATTAGCTCCCCTTTCTCAGAAAGACCTGTGCAACATCGTTGTCAAGGAGAGTAACAATGGAAGGCATCCAAGCACTCAGATGGGACCAGTAGGAGGAAGTTGGCCATCAGGGTCACAAAAGCCACACTAATTGCTTAGTTGGGTTATAATCTTCAGCAGAGTTCATATTGGTCTGGAACCCAGGGAGATGAATCAATGCGATCCCTTTGTAGTTCATGTCTTTGTTATGTAGCAGAGGAAGGTGATGTTCATGCAAAGACTGGGCTAAGAGGATAAGATTAATCCTAGGTTCAAAAGCTAATCCTGATCTCTGTTTACCAATAATCCATTACTAAGGACAGGGTCACAAATAATGAGAGTTTCAATGTCATTTTGGAATTACCATTGACCCGAGCTGACTGCTGGTCTAATCAGATTATGTACCATGAGCTATGTGAAGACTATCAAGTAATTTTAAGGAGCACTGTTCATTAAGACTGCAGACTTGCTGAGAACTCTTGTTCAAGGGAGTGGCGTGTGAGTCCAATTAGATGGATCAATTTCACGGAAGCCTTTGGAACAATTTTCGTGCGGGCAGCACAAAGCTGTCAGACACAAGAGGTTGACTCAGGTAGAAAGATATTGAAATAGCCCCCATTCAGTCAGGCGAAACTGTGGGACTGTGTTGCAAACTTGATGTGATGAAGACCCACTATTCACTAAAGAAGGGGCAGATCAAGACCAGCCCAGTAAAAGGTAGCAACAGATCCACAGAGTTTGGGGGACTCAACTTTTGCTTCAGGTGGTGGCTTTTTTGTTTTTGTGTATGAGTGTATGTGTGTTTCTGTGTGTGTGTGTGTGTGTGTGTGTGTTGGGGGGGGGGGTATTTCAGAACCAATGTGAACACTCATCCCCCTCCATTCATTTTACCAAATGTAGTGGCAGTGTTGGAAACATTGTGTGCTCCATTACACTGAATACTCCAGGTGAGGTCATTGACCTTCTGGTGTGTAGCCTGAACTCATTGCATGAACTCTGCTCACTACTCCAGGATTATCTTTCACTGTGACTGTGCATGCAACAAATGCATTCTTGGGATGGAGTTCCTGAGAATCTTCTCAGTTCCTTCTGTTCAGATCAGACAAATGCCGTACTCTTGTAAATTCAGTTTTTCTCTCTGTCAAACTTAATTTCTCTATTGTACCATCCTGTTGTTGGAAAAAACCATTAACAAAGATACATCACTAGAGAATAAAATTTGTGTTTGTTTTCACAAAAATGGATGTGTAATGTAGAGGAAATATTTGAATTAAGATCAGTGCACAAGATGCAGATATTGCTTCTGATTTTTTTTTAATGTGTGCATTAACTGACCATATGACCTATATGTACGAAGCAAAATATACAAAAATATGAAGAAAAAAAACCAACAACAGCAAAAACAAGATCAATGCATAAGATACAGGTACACAAATATATGATTTTGGATACTTTTGTTGTAGGCCTATATCTGGATACTTCATTATGATATTATCATACCCTTGGAGATAGTGCATCCAAGTGAAGTTTTGATTCCAGTGATATCAAGAAACATGGTGAGTAGCTGTGATACCTTGTAAAAGGAGTTTTTGATAAAAACAGAAAATGGTTCAGCAGAAGGATCAATGGATCAATAAAAATATGAGCAAGATTATAAAAATATCTATGATAATTGGAACACCTAATGTCTGCAGATCACTTGATGTGGCATCCTATCGAGCCTCTGAGAAGGCTTAAAAATGACTTCTTTGAATGTGCCAAATAGAACGTTTGTTAGATCTAGTAATAACTTTGCATTTGACATTCCCTGATGTGCTTGATAAAGAATACATAGGACCTATATCATCATTCATACAACGTAAGGCACACTGTAGGCTATCTTCTCTAGAAACTCCACTGTCTTTTATTACGTGGTTGTTTTGTTTATGTATGTATGGATGGATATGTTTGTGTTTATATATATATGTGTGTGTGTGTGTGTGTGAGTGTTTATTTATGTGTGTAAGCATGCATGTGCCATTAACTTACTTGGAAAGGTGTGGCTATTTCAATGAGAATGCATAAATGAGTATATTGTGTTTTAAAATGAAGCCTCAAGTTTCATTTGTGGTGCACATCAGTTGTTACATGCTATTTAGCTCAAAAGGCTCAACTTTATTGTGTCTCTCTCCCACAGATTGTAGAAAGCTATTTCTCTCTCCAGACCAAGGTTTTAATCATTGTGGTTAACTGTGTATACTCATCTACCCATTCATTACCCAACAATGCCTTTTCTCTTCGAAGGTCATCATGACAAAACCTAACACAGGATTTTTTTTTCTTATACCTTTTTTTCCTGGCAAACTGCCTTAATCCACTTAGCTTAAATGTAGGATGCAACCTTTGAGGTGATAGTATCTGTCAATAGAATATCAATGGAACCGGAAAAAATGTCTCTACTCTCTGTCTTAATGGGCTGTGAAAACATTCAAGGGGTGAATGATTTAAGAGTGGTAGGAGAAGTTGGCCCAAGACAAGAAAGTTCTTCTTCAGAGACAACAATATGCTATAGGCCTACAATGTTTATCCCCAGCTTCAGGAGTCTGGATGCTAGGGCATCCCCCCTCCCCTCCGGACATAATCCACACCAAGGATGGATGGGTCACAGCATCTTTTACCAACATTGGAAGGGATTCCTCCCCCCCCCCCCCCAACACCATATCTCCCTCTTCCAGGAGCGATTAGGTGCTAAGTCTTCCATAACGCGGAAGCTCTAAAAGGGATGCCTCTTCTTATAGTGCGCATTAATGTGCAGCTCACCCTCATCTCACCCTCATTGTGGTCAGCTGTAGCTGCATTAATCGAGCTGTTCTCTTCTTGTCTCTTTGGATGTAGTTGTTTTTTCATCTCCACATCTTCCTATACCTCCCATGGCATTATTTCTCTCTCGTCTTCCAGCAGTGGATGTCTCTAGCATTGCTTCAACCCCTCCAAATGTTTCTCTGACATTCTGCTTCCACACAAATATGGAAACAAATTGTTGTGCCCTCCATTTATCCATATCAGCATCCCTAATCAATATCTTCAATATCTGAATAGTTTCTCCTTTATCACTGCCCTTCACTCTAACTTTGCTGTACAAATGAATTCACCATGTAGATATCTACAGCTTCAAACATTTAAGTACAAAACTTGGATATTTCAGTTATGCAACATGTAAAATTCTTCTCGTCCATGAAGTGTTTTACTTATTAACTGCCTCTGGTCAGTTGATTCATGTCTTTACTGGTAGACTTTTTTTTATGTTGGTTGTTCTTTGTTTTCTTTCTGAAGATAACTGTTCTGTGTTTGGTTTGGAGTATTTTTGATATAAAAGATGACTGTTCTGTGTTTGGTTTGAATGTTTTGGTCATTAAAGATGACTTTTCTGTGTTTGGTTTTGAGCATTTCCTCTACCTTTTCATCAGAGGGTCGCTCCTTCCCTCCACATCCCTCATCCGCTGGTTAGCTCCGCTGCTGCCGTCATCCAAACCTCTCCCATCCCCATTCTCCCCGTCTGAGAGCTGATCCACCTTCACCTCCAGCTGACCCACCGCTCACCTCTACAGGTCAGGGGTGTTTGGCAGTCTGCCATGTTCCATGTTTCCCACCCAGCTAACACCGGCTTCACTTTCACCTGACATTTTTCACATTTGTGGGGTAATTTTTCTCAATTCTTGGGCACCGAATGGGGAATGAGAGATCGAGGGATGGCGGGAGTCACACTAAAAATGCCACAGGAGTTGGAGGAACAGGGCAAGTTCGTTGGAAAGGTGGACCAGACATTGTTAGCAAATGAAATTATTTTTGTAAAACTGGGAATGTTGGTTGCCAAGACTTTTATGTGTACCTGCTGTATGGCAGTTTTACTTGGGGAATCATTACCTGACAATGCCAAAGCAATGTTGTATGCAACAGTGCCAGATAAAAAAGTGAATATGGCAAAAAAGGTTTGAACAGTCATTGGTACTGATGATTGGCATCACTGTCTGTGACATGACATCTTTTTGTGATAATCTGGCTCATCTTCAGGACCTTTGTAGGATGTATGTGAGGATGACACACTAACAAGACTTTGGGAAACTTGTCTTCTCTCATACCCCCAACCTCCCCTCCCCCCCCCCCTCAAAAAAAGAAAAAAAGAAAAAAAGAAGAGGCAAAAATTGTTAGAGGAAAGTGTGATGTTCTTCGAGTTCTGCACATATGCAACCCACTGTCGAGAATTGTGGTGCATTCATTTGTCAGATTTCAAAGTTGTATGCATACATTGATCACCTTCTACATAATCATGTGATGAATCCTGCCAGATTTTTTTCCCTCAGTGGTTTTGTTGTATTTATAGAGATTGTAGATATCAAAATACATACATTCAATGGAGAGTGATGAACAAGAGGCTCCAACTGAAAGAAAGTTTAGCCCGCCAGAACATACACACAAAGAGATTTATGAAGTGCTGATAATCCATTAAGCTGTTTAACCTAATGTCCATAAGTAGGAATAGAGATGTCCGGCTAATCTACACCGGACGCCTTGCTTTGAATGGTCTCTAACCGCCAAGACGGAATCCCGGAGGCGTCAGTTCCTCGGATGTACTGGTGGGCCTGAGCTGATTAGGGTCTCTGAATGTCCTCATGATGTCTCAAGGATTCCGTCCTGTCATTCATATGTCTCAGCATTGCCCTGCACAGGTCCCCTCTGTGTATGTCTTAAACCTTTCTTTCGAGCTGCTGGATTTAATCTGCCCTGTGTCAGCAAGGAAGCAAGCAAAGATACACAGTCTGGAAAGATATTACCCTGCAAAGATATTACCCTGCATAAATCGGAAAGAAAATATGAAGTAGGCCTACGCTTGTACTGTGAAACAACTAAGTGCTGCAGATGTGTGCTATGATGTTCTGTGGTAAAAGCTGCAAATCTTGGAAAGACAAAATGTTTGTCTTTGAGCTAGGATTTTAGATAGTTCATATGGCATAACATTTGTCCTTGTATATCTTGGACTTCCAAAGTCACTTATGGTGTGAATGATGCCAAACTTGCACTTCATGGTGGTACAATTCCTGATTTCTTTGAAAGGGATTATTCAAGAGCATTGAGTGGTTTGTGTAAGAAACACTGAATCAGTAGGATCTCACAACACTTGTATTGTCAAAAGCTTGCGTGAGTGGAACAGGGTTGAATTAATCCCCTCTCTATAGGCCTATTAGTATTTTTTTTTTGTTCTTTAAATCAAGTAAATTTTTGATTTCATTTTCCTACTATCTGTTGTACTTATTCTTGCTGACCTATGTTGAGATGTAGGAAGCTGAGATATACTCAGACCGGGTGCCAAGGTACATGATTATGCTTCTTTGAGTGCTCAAAGTAATGAGAATGCTAATGACTGTACAGTTTATGATGGGGAGAATATCTTAATCATGGCTCACTGTCACAGCTTCTTACAGCAACCCACAATAGGAGAGCTATCTAGTTGTACTGAACTTTTTACCTCCTGGTAATGTGTTGCAATTATCCCAGGTATACTGTACAGTTTTCAGTCTTTCATCTATCCAACTAGGTTTTTATACCCTCTTCTTCCTTCTTGTTTTTGTTGTAATGGCAACCTCCATGCCTCTATTTGGGATAGCAGCTACCTTGGCTGTGTCAGTGGAGGTAAATAGCAAATATTGCCTTCACAGTCGAGGCAAGTAACATGTGGTGTTCCACAGGGCTCAGTCCTAGGCCCTTTATTGTTCCTTATTTATATTAATGACATTATCAATTCATCTAGCTTGTTTACTTATTTGCTTTTTGCAGATGACACTTGCTTACTTGCCCACCACAACTATTTGTTACCCTTAATAAACTCTGTAAATGATGAAATTGGTAATATATTTGAATGGTTTTGTTGTAATAAACTATTATTGAATACTAGCAAATCTCAATATGTTGTATTTAGATTAAGAGGGAAAAGAATCCAAAATGACATTGTTCCACTTGTTATAGGCGGTAACCAGATTGATCGAAGCCAAAATGTACGATTCCTAGGCGTTATAGTCGATGAATATTTATCGTGGAAAGACCACGTCAATTACGTCTGTACTAAAGTTTCTCGTAGTGTTGGTATCATATCCAAGTTACGTCTCTATTTACCAAAAGAAACCTTAATTACTCTGTATAATGCCATAGTTATGCCTCATTTAATGTACTGTAATGTAGCTTGGGGAAATACTTATAAGACTCATATAGATAAGTTGATTGTTCTTCAGAAAAAAGCTGTAAGGTATATTACAAACTCAAACTTTAGAAGTCCAAGTTTGCCATTGTTTATTCAACTTCATATTTTGCCATTTGAAAAATTAGTTATCTTGAGTTGCTTGATTTTTATGTTTAAGACACAAGGTGATCCGAAATCTTTCATGAAGGATGCGTTTGTGTTCAATTCTACCGTTCATGCTTATAATACGCGTAAAAGTAATCTCATTCATCAACCATTTGCAAGAACTCAAACTGCCCAAAATTCATTTGTATATGTTTGTATTAGAGAATGGAATAATTTGCCATTGAGAATTAGGTCAGCCTCATCACTATCCAACTTTAAACGTACATGTCGCATTTATCTTGAGGGAAATTTGTAAAACAAGAATGATCAGGGAAGCTGAATTTAAAGGTATAGTAAAATAGAAAGTATCTTTCTGCAATTTCATGTAAATTATATGTATGTGCATGAGAGTTTTTGTGACACGTGTTTGTGTGATTGAATGTGTGTGTGTGCGCGCGTGTGTGTGTGTGTGCTTGTGTTGCATTTGTCCTATGTAAATATGTTACTATTATACTTCTTGTTAATATGTTTAAAACTTTAGTATGTTTTGCTTTGTTTTATATGTTTATCCGGGACCCCTTTTTTACAAGCTCTGCTTCTTTTGGGGTCCCAAACCATTCATTATTCTTAATGCTGTATCCTTTTGTAAAATGTCAAATGTTTAATGAATTGGTTAAATAAACTTGAAACTTGAAACTTGAAACTTCTCCCTTGCCATTCCTAATGTACTGTACATGTGGTGCGATACGACATCCAAACGATACTGCTCAGTGGACCACTTTGCCCTCTTCAACCCCCCCCCCAACCCATCTCTCACTTTTCTAGCAGTGAGCAGTCTACGGTCTGTGGGGCGAGGTGAGCCAGCCAGCCTGGTCTTTAGGGCAGTGTGAGCCAGCCAGCCAAGCCCAGCCGCAGCCAAACATGTTGCTTGATGAGGGATGGGCAGGGGAGTGACACCGCAGCATTTGGTATGGGCATTCACCCTCCTGAAGCTGGGGAGAGAAGATTGATTGTTGTGGGCTAATGAACAGACAAACTCATGAACTCGTGACATGATGGGGCCAGCGGAATTCCGCGACGCTCTTTCTCTTTGCACCGGTCTCTGTCATAAACCATGGGAAGAGAATCACTCTGCATGTGCATCTTCCAGAAAGAAAATAAAGATGAAATAAAATGGAGGGGGGGGGGGGAAGGATATTCAGGATTCTTGCTAAAGTATAGTAAATTGTGATATGCCTGGTCAGCAGACATGATGTGAACTTACAGAGTACAGTAATATAGTATGAATTCTTGACCATTTCTCTGTGTTGAATGCTACATCTCTTTTTGTCTAGCCTGCTGTATGTAATGGAACATAAGGGATCCACGTGATAATACACCTATAATGGCTATAGTACTTGTTTTCTACATTTTCACTGTCACTACAACTGCCTGAACTGTATAGATGATATCATGACAGACCTGTGTAGTCATGATAAGGCCTACTTATTGTAAAGCAAGATATTTTCGTGACATGAAATTTTCACAAATTGGAACCGACAGCCTTTTTCGCAGCATTAAATTTTCATGAATTGTTACCAGCAGTCAACGTATAGAGCCTATAGTGTAGATGCAAACTTTTGTGAATCTTGGCTATTGTGAAATTCGCGAAATTAAAATGCACGTGAACATTCCTCGTTTTACAGTACTGTTGTAATACTGTACATACACCATATATTTAGCGAGTGTAATTTTTCGTGGAAAGGGGACTTCTCGACAATTTCTTGAGTGGTTAAATGTCACAATTGTGGAGTACAGTATTGAATGGAGAAATATATGGTGTGCACATCACATTCATATCGGGATGAGAATCAATATTTTCATGTGTTTTTAAATTAGAGAAAAACACCTGACACACGAAATTAAAAACCTCGTGAAATATTCTATTCTATTTTCATAAAACTCTAATTGTGAGTGGCTCATACCTGAAATTTGACAGTATCACCTGATTTGATGACATGTCAGTTTTTATTTTCCCTTTCAATATGGAATCTGTATTGTCCATAAAACAGTGACCTGTTTGTACTACTGATGAGCGTATGCTTGTATCATTCTGAAACGAACCGGTATGCTTAGTAATACAGCTTTTTTAGAATGTGAATTTGTAATCTGTGCGAGAAAGGAATCGGGCGTTGCGAGGGTTTTTTTGGCTCCAGTGCTGTGAGCCAGCCAGCAGTGTGTATGACCCTTCATCTCATGTAGTCCGGTGGGCCCTGAACTCAGCAATAAATTCCATATGGGTGCACTTACTGACCCCGCAAGGGAAAGGGAGAGAGAGAGAGGGATAAATAAGGAAGAGAAGGAGATTGAGAAGAAAGCTGGCCTCATGCGTGGCATTCTGATGAAACATGGGTAATTATGTGTGTGAAACTACATTGGTCGCCAGGGAGATTGCTCATGTTACTGGGCTGGCTTCGCCTTTCTCCTCAGAATCTTTGGGAAAGAGGACTGTAGCCCCTTGCACGGTGTGTGCTTTCTCTCGGCCCGATCGAGTTTGATACTGGGGAAAGTGAAGAAAGAAGAGAGGCAAGACATTTAGAAGGATTTACATTTCTTTCGCCTCTTTTTCCCTCTCTTTTCTGTCTTGATTTTCCAAGATTGCAGTGAATGTTACACCCGATAGCCCACACCAATTATGTCGAAAGAGTGACAAGTCACATCTGAATAAGTCCATTTATCGTAGAAGAAAAAGAGAGCAGCACGAAAGTGTGAAGAGATTTTTCGCTGGGGAATCCTGTTCACTGAGCGCCTCTTCTCTCTCTCTCGTTCTGTCCTTCCGAAATCTGGGCCTCATTGTGCGGTTTATACATCGCTGGCTCTCGCCTTCCATTAGCTCTGAGTAGTCCGTCTTGAGCTTTGGCAGAAGGTTTCCCCATTTTAGTGTGGTAAGAGTGCCAAACTCACAATCTGACAAACGTTGAGACCAGTCCTGCAGCAGGGATCATGTGGCGGATCGAATATTGTCCTCTGGTCAAAAGAAATGGGAGAAGAGTTGGTCAGGTGGAGAGAGAGGGAAAATTTTCCCTTTGCCTGATGAGTGGCTTTAATACTACCATCAACACAGAGTGTGTGTCAAATATCAGATCGTGACCACACACACCCCTCTGTAGTTGCTGCAAATTTTGGTGCAGTCTTCGTCATTTTTGGAGCAGTCATTGCTTTGTAAGTTCATGGATTAAAAGTGGAACTTCTAGTGACCTCTAATCAGCAATCAGTAACTACTTTGTAAACCAGTATTCACTACCTCCTAACATTTCTGTGCGCAACAACTCAATTGGATAGCAAATCACGGAGTTACATGTAGCTCCATGAGTAGACAGACCCAACACGCCCTGTACAAGAGGTCAACCTGTTCAAACTTTCGAAATAACTATTTTTCCTTTGCCTGTTGACAGTGTGTTCAAAGTTTAGGGATGAAATTGAGCCACTTTAACTGACATCTTGCTGAGAAAAAAAAAGATGTTCAGCTAAGGTTTGCTCGGGTAATGTTTGACGAACATATTGAGCCAATGTTTAATTTCCAACTTTGCCTCTTACCGCCTTGCTGAACAGGTTTCTGAGCTCTTCTTTTGTACTTCAGAAGTTAAAGGAGGAACGAGAGGTCTTCTAGTGGCTAGTTTAGCGTGAAGCTTCATGTGTGCATAGCCTCTTGTTGTGAGCCTGCATCTTGTATGTGTCAATCAGCATAAAGATAGATTTAATATGCAAAGTGAGCTTGGTGAGCTTTATGCCTCAACATACAGATGCCACGTCATGAGTCGTTTGTCTTAATGCAGTTTTCACAAACGGGGTGGTAAGAAACATCTCATGGTACAGTATTTTCACTCAAACATCAAGTGTTCAGGAGGAAAAGTAGTGACTTAGTTCTGGCTGTGCCTACGTCCAGCCTGAATAATGTGATTATACTAGGCGTGAGGATGTTGACACATTTTAGTCTAGCAATTTGATACATCACACAGCTGATTCAGTTTCTGGCAGATCGCAAGTGATGATGCTGCTACCATGCAGTTATCATTGCAGTTAACGAAAGTTAGTGAAAGATAGTCTTATCTGTCGTTTTAACAAAACTGGGAAACCTACCCGTAATCCAATGCCCTTTCCACTTTTCATTACACATTGATCAATAGACTTCCTGTATCGCAGAAATACTAGTTGAGACTGAATTGACAAGGAGCATTTGATCAATGTAATCTTTCCATTTGTAGGAACTGTAAGAACATGGATTTGCCTGTAAGGTTTGAAGGGAAGCTGATGTCACTATGTGGACAAGATGGCGTTAAATGACCGCTTTGTTACAAACAGAGAAGAAAGAGAGAGATGTGGGGGGAGGGGGAGGAGAAGTGGCTCCACAGGTGGGTTGACTCTGCCCATGTTAACACTCATTGTAAACATTTGATTGGTTGTGTAAAGTTTACCCAGCCAGGACAGGGATCACTGTGTCAGAAAGTTCACCTCCAAGTCAGCTCAGCCCCAGCAGTGGGCCAGATCCTAGCAAGGTTTGATAGGCAAAGGGACAAAAAGATGGGTGGATAGGGACGTAGTTAAAGAGGTAACTATCTATTCAGGAAAGAAAAAAAAATGAAGTGTCATTTTGGTGTCAAGAGGTTTTCAAAGTAAACTATCACAAGATTGTTAGTAGAAAGAGAATAGAATAGGAAAGGGGAAGAGAAGGGTTCACAGATTTTTTTTTTCATCTCCTGCTGAAGAGTCCTGCTCCACTTCCATTGTGGCAGGAAGAGATATAACAAATATTGATACAGGCTGTCATGGGGGCCTTATGCTCCAGAAAGCGCCCATGCCTTGGTAGTTAGCAGGCGGTGTGGTTACCGTGGGTTTCACAGGTACTTGAGAAGGTTACATGACTTGCTTGCTTGAGTAACCAAACATGCTGAATGGAGAGGTAAAAGAGTGAGAACGTAAAGTTGCGGACTTTTTGTGGTGCCCCACTTGCAGCTTCTCTCCTTCCCCCGGCAGAGAATTCAGCCAGAGTTTTTCCTTTGTGCCCTGTGTGACTGGTTGGCTTATCTCTGCCTTGGCGAGTCAATTCTTTTTGGTGACTGCTGGAGGGCACGACGGAAATGCAAAAAAAATCCACCAATTTAGGTGTCATTGTTGCCAGTTTTGCTTGCCAAAATGCAAGCCGAATCTTAACAAATTATTACTCTTTGATGCTTTTCAAGTATGTCCATTCTTTCGAAATGGTAAATCGATGAGGACAAATATTTCAAAAGAAAACCCCGACCGCAGAGCTTTCATATTGCCGTCATGTTGGAGGTCACTTTATATCTGGAGCTGATATAAAAGTAGTGCGAGTAAACAAGACTATTAAATTGGCAGTAATCAGAACTGCATGGATACTGTCACTGAACTGCAATTAAATTCCTCATAAAAGTGTGATATCTAAATCTCTTTGGGGCTGAAATGGGCTTCTTTTTTTGTCAGGCTTGAAATTTAACATAGCAAGTGTACGTGCTTGTGTTTGGATGATGCTTGAATTAGGTGGTTGATAGATGGGCGGTTATGTGGACATTTTTAGGACAGAAAACTGAAAATTTTTATTGCTTTCATGGTTCATGCTAGTGGGAAATGTATTCTTGCAAATCTCCATGTGTGAGGGGAAGATACTGCAATGCATATTTACTTCCCACTTCAATGGATCAACAGTACCAGCTTGTATATTGTATGTAGGCCTATATCTCAGGATTTATTTTCTGGCGGATGAAATAATTTTGAAAGAAGTGGTTTATATCCCTCTCCCCCAATAAAAAGCAATAGAACCACAAAAGAAAGTAAACAAACAAATACCAGTAGTGATCATCTCCCTTTTTATGCCTCCGCCACGAAGTGGTGCCGGAGGCATTATGTTTTCGGGTTGTCCGTCCGTCCGTCCGTACGTCCGTCCGTACGTCCGCACGTCTGTACGTATGTCCGTACGTCCGTCCGCTTTCGCTTACGCGATAACTTGAGTAATATTTACTGAAATTTTACCAAACTTGGTCCAAGTATGAAGTATGATGGGGCAATGATTTGATTAGATTTTGGGTGAAATCGGCTTAAGGTCAAAGGTCAAAGGTCAAGGTCAAATCATGAAATTGTATCCGTTTACGCAATAACTCAAGACTGTATGGAGCAAATTTCACCAAACTTTGTTGAAGGATGATGTATGATGGGACAATTACTTGATTAGTTTTTCAGTGAAATCGGACAGAGGTCAAAGGTCAAAGATCAAGGTCAAATCCTAAAATTTATCTGTTTACGTGATAACTCAAAACTGGATGAAGCAGCTTTCACCAAACTTGGTCCAAGGATGATGTATGATGGGACAATTTGTTGAGTAGATTCTAGTGACATTGACAAGAGGTCAAAGGTCAAAAGGTCAAGGTCAAATGCTAAAAATGTTGCTATTTCCCCCATATCTATGCAATGCCGCAGTTATTTTCTTGAAACTTAGTGTAGACATGTACTACTGCGTAAAGATTCTTCAGAGAGAGTTTCATGTCATAAGGTCAAAGGTCAAAAGGTCAAAGGTTAGGTGAAAATGTTGCAATATCACTTTTCTCGCAAGTGGTTCAATGTATCTTCATGGAACTTGGTACATATGCATGTACTGACTGGCAGGGATTATCTAGGGAATTTAGAGGTCATGGGTCAATAGTCAGGGGGTCAAAGGTCAAGGTCAACTCCTCAAAATGTTACTATTTCCCTCATATACTAGTATATGCAATGATTGCATTATTAGTTTTAAAATATAATATATGTACATGTATTACTTAATGGAGATTCTCTTGGAAATTTCCAGCCAGAAGGTCAAAGGTCAAAGGTTAAGGGTCAAAGGTCAGGTTTAAATGGAAAAAAAAGATATATTTTGTACTGTAATTACACTCTTTCTTCATACCTTGAAAATCATACTCAATGCATAAACTTATAATAAGGTCGGTCAGAAGTCAAGTAAAAATTGTCAATTCCCCAACTATGTGTACCTGCACTCTTTAATAGACAATTATAGCAAACATAGTTCGTGGAAAGTGAACATTCAAGATATTTCTGACAAACCTGTTATTTCGATATTTTGCCAGTTATATGAAACTGTCATCACACATTGTGTAGACATTGTACTATACACCTATTGGGAGAATCATGCATTATGGCGGAGGCATCAGTCGCCGTAGCGACATTTCTAGTTTTTTCCTGTGCCTTAAAAAGGGTGTTGGAAGCATTATTATTGCTACAATAGCCAATTTGCTGGTTTGAAAACCAGAGAAGCCTATATTTGAGGATTACATCTGTAATCTGATTATCCTCTCTAATTATCAGTTAAACTGTACTCAATCCCCCAAATTTTCAATTTAAAGAAAGTCATTTTGTGTATTGTAGTTCCCCAAAAAGGTGTGATATTGACATAAAGATGTTAAAATCAGTGCAGGGTTACTTGGTAACTACAAACTTGGTGGAAAGAAAGTTGGAGGTCACAGAGGGTTGTGCATGACGGAAGCCTCTCTCAGTGCTTGTAAAGACCCAGAATACCTCCACTGTTCATCTTGAATTGAATGGAGGAGGAGGAGGGATGTATTAATTATGAATGATGGTTTGTGGTTTAGGCTTCAAGTCTGCATCTGTGAACCCTGAGGGTTCTTCACATCTCCCTCCCCCTCCCCCCTCCCCCTCCCCCCTCCCACTCCCCCCTCCGCGCCCCCCCCCCCCCCCCCCCCCCCCGTCCCCCTCCCCCTTCCTCTTCTCTGTGTGGCTGAATCTACTACTGTGTAGCTACCCTCTAAAAATGATAGCTGCAAAGACACTGGAAAGGTCAATGTTTTCACTGGAGGGTTCATAAATTTGGAAATATGAGGCAACATTTTTGTTTGATTCCTTTCACCTTGTTTTCCCACTAGTCCGAGACTTGAACTCCTGCGCAGCTGCTGGGGTAACGAAGGAGACAGGCAGGAACGTGGCCGCTTCTGTCTTTGAGGGATTTCAGTCACAAACAGAAAGGCCATGAATGCAAAGTAGGGCTCCTAACCTAGAGAAATGCAGCCATGAGCCCTGTCGATCCCTATGCCAATTCATACTCCTCCAAAAAAAGTTAATTTGTAAAATACATCAGTCGATGGGGGCTGGAAAAAGTCCTACTTTCTTTCAGGCACATGAAACGTCACCTCAATCATTTTTTCACCATGTCCCCGGCCCCTGTGCTCCCACAATTGCTAAAGTACAAGTGTAATCCAATGCGGGCCAATGTGGCAGACATAAAATACCAAGTGGAAAGGAGAAAGTGAGGGAGAGAGAGAGATGGAGTAAAGTTGAGAGGGAGGAGCATGAGAGAAAGCTGTCAAGTCTTGTTGGACCCAATTGAGTTTGACTGTATTACACACTTCACTTTTCCTCAGCGACTTGCCCTCTGAGAGTGGTGCAGACAGTCTAAAATGAACAGAAATTACCCAGAAAAAAAAAGTGGAGCAACCCTCTCCATAGTCCCTCACCATCCCACCCCCCATTTAAAAAAAAAAAATGCCCCTGTGCTGTTACAAGGGGAACATTGTATAATTTCAGAGCATAACGCCTTGACATCATAATAAGGAATTGAGAGTGTAAGTGAGTGACTAATAGGGTAGAAAATTATCTGCAAGAGAACCTGTTCATGGCCAAATCGCTGGAGGAAGTTGACTCTGTCACCTTGTGACATCGCCTTATTTTGTGTCAGGATTAATCAGGCTAAGCGAATTATTTGAATTACACGGCTCACTGTTCCATTTTGGCCGAAATGCGGTTACAATCTCGTAATAGTGGTGAGCGAAAGACCAGAAATATGACGATTGCTCTTGGCAGTGGACAGGGTTAGGACTTAGATATTAAATGGAAAAAGAGAGAGATAGAGATAGAGAGAGAGAGATAGATAGATAGAGAGAGAGAGAGACATGAGAAGGGGAGTAGTGTTGCTAGTAAAGTCAATAATGCTTTTCACTCTTTCAGACCAGTCAGGCATCAGCAGCATGTTAATATACAAAGATAAAAGAATTTTAGTTTAGTTGCCCTGTGAAGGTTAGGCCTAAAGCAAATACAATCAAAGTATACATAGAAAGAGTTAAGCATTAGAAAAAAAAAAAGAATCCCATGAATGCTGTAAAAAGAGAGACAAAGGTCCACTGAAATGCAAATAATGTGAGTCTGAGTCTTAATGTGGGGAAAAAACATTCATACAACAAATATACCATAGACGAAGGGAAAGCCTCCTTTCTTCTAGTCACGTTGAGCATGTTCCTTACATTATGTCCACAAAGGCAAACTTGGTTATGATTGTGTTCTTTCTGCAGAAATACAAGCAAAGACTGGCAGGATCCGCCAGCACACCTTTCAATGTCCAAGCATGCACAGATTTTTCTCAGACGTGTGAACATTTGATTTGACACCCCCTGGTGCTTCACTTATTTTGATATTATGGATGAGTGGGTGAATTTATGAAATGTTCCATTTGAAGAAGAATCATCTGTAACTCACTGCTACTGCTGTGATGACTAAGGCCGTGTTTATGGTTCCCTTTTTCGGGCCAGAATCAGCGTTTTGAAACTTGATTAGTGCAAAACGCCGTTGTGTTCATGCTCACTTCGATAGAAACGATGATTCAAAATGCTGATCAAAAACGCACAAAAAGGTGCATTTACGATTGGCATTTCTGACTAATCATGTTTGACGGGGAAGCATAAACGCAACAGCGTTTCTAAACGCGTTTAGAGTGACGTCATCTAAACGCCTTTCCGGTTCACGTGAAAAAGCGCGCGCCGCCCGGCCAGCCAGCTACCCTTGCCTGTGCAGTTTTCCCATGTACTGTGCATACGCATGTCTTTCATAGCTGCTCTCCCAGGCCGGCCACCGATTGCAGCGTGCGCCCCAATTTGACCTGCCTCTGCTGAGGTCAGCAAAGCAATCGCAAATGCTCTTTACAAGGCTCGAAGAAAGTGAGCATAAACAGTGCTCCTGTGAACAGCGTTTTGAATCAGCGTTTTGAATCAGCATTTCAAAACGCTGATTCTGCCTTCGTAAATTGAGCATAAACACACCCTAACACATGGGTTCAAATGGGTGTCTGACCCACTGATTTGCAAAACTACCTGCTTGCCATCTCTGTTTTGTACTGGAAATAGGTAGGCCTATGCACTGTGAGAAAAGCAGAAATCAAATATAATTCTAACTGAATAACTTGGTTGTTTTTTTTCCAGTTTTTATAAACTTAACAGATCTTGTTGCATTATTTTCAGACCAGCTTCAGAATTGCAGTCAAAGAGCATTTTGATTTTTTATAGCTCTTGCATGGGACTAGTTTTAGAAGGTTCTGCAATGTGTTCTTTCAGACTTGTGTGAAGTTACAGAAAACTTTCAGTTTGTTTGCTTGGTGATTTCTGTTTCATCATTTTGGGCTCAAGATTTGCCATTATAGATTATCAGTCAATGGTAGTGTGGATCCTATGAAAGGATAAAAATAGGAAACATATGTGTGAATGACTCAATGAGTTTTATCACACATTTTGTAAAATGAAACCAAACAAGTTGTAGCTCTTGATAAACAAGGATGGGGTATGAGTGGGCCAGAGCAAGTCATTGTGATAGATACATCCCGACATATAAGCAGTAAAACCATGCAGACCCCGTCTAGGTGTGACCCATGTACATGATGATGGCAAACACATGAACGGCAGGTCAGGTTCAGCAACCAGTACCAGTCGCGTTGTATCTCGTCACCATGCAGTAGCTCTTAGCCTAGAGATCCACACCGGTGTGATAGCAAAGAGTCCAGGATGTTATATTTCCATATAATTCCCACCACCTGACACGTGCTTCATCACAGGGTAGCTCTCCTACCAGGATTGAAGCATGGCATGGGCTGTGAGTTAAAGACCCAGCAGCATGGCGATTCATAGGTGGCGCGATTCATTCGCTGCTGGCTGGGGCACATTCGAAAGCCATGAATCGCACCGGTGAGTGAATTTATGAATGGAAACATACGCTCATTAGTAAAAGTCCCAATGTTCCCCAATGCTAGTGGGTCTAACATGGGGATACCAGAGAGTGGGAATGCTGGCCAGGCTCAGATACATTCGGGAATCCCTGTAATGAATTGTGTATAGCTTTATCACTGATCTCTAAAGTACACCTACAGCCAACAAAGAATTGTGACTGGAGTCAACCGTTGCCCCAGTGAGTGTACGCTTTGATGTGCATATTCGCTGATGGGTGCTACTTGTGGTTTTCAAGTGTACTCCGGTGGGCAGCGAATGAAGAGCGATTCAATCCTCCACCAGTGAATCCTCGCACTATTGGGTCTTTAATGTGCAAGTCGACAGGTGCAGCTTGCAGTGAGTCAGGGATAGTCAAGGTCTGCAGAATGGGAATGAAAGACTAGCAGAGGAGATGTGATGTAGAAATAATCTTACCTGTGACCTGGAGGGATTATACCTTACAGGTGTTTGGACCAGCTTGCCTCCAACCAACAGGGAATGCCAGGATAGTGGAGTCGATGAAAAGCTGGATGAGGACAGTGACTCATCGCAGCAGCGGCTGCCTGTTACAAATGCACAACCAGATGGGCTTTAATCTTTTTCGTGTTTTCACCCTTGCAGTCTGTCTTGATTGGCATGCGCAAAACATTACACTGATTGATACTTTACAGTGTTGGGAAGTCTGATTTTCAAGCATTGTTTAAACCAAAGAACGCTTCCTAGTTTTGGGGAAATTTACTGCTAGATCCCACAGTTGGTAACCTTTTCCTATTTAAATGATTTCTTTGAGGGAATTTGTATCACTTGCAGGAAAAATTGTCTTGCTGGAATATGGTCCAGAAGAGGAAGATGTCACAAATTGTAAGGACCTTATAACTTACAAGGCTTTGATTGTGCTTTATCATATATTTAGTATTACCCAAGAGGTACTCCTGAATCACAGACTCATGAAAATCATTTTTTTGTTGTTGCTTTTTTTATTAACCTCACAGAAATTTAGCAGTTAGGGCCTTATGTTTTTCTGAATCTCATTTCACTGTGGTATTATGCAGCACACAGTGAATACTCCTGTATAGTGATGAGGCTAGTTGAGTAACTTTGAAGATAGCTTTTATACTGCACCCTCCTCCAAAAAAAGAAAAAAAAATATGCAAGATCATGTGACAGTCTTGAAGGTGAAATGGGAGGTTAGAGCAAGGTCGCTGCAATTTGCAACCTGCAGTGGCCCTGGGTTGCTCCAAAAGAGGACCAAGGAAAGTTTAGCAAGTCTTTGGCCCATAGGAGCAAGGAGGGGGGCTTGGAGCCAACAACCTCACCTCCTCTCTCGGCATGCCTTTATGGAACCGCAGGAGAATTCTGGACTGTGAAGGTTTTGTGTTTTATCCTAAGATGCTGTTTAAGAGCTTGTTTGGTCCAAAGTGCAGCCAGTGGATTTTTGTGGTCTTGAAACAGGAGCAGCCTGACAGGCAAGGTATAGCAACCTGAGAGATTCCCCTGGCCCAGGTTTTATGCTTGTCCCCAGGACCATAAAACCTTGCCCTCTTCTTGCCAGCAGCAGCCCCAGAGAGAACGTTTGGTATGTGACGAGGAGATTTTTGAAGGGAGACATCTGCCGTGCATACTTGTGGTGCAGGTAATGGAAGAAGTAGAAGAAAATGTGTGTAGCATTTCATGACCCACTTCTACCTGATCTTGTCTGATGGAAGTTAATGGCCAACTTGCAGATTTTGCAGTGGTCTTTGAATCCACTAGGGAAACCAAGATATTTCTTAACATGATGACAGGCGAATCGAAGACCTGTCGCCTAGTGTCGGTGACTGACTGGTACCAGGAGGATGCTTGGTTACTGTAAAGAGCAGCTATCAGTCATGGCTCGTAAAGCTTGTATTCGTACCACATTCAAAATCACGTATGGTTTTGATGTAATGATGTGCTGGGATGTATTACTGAAAGATAACATACTAGCAGAATATGTCACCTAAATCTGTACTTTGGTTTCTATCAAATATCTCTCTGTTTAATGATGATGTCTGTTGCAAGTGTTGCAATGACTGTCTGCCTTTCCCCGGATGAGATGGTCAGGAACAAGAGCAGTTGTGTGTTATTAACTCATCATCGGGCAGTCAGCATTTTTTTTTCCAGTAGAGTTAGAGGACAAGTTCACCTTCATAGACATGAGGGGCCACAATCGATTTTTTAGCATCACTAATTTTGAATCGTAACCGTTCGATTTCTGTACGCCGGCGAGAAAGATCACGTGACAGCGTGACGTTTCATCCTCACATTGCTTTTTGCTTGGAGCGTCAGCTGGCTCGGGGGAGCCCTGCTTGAGCAACGGTGATACGGGCCAAGCAAGCGGTAGTAGCGTACCGCTCAACAGTCTCTGACGACACAGCGGATGCACGCGGCATGATCTATTGCTTCATTAAAAAAATGCCGATGTGTCAAGTGTTAGGGTGTTGTCAATACTTCAACTTTACTAGTAAGTCTTCAAATTGAAGAAATATTTCGATTTTAAATTGATATCTATCCACGATACTACCTTTACATGATCCTGAATGCTACAACACGCAGCCCGATTACGCTGTGTGTATTGGGCTGCTGGTCGTAGTTACCGGCGCGGCGCGGCGGCGGTACCAAGCTGGCGCTGGCGTTTCTTCCTCGGTTCAAGTTACATGTATACTGTCGTATTTTATCACCGTCAGACACACTTTTCAACAGTCTCGGACAACAAAAGAGGCAATAATTCTGACATTGACAGACTGATTTCAGATTGTTCACACTCAGAAGTCGAAAAAACGATCGCGGATTGTGATAGCACTTGGCAGCAGCAGACGTAAATGTATGCCTGCACAGCCCGACAACAGCTAATGCATTGTAAGTGATGGGCTGGACACTAATAAGTACGGCAGTATTATAATACATACATATTTCAATTTAAACGAAAATGTTATAGCATTGCAACTATTTTACATTAATCTTTGAAGATTTTATATAGATATATAACGAAGATTATTTGAATAAAGGAATACAGCGTTTGGCAACAGCACTCCTAAATCGGTGTACGGTCTCCTGCAGTAGCGCCGACAAGGCACACATGCAAATACCGCCCGCAGTCAGCAGTGCAATGGGAGATCGATGCGTAGCTGGGCTTCGCTCGCGGTGCTCTCAGCTGAGGAAATTAAGTGAATGCAGCAATATTAGTAGAACGCGTCAGTGAGAGTTTGAGGAAAATCGGACAATCCGTTCAAATGTTACGATTTTTAAAAGTTTCTGCTCAGTCACGGCTGGATGAGAAGACTACCATAGCTTGTGATGTCACATGTGTACAACGATATAAAGAAAGTATAAAGAAAAATTCAACATATTTTAACTTTTCTCGCATAACAAAAGGTCATTTGACTTTCTCTTTTAGAAGGCAGGGGTAATAGTATTAACCTTAATATACGTCAGTAACAAGTTGAAGAAATGTGCACTTTCTTCAAAAAGTAAAGTTTTGTGAAATTCTCTTTTTATTTTCCTTATATCGTTGTACGCATCTGACATCATATGCTGTACTAGTCTTCTCATCCAGCAGTGATTGCGCAGACACTTTAAAAATTCATAACTTTTGAACAGATTGTTGGATTTTTCCCAAACTTTCACTGATGTGTTCTACTAATATTGCTGCATTCACTCAACCCTCATGTCTATGAAGGCGAACTTGTCCTTTGATGAAAGAAAGAACTTTAAAGAGGCTGGACCATTGTCAAATGGATGGCAATGATGATGATGATGCGGGGTTTTTCTTTCTTTTTAAACATTCTTTTTTTCTGGTATCCGTTATTTTTTCTCACTGAGGAACAAGAGCAAACTTGTGCTGGACAATCTCTTGATGAGTCACTGTCCTCACCACCAAGGAAACACTTCCGAGGTCACATCCCAAAGAAATTTCGCTGTTAAGACCTCTCCCCTCCCTTAATGCCTGCCTGCCTTTGCCAATCAAATTGCAATTACAGGCAAGGCCATGCAAATTAGCTTGGTAGTCTTTGTTCCTGACCTTCGATTAATTGTATTCCGAAATCGGAACTAGCAGGGAGTGATATGGCTTCCCATGTGAAAGAAAAAACAGCTTTACTAGTTGGTGCTGAATCAGAAGACTTGCTGTCAATCATTGAGTATATTCAGTCTGTCTGAAAATTGGGATTTGGATGAGATGAACAAAAGTGTCTGGGGAACTCAAGACTACTGAGGTGAAAAGTTCCAACAGAAGTTCTGAATGATATGATGTGCATTGATGAGCTCAGATATTTCAACAAGCTGTTACTAACTAAAACCATTCATGGCAGTTGGATTAGATACCAGATACCTATCCTGCTAGAAGAGTCCATGTTCTTGTAGGTTTTAAGCCTGTAACATTGGTTAACCCATTGAGGATGGTTTGATTTTGCTACAACACACATTTCCCATAGATGCTTGCCTGAATATGCTCGGGACTCGTCCTCAACGGGTTAAGCATCCAATCACATCTTAATTTTAACTTGTTGCCACGTGCATTGGGACATTCATCTATGTATGGATATCATTCCTGAGGGGAGACTGTGTGTACAACTTCAGTGCAACTTACTTTTGTTTTGTTTTGTAAAACTAATTGTGGTCGATAGAAGAACAGAATCATTTAAGATGTGTTTTGACCTCAAGATGTCTAAAGTCCTAATTCATGTAAGTGTTGAAGAACCAATTGATATTGTGCATTTTAAACCTTTTGTTTACACACTGTGAGGGGCCTGTAGTCTAGCCACGCTTCTCTGAGTGACGAGTAAATTGTGACCAGTTCCTGACCCTCGGTGATCAGCCAATCATTCAGTTGGAACGGGAGAGCTTCTGGTGCGCGACTGTGTCAATTCCAGTGCGTGGTTTGCATTGATCCATTCATGCACTATTACCACACAGCCACACTTTATTTATACACACATTGTGATTGTCCCAGTAGTGAGAGTCAAGAGTCTGTGGTGTCCATCAAGCAACAAAATCTAATGCCATGAATAAAATCTTTTTTTTTTTAATGTTTACTATTTCCACGTGAATATCCCACAACCCCTTGTCACCTGTTCAATCATCCTTCCCTCTCTTTGTTTGAAGACCTCTCTTTTAGTATCCTTCCTGTTACTGAGGAAAATCAGAATGTGGTTCTGATTTTTAGCACCTTGCTTCCTTTCTGCAGTTCTGTTGATCTAACTTGGTCCTGTAAACTTGCCTGTCACTGTTCTTTAATCATTCAGCCTACATGAACCAGGGAGATCCCTGCATGTGCCCATAAATTCAGGAAACTTCTCAAAGTTTGCCTCTATTAGCTATAATGAATATTCTTGTCAATGTTTGAAGAAAAAATATGTTTGCACCGCCCATGTCACAAGAAGAATATAGATAAAACCCAGTAGTATTCCTCCTTATCATTTTCCTTACCAATTATTTCGGTTATTGTATCACTCATTTTTGTGCAGGATTTTTTTTGGTGTGTGTGTGTGTGTGTATGCACATTGGGTCATTATCTGTATAATGAAATATGTGTGTAATTTGTCCTTTTGAGACATTTTCATTTCCAGATATATAAGTGTTGTAGCTTATGATTGATGATTCCCTGATCAGTCTGGATAAACGATTATTTGTTTGGTTTCGGTTGGATCTAACTTTGATAGGTCTGATTTAGGTTTTGATACAACGTACAGGTGTGCAGACTGACCTGTAGTAAAGTCCATGGTCGCATACCATTATTTCTGTGGAAGTGAACTTTCTATCTGGGTTTAGCTTTGAAATCTCCAATTATTCTCTCAGCTCGGCTCTGATCTAGGGTAGCTGACCAAATGCTAGTCTAGGTTCCAGGCTTCTTTGCCCTACATTTTATAGTTCATTCTACTCAGTAGGAGCAGATGCATATAAGCATTACATGTTTTATCTCTTCTCCTTTTCAAAGGGATGGGACAAGGGAAAGCTGCAGATTACTTATTGCTTTGTGCATGCTAGGGCCCTGTTTCATAATATTATTTTAACTTTGCAATAGATGGTAACTCCATAATCATTGGTAACTACCACAGCAGCACTATTCTGTAGTCAGTCAAAACCAAGAAATCACTGATGGTTACCATTGATTGCAGGGTCACCATCAATTGTGAAGTTATCATAGTTTTATGCAAAGGGGCCCAGATATGGCATTTTCAGTAGAGAAAATTACAGCAAGATATTAGCGGAGGCAAGAGAGTCTGTGAAGGATGTACTGGCATGGATGCAGCGTAAACATAGCATCAAGAGTAATAAAAAGACATAATATTGTGATCAGTTTCATGCCTTTACCAGAAGGAATTTATAACAACTTGTGGGTGCTAATAAGCGTTGGACTTGGGGTAGGGATGGGCTGAGAGGGAGGGGAGGGGGAGGGGGGAGGATGGGAAAGGGAACTATTACATGGCAACTGAACAAACAAGGTTGGTCAAACACTGTGCTCTGGATTGTTTCAAACTTTTCTATTTCTTTTAAACCAAAAAAAAAAAAAAAGCAAATGAAGTGATGAGCAAGAAGGATGCACTAATGAAGAGTCATCAGACGTTTGTTGCTAGTAACAGGTGGAGACGAGCATCTGTGATGGCTCGCTTCCACCCTCAGGGTCAGAATGGTGCGAGTATCATTGGGCAGAAATTGAAGGGTAGCGCTAGTTCCAGCTTCCTTAAACCCGTAGATGACGAGCTGGTTTTGCTATGTATAACACACATTTCCCATAGGTACTTGCTCGAGTACTAGTGTACTTGGGGACTAGTCCTCAATGGATTAACATGCTCTGCCTCATACATCTGATGCCTGTTAGGTTATTTGGCACAAGGATTAATATGCCTATACACAAAGTTCGACTTGAATTATCACTAAGCAGCTACCCAAACTGGGAATATGTTCATATTTGCTTTGATTGTGCAAGGCTCTGGCAAAAGTCTAAGCTTGTAGGTGTATATGATTCTGCATTGTATATTCTGACTGTGGATCTGATATTAGATTTTGTTCAAGTATCTCGTAGAGTTGTCCTTTAGATCCTCTTTTCCTTGCTTGACACCTCCTTTGATAATTGCAAATTAGGGGCTGCTAGTATTGAGAGGAAGTTCCACTCACCAATGAAGGAAACTGTGTTTAAATCACACCTGTGGGACAAATGAGTTTCTCACTACACCCTGTGCAGACACTCACATTGAGGTACTTACGTTTGTGTTCAGATGCAACCAGGATAGATTAACCCATTGAGGACAGGCTGATTTTGCTATAACACGCGTTTCCCATAGACACCTGCCCGAGTATACTTGGGACTCATCTTCGATGGGTTAATGATCTAGAGATAATAAAGGAAAATCCAGAGAAAATTCCCACCTGAGCCTGTTGGGCTCAAACAAAGTAAGGTCAGGTTTACCTTGCAGGTTCTACTCTCATTTTGTTGTATGGGGATGAAATGGATCAACCTCAAAATAAAAAACTGCTAACTAAAATTATAGTTTACTGAGTACCGGTATGAAGTTAGATTTCTTCCATCTGTTTGCTATGTTTGAGGTTTGTGTGCAATCCTGCGGGGTATCATTCTTGTCTTCTGCTCCCAGTCAATAAGATTTTTGTTTTGAAACCAACTCTTGCAAGTTTCAGGAATGATACTAGCAGTGATTTCAGTATGTGTGTGCATGGGCTGGTAGTTTATTGTTGCTGAGTTGCTGTTGTGGTAGCAGTTGCTGCAACACCTGTAAAAAAGTTTCATTGCTGATTGGTTGTAGGTGAGATGATGAAATAATGTAGCTGTTGTGTGTATTGTACAATAATACAAGTTGTCGCGGTTATTGTAAGTTATTTTTTTTAAACATAACATAAAACCAAATGAGATATGATAGATTAAGATGATTGAAATGTGATTAATGATATTATGTATAACTGGTGATAGTTTCTAAGTGTGTATTTGTTGAATTCTGGGGCAAGTCCATGGACTAGACTGTTACGATACCTGTACAGACCAGCTTGCTACATACTTGCCTGCAGATTAGAGCTGTAAATTAATATTTCCAATATCATTTTGTTTCTCTCTCACAATGCAGATAAAGATACGGAAGAAAGTAATTCATCTGTTCCGAAGTCAGGGGGTCTAGTAAACCAAATCTATGGTCTTGTTCAAAGTGTTCAAAATAGGTAAGTCATGATCGCAAATTTTCCTTTTCACATCCCATCCATGTGAGAAAAATGTTTCCTCTTCATGTCACCTCCTTGCCTCCAGCCATCATTGATACTGTTAATTTATTTCCGATCAGATATATACCCAAAGAACGAAATTAGACACCGTCTCATAAAGTTTGAGGAGTTGTGTTTAATTGAGTTCGGCACTTGGGAGGCCATACAATATATTCAAAGTGTTGTTGTGTGTATGTCGATGATCAGTGACACATTTTCACATCTACACAAATTAGTCTTTGATTTAAACTCCCACATAGCATAGTACTCCTATAAAAAAACAAACATTTCTTTCATTTTGCTGTTTTCAGTTAGTTCCTATTTTGGACATTACTGTTGAAATCTTGTTAATATCATGGAATTCCATTTAAGCATTCTTTGTAGATACATCTATCATGAAACAGACTTCCTAAACTTCAATTTTTTTTTTTGTCTATTGATGATCATGATAACTATTCGTATGTTCAGAGGATGTGTCAGATTATAATTGAATGTCAAATTCAGGCTTCTGTTATGCCTTGTTCCAATTTGAGACTTGAACCACAAACTGTTTGCAATTTTTGCAATCTTGCGATCATATCGCTGATAGGATCGCTTGTTCTCCATCACTGAAATGGAGAAATGTGCTTTGCTCTCTCACTCTCTTCCGCTTTCTTCCTCTTTCTCTTACTGTCATTTTCTTTTCATTTTTTTTTTCTCCCTCTATTTTTCATCAACTTGAAATCAGGCTCTCCCCTGGCACATGGAGAATATTTTGACATGTCGTTAATGTTCCTTCCAGTATAGTTTCTGTGGCTAGGGATCACCGGGGCTTGGAATAACATTATGAATGGCTGGTAGAGATGGCAAAGTACACACTTCGGGTGGACCAGTCTAAATAGTTCTTGCCAAGGTCACGTGGCTGTCTGTTTGTTACAAAGGGAACCTCCAGGGGCAGATCAGACAAATCAAAATAAAGAAAGCATGAGGTGATGACTGTGTTATGACTTTTGACGAGGCAGAAACCCTCCTGGTAGTTCTCCAACCGAAAAAGAAATGGAAAAAAAATCTGCGATGTAACGATCACAGAATGATTGAATGGTCGCTGGCCGATGTTAGAATAACTTTGTGGGGTGAAATAATACAATTTTGTGGCTTGCATGATGAATGCAATTTTGATAGATAAAGGACGTTTTTGTTTCGTCTGTCGCACCCTTGTATTTGACTCTTGGAAATGGTGTGGCGGAGGTGAGAAAATGAATTCTTTGGATGTAGCAGACAAAAATACATCAAAATGAAATGCAGTGCATACAGACTGTTTGAAGAGTGAAGAAAAAGAGGAACATACTCACTAAATTACATTTTATAGTAAAATTTGCGAGCATTACAGTCCTCTCACAAAATTGTCTTTTATTGTTTCATGGAACAAAAAGAAACATTATTTGGATGATGTATCATGAAATGTGATGAGGTGTGTTGAGTTTCAATGTATGAAATTTGAATCCTCAACCCTGAATAAAAAACTCTCAATTCTTGTGACTTCGGATTGTTCATTGTAAAATTAGAAGATTATGTACCAACAAAATGTATGTGGCACCACAAAAAAAAAAGATATTTTTGACCCTAATTTAAAGATTCAAGTCATATTCCTAGTGTAGTATAAACTTACACCACAAACACTGTCAAATTCCTGGCTAATTTTTCAGCGTATAATCATTCCAAACAAATTTCATCTAGCCACCAGATATAGATTGATTAAACATTTCCTATAGTACCACCTCATGCAATGTAAGATTCAAATGTGACCCGCTACAACAAAATGATCCTAAAGTCGGGCGAGGTCGATTATTTGAAAATTGCATGACACAATTCCCTAATTTTTCTGCTTTAAATTGATATATAACACATCTCGTAAAAATAATCGGCTGCGGAGATATCGATGTTTAAAAGAGAGCATGTTGAGACGTCTGGGAAATCACTGTTTCGAGAAAAGCGCCCTAAAAGTTCTCCTTGCGACGCAATCACAATCAAGAGACACGCAAGTCAGTATTCACCTCCGGACAATAAAAGGTAAGCCCTAGCAACCCCCGAAATGCTCATTCAAACACAGCGTCGGCGGTCTCCTCACCGACCAATCAGTGACCAGGATGTCAGGAGAAGCGGCTAGGCATAGCGCATCCCGCCCGCACACACCAGTCGACTGAGCAGTGTGCGAGCTTCACGCTTCGGTTAGCGGCAAGCAGCAAACTGACAAATGAGATCACTCTGGTCGTTGTTAGGGGCGGAGCCTATGTTTGGCGCTCAATCCAAATGTTCGAACCAGTTTCTGCTTCGTTGAAACGCCAAAAAACATGGCCCAGAAAAACGCTACTTTTTAGTCTTTCCTTTCATCATTTTGCTTCAAAATTTCGACAGATGATAGAAGACATGTCAGACTCTAATAATATGTCAAATTCAGAAAATCGTAAGTTTTGACCAATTTTGATGCTCTAACTTCAAACTCGATTTCCACGGCTTCGACCGTGCGCGACTTTAGGACCATTTGGTTGTAGCGGGTCACAAATCATTACATGTGTTCTATGCCCTGAGGGGTTTAAATACATGCAGCTGTACCCGCCCATTACACAATGATGAGAAAGTGTATATTAACCTATTAAATATGGGAGCCTGGTGGTCTCTGGTCAGTAAAGTATTTGGGTTTTCAGAATCTAGTACCAATCAGCTGAGTGAAAACTTACTTGTGCCTTTTATTAGGTGATCCGAGTATCCTCTCGGATCACCTTCTGTATCTGTACGGATTCTTTGTTTTTCTTCTTTATTTCTCCTCAAAAGTTGTGCAGAGGTTAGCTCAGAAAGTCCGCTGCCTGTCAATTTCAAAATTATATCATGTATGCATCATGTCCCAAAGACGGCAAATCTAATGTATCATTGTGATCAGTCGACCGTGACGTCACTATGACGTCATTATATGAAAACACATTCTCAATCATATCTCATTAATGAAATAGAATTTTTCAATGAAATTTACGTCACATATATTTAAAGTTATGCGCATTCTACTCATGTTCTCAAAATTCATATTTTCTCTTAAAACGTGCGCGTACGCGCGCGTTGAAATATTTGTATGCTCCAATCGAGCTCAAAATTTTTTTGCACACGTTTCAGACCATTTGGAGCATTTTTCGAAAAATTGAAAAAATCGGACGGACGCGTACGCGCGCGCGCATATACGCACGCACAGCTCATATGCAATTGAAATTTCCAGTTTTTTCACTTTGATCGCATGTCTGAAATGTCAAGGAATATTTATACCACGTTTCAAGTCAATCCGACTCAATATGACGTCATACGGGGCCGTCAAAGTTGAAATTCCGCGCGCGCGTCAATGGCGATATACAGTGCAACTATGCCAAAAAACTGCCAATTTTAAATCCGATTTTACTCGTCAGGATGGACGGTGACCCCCCATTTTCTTTACATATATTGAAAGCTGATGAGTTGTACATGTCATTTCATGGGTAGGCAATGCTGACAAAATGATTAAAAGATATCAAATTTCTTAATAAAGTAAAAAAAGTAAATTTTCAAAATGACGTCATCAAATTACAAGTTTACTCGAGCGTATCTCACTTATCCTCTGCCAATTTTCTCCCATATTTCAGTATGTTGTAGCTTATGAAATGTTCTTTCATTAATGTAAAAACAACATTTTGATTGGATGACGTCATCGCCTCGTAAAAATGGATTGAATGTATCCTTGTAGAATTTGACCAGTTTACGTGTTATCTCTATGGGAGAGCAGTTTTTCTGGCAGTGAAAATTGACATGACTCTCTTTTTCGAGCACTAGCTCACTTTTGCTTCGGTGAATTTTTTCCAGATTTTATTATGTTGTAGCTGAGACTTTGGGCTATCGTAAGTGTGCCCTTCATTTTTTCATACGACGTCGGCATCACGTCGAAAAACTTGGTTGAAAATGGCACGTGGCTTCGATGCAGCGTCATTTTGCTTAATACACAGGGCCTATGGAGCATGAAATAGGTCATTGCATAGCGCATCCGACTCGTAATCCTAAGGTCCCTGGTTCGAGGCTCACCCCTGCCAATATTTTTTTTTCATTTTTTTAAACACTTTTTTTCTTCTTTTTCTTTAGTTAGTCTTAATCTCCCTTCCTAACTTTATCTTTTTCTGATTTTTTTATGCTTCTCCTTCAAATTTCTATAAAATAACATATTTCTTTCTTTATTTTTCTTTCTTTCTACTACTTTCTGTGCAATAGATGAACAACAACAATGGCTATCAATCCCATATTTTGCACATGTTTAGTTCATGTCACGTACATTATTTCATAAAATAACAACTACTTGATCAGACACCATCTTGGGTATGTAAATTAGGGTCAAAGGTCATAAATGTTTCATCCTGTATCTTGGTGAATACATGTCCTATCTTTCCCATATTTTGCACACACAAAGACCATGTAACAAGGATCATTTCACAAAATAACCACTTTTTGCTCAGACGCCATCTTGGGTGTGCAAAGTGAGGTCAAAGGTCATATGTACTTCTTTCTGTATTTTCGTTATGACGTGTTATCTCTATGGGAGGGATTTTTTTTTAATGTGAAAATCGACATGCTTTTCTTTATCGAGCACTAGCTCTCACTTACCCTTCGGTGAATTTCTCCCAGATTTTATGTTGTACCTAAGACTTTGCATTTTGCATCTTGGTGAATACCTGTCCTATCTTTGCCATATTTTGCACACGAATATAGACGATGTCGCAAGAATCATTTCACAAAATAACCACTTTTTCCTCAGATGCCATCTTGGGAGTGTAAAGGTGGGTCAAAGGTCATATGTATTCGTTGCTGTATCTTCGTTATTCAGTGTATACAGAATTGGTACCAAAGATGGCAGATATGACTCCCTTTTCTAAATGAGAATCCAAACCTCACACGGACAATGTCTCTAAACACAGATGAAACTTGTATTGTCATGCCTATTACGATCAGGACTCGAATCATTGATTAAAAAAAATCGGATCACCTTAATTTGTCAGTGATGACAAATTACAATCTCTAGTTATACATTGCGTTGGCTCCTATGTAAACTTGTGATGTTGACCAAGGACGCAAGCTAGCAGTCCAGGGATTTTTTGATCTCAACGGGAGGTCGTCTTTCATCTCTTATGCTTGATTGCCCTTGCAATTTTGGTGTAATGCAAGAAAGTTGAATATAGCATTGAGTTTTTTTAGTTTTTCTTTGTCATACCCTTCTCATTTAACCACTCCCATTATGTTTCACTCTCCATACAGTGGCGCTGGATGGATATAATATATAACTTTTTGTTTTTCTGTTTGATAGCCCAGCAAACAGACATTATGACATATACCAGGGAGGGTTTGTTTTGACTGCTCACTCCAGAGTTCCTGGGCAGTCGTCAGTGGTTGTGAGGCAGTGGAAGGTGTCATCCCCGAGCAGGAATGTTTTGGCAACAAAACTCCAATATTTGATTTTTGCACCTCCTGAAGCAAAAAGTGACAACTGCCTCTGGAACCATTCAAAATTCCACCATAAGGGGGAGCTGCCTCTTTCACCTTTTTCGTGGTGGCAGATATTTTCTTTCCTAAATATTTGCATTCAGCTGAAATATGTGGTCCCTATTGTGGTCCATTTTATGAGGCCTGTAATATTTGTTGGCTTGCAATAGAGTCAGCTAGTCTAACCTTTGATATGCCGCTGATAATTATACGGAAAGGTAGCTCTCTATGAAAATTGGGGTTTGAATGCATTCAGGAATGAAATGAATTTGTATTTTTCAGTCACAATAAGTTGGAGACTGTATTTATGAGAAGAAGGTGTCCACTCCATAAATGCATTACTGTGCTGATATTGAGGAAACAAATATATTCAGCATTTAAATATATATCGTTGTGTGCATGGCAGATTGTCGTTAATGCGCTTCCCTGTGCATGGCAGATTGTCGCTAGGCTGTGGGAGTTTGATTGGGTTAAGAACATTCTGCCATGCGCATGACAATTATATATTGCCTGTCTATCTTGTTTACATATATTATATGTGGATAGGGAGAGAGAGAGAGAGCATTATGTCATATTTTCATAAATTTAAGTTCATTGTGTGAAGTGTCATCCATGTTCTTTGTTCTCCTTGCAGTCTAAAGGCCAAGGAGGAGTCCTATGATGAGGAAGACTCCAGCAGGAGGCACCATCGAGGGAAGAGGTTTATATCTTACGAGCGCTTCCTCGAGCTCATGATTGTGGCAGACCACAAGATGGTGGAGAAACATGGAGCCGAAGTCAGCCATTACGTCTTGACACTGGTTGCCGTGGTAAGTCCATTGCCCCACCCCTTCGTTAAAGAGGGGGTATTTACATAGACAAAAGGAGGGTTCAAACAAAGGTTGCCACTGTGGCTAGCCCTTGCGGGATCGGTGGCTTACACGCATTTTGCATCAAGAGTGCTCTACTGGGTTGGTGTTTTCTTTTGCTTGTTTTAACTGAGTCACAAACACAAATGTGGAAGTGGGAAGCTCTCTTAGCTCATTGTGGTAGATACAGAGTAAAGATTGGGACAGTTATATCCATCCATGGGTCAATGGCCTTTATTGTGTATAGTCTGGATAACACTTGATAAAGTTCTTAACCTTAATGACTTGGTCATCTATGAAGTCATCAAAACAGGAGGTTGCTTTTAGAAATGCTTTGTATCACAGATATTTGAGAGCATTGCCCCTTTGCCAAACAATTTAGGACAACAAGGAATGATTAAACACCAAGGGTTTTGTGGTGGGGGTAGGGAAAACCATTATTTGTACACCTATCTAGGTGCAGCACAAAAATCTGGCTCTGATTTTTGTGAATCGTGTATGGTGGCAAGAACATAGACCCCAGGGTCAAGAATAGATCTGAATTTCAAGGTTTGCCTAGAGATGCTTCAAGTGGGGTCAAGGGGGGGCTGTAGGACCCTTCCTTGTCCCTCTGTTGAGAAAGAATCTTTCTGTTGGCATGGGGTGTTGGGGGGGGGGGGTGAGTCAAAGGGTCTCTCAAAGGGTCTCTCAAAAGAGACAAATTTGGATGTCTTCATAGCCTCTTTGCACAACTTTGCACAACTCATCGATTAACACTGCAGTTTGCCACTCACTTCAAGCAGTTGCACACTGGATTGATTTTGCAGACATGCTCCCCTGCATTTTGATTGTCGACACACATGCAGGACAGGCAATTAACAATGCTTTCAGAGATGATGATGGGAAATACAATTGTGATCGTCAGGTGGAGTGGCATACACCTCGCGAGGGCATGACCGATGATGTATGACCTGCTTGTTATGATAGGTGTAATGCATTGTCAGAGTGTGCTAACAATGGTTCAGTCTTGAAGTCTGCATTTGTGTGCCCAAGCTACTAGATAGGGCCCAGTGGTTTTGAAAGTGGAACCAGCTAGATCTGCTGCCATTTGAAACACTTACAGGCTGGGAATTGATTGTGATGAGATGTGCCAAAACTTGAGATGACCTCCCAGGCACACCTGGCATGTAGAACAAATTTAGGGATTTGATGATCTGCTGTACGTGTGCCGCAGCAAATCTGGTCGGCTTGCCCCGTTATCTCTGCAGTGCTCTATCCAGCCATAAGGGTAGTGTCACACATTATTGAGATGTAGGAAAACAGGGGATGACATAGTTTGTGTGTAACCTCACATCTTTGGCTTGCCACACATGGAGCTTTCATGACCCAGAAACCAAATCACACCTAAGTGGAACCATTCCTACCACCCCTCCTCCTCCTCCTCTTTCTCCTGCCCTCCTTACCCTAAACTTCCAGTTGTCTGTGGCAGATTTCTCCCATTACATGCCAGAGTATCCATAACTTGCCCTCCTGTGCGGGCACAGGGCACCCCTGGTACATACAACCAGAAGCAGTCACAGGTGCATTATAGTGGGTGAAAACATTTCTGTGTTTTTTTCTCGGTGACTGTAGACAAGGTAGACAATTCAGTTGTTTGTTTGTTGTTGTTTTTTTTTTTTTTTGGGGGGGGGGGGGTGGGTGAACATTTGAAGCTCAGTATCTCCCAGTCCCAGACTTTTTTTTTTCTTAGGAGACAGGTATCAAGTCTGCTGTGAATGGAAACAAGAATATATATATATATATATATTTTTTAATCTATTAATCTAGATCTTCTGGAACAAATGATACATACAATTTGATAAGTGTGTAGTATATCTGTACCATGTAGGCCTACAAATGTATCCTTCTCCCCCAGTATAAGTGTAGTGATGTAATTAAGAGGATTCAATGAGAACAGTTTCAATACAGGAAGTAGTAGTACTAGGGTTGATTGAGAAATGTCATTGCCCAAGGTAACATTTATAGCAATTTCCCACATTTCATAATTATGTGCTCAGGATTTTAGGGGAGGAAACTGAAGGTCAGTGTAGAATGAGTTAAACAGGCAGCCACTTTGGCTTAATCAAAATGTGCCAAAATTGGACTAACCGAAGGAAACTTCAATTAAAGGCTCCGTTTATGGCATTGATGTTATACTTTGAGGCTCATTGACTTCTTAGGGAAAATGGGGATGTGCTCTCTAAAATAATTCACTATGAACAACATAAGATTTTGTTGGGAAACTCATTTGATATAAGTATTTTGTCCTTGTTGCTTAGAGTTTTTCAATCAAAGCTCAGTTGAATGTATAAGCCTATATTATTTTTTTTTAAGTGGACCTAATTGTAATGTAGTGTACTCTCATAAATCATTGGATTTTATTTTTAAAAAATGTTGGATTATGATCAGCATAAAACATTTTTGAAGAATTCTCCATTCATAGATAACTTGTTGTTGGATTTTTTTTTTTACAGGAATAAGGATGGTACAGGTTCTGTGTCTTGCATATACAGACTTTCCATATGTTCTTATTAATGGGAGCTCCAATCAATATGATAGCCACGTACAGAAAGTCTATGCTAGGGCAGAATTCCTCCTGTTTACTATACCTACCTTATGGTAATTACATACTGTACTAGAACGTGCTGTGATGTCATATGGTTCACAGGAATAAGTCACTTAAGCTCTCTGTTTTATGTTATTCTCTTTTCTGATCTTGTATATATTTTTAAAAATATGTATGTATATACATATATATATATATATATATATATATACATACATACATATGTTTATTTATTTATTTATTTTTTTAAAGTACTCTTGAATTTTCCCACCATGAGCAGAAACTACTCAACAATTTTTCCATTGAAAGAATTAAATCCAAAACACAGGTGAATGAAATCAGCGAGGTTAGGAAGCGTTCTGGCAAATAATCCATGCTGGCAGGCGTGAAGATAATGGATCTGGGTGAACAAGTGTTGTCATTGTCATCCGTCATTTGTTGTCTCGCATGGCCAGTTTGAGTGCAAATGAACCTGGTCATGCTATCTCCAGTATCCTGTCTCACGTATTAAATGCCATCAATGAAAAGACATTAGATTTGAACATTCCTCCCTCTCTTGTTTCTTCCTCTTATGTTTTACATGACATACCATCCCTGGTGTCCACATAACAGTTGTACTTCCAATCAACGGCATACATTCGTCCTCAAAGTTAGTACTGTCTAAGAAGTTGATATCATCTTCAACTATCTTTTTTTTTTTCCTTGCTGTAATCGGCTTTAACTCTCCCCATGCCACACATGTTGTTACGTACTTCTGCCATATGCTTGCAGCAACATTGCAGTACTGTTACTGTCAAGGAGTTAGTGGATGTTTTCACCTTCCTTAGGGATGCCAAGGATATGGATGTAAATTTTTATTAATGTTTTTAGTTATTTTTGATGAGGTACATGAAATGCACCGTGTGATCTCTCATTTCTGTGTCTCTTTACAGGTGAATAGGATATTCCGGGATCCAAGTATTGGCAATGCAATCAACGTGACACTTGTGGAGCTGAAAGTATTGATGAATGAGTCGGTACGTATGGACTTCTCGCTATGTAATCACTAGGTCCATGATGATACTTATAGGCCTATACCTCCTTTTAAATCATTCTAGGCTGGTATCAAGTCTTACCTTGATGATATAATATTTTGCATTGCCTGACACGTATGTTCTTGTTGTATTCGTCAGTCCTAGTTGTATATTCTAATGAGTGTTGCTTCTTCTTGCATAAGGAGAAAGAGATAATGGTCTTTTGGATTAGGTAATGCTGGTCAGCTGGGGGTTCAACTACTCTTTGTCATTTGCCTTTTTTTTTAGGGCACTTGCCTAATCACATTACTATCTACATAAACTTATTGTATGTGGTGTGTTACTGACAATAAAGAAGAATTTTGACAGCCATTTTACATATCTCTAACACTTGGAAATGTATTCATTTGATAGCAGAAATATCTGGAAATAATTGACTTCTCTCTTGCAATTCTTTGTATTTCTCGTTTATGTAAAAAGAAAGGAACATTTCTTTTGGTGAGGGATTTGAACCTACAAACTGCAGACCTACCAGAATCCTTACAAGGGGCAGCAGCTATAAATACACGGTAGTCACACTTCCAAATGCCAAACACGGGTTGTCTGGTATGGTGATGTGCCGTCCATAGCTGTTGGTGAATGTGAATTGGAGTTAATGCAATTCTGTGCACGGAAGTGTAAAAAAGATGATCTGACGTGGGGGGAGGTGGTTGCATCACGGCGGTATCATTCAGGAAGTGACACAACTTTTGATAAGTGCGGGGGACACCCGCTCCTGCATTGGCCGACCAGCCAGACACGAGGAAGGTATTAATTGTCACATTTAGACATATCTGTCGTGGCGAGAATCAACCCAAAGGTCATGCACCGGCATGAAGGGAAGATGCAGAGGGGTGGTCAAGGGAAAATAAATATAAAAATAGAAATGCAGTTAGTCATCAGAATCAAGGAAAATAAAACATAAAGCCAGAGAACTGAGCACAAAGATTCAAGCCCCCTTGCCCCGGAGCTCCCCTTGCAAACATCGTCATTGCCAGCTACTCAACAGGTGCTAGACTACGGTGGCGACCAATTATTCCAAGTACCGTGGCAAAGTGCCAGTTTGTTTTGCACGAACGTCTGCAAATAGTCTGAGGTGACAGAAAGTGCACATTTTTGTTTGAACAGTGGGGACGGGGGAAAGCAGACGGAATGATACAAAATCTCTGTCTCCAATGTACACTCTGTATGTAGTGGATTAGAAAGAGGAGGATGGTGTTGAAGTTGTGCCAAAACCATCTTTATTCGATGAGAAAATATGCTTTAAAAAAGGATACATGAAAATGTGGAAGTAGGTTTCAAGTACTTCCTGTGGTATTTCCCAAAGGAAATGCTACCAACACAGTGTAGAACAAGACTATGCAACACAAATAAACCAAAGATATGTCTTCGTGATTTGCAATCTACAACAACAATAAGAACAACAAATCTTCATTCTTCGGGTTCTGAGGTTGTGTGAGAGAGTTACCGTATCATAATGTGTAAATCCCTCATGGTCTAAAGATGGATCTTACTAGCTACAATTTGGGATGAAACCATCACATCGAGAGGTCTAACAGAGCAAATTTTAACAAACTCTTTTCTCATTATGAATGCCACTTGGGGAGTGTCAAGAAGCTACTATCTAAACTTCTCCTAAAGAAGGCCCATAAGTGAGTTTTAGCAAGGTGCATTTTTACAGATCCTCTCTATTCTTGCTCCTCACAGGATGGTCCTGAGATAACGTCCGACGCCCCCAGGACACTGAGGAATTTCTGTATTTGGCAGCAGCAGCAAAACCAACCGGATGACAGGCACCCTCACCACTACGATACTGCTGTCCTCATCACAAGGTAGGTCCTTGGAAGAATACAAAGAACAGTAATGATTCCCTCCTTTGCAGCAAATAAGGAAACATTGAAGAAATTATAACAAGCTCTGTGAGAGGAGGAAAAAAACAAAACAAAAACAAAAGAAGAAGACTCCTCCCTAAGATAGTACAGTGTGGCATAGTCTTGGAATTTATTCCTCCTTTTATTTCTGACTGCTTGCTCTTGAATTCCAGGCTCATTTTAGATATTACTTTGATTTTCTTTGCCTTCATAATTATTAATGCTTGAAAATCTGTGTGCAGTGGATTTACACCTCTTCAGGTTCCTTGATCAGCAGGTTCAAAGGAGCTTTGTCATTTACACACACACAAAAAAAATCTTGGCTAAAGTAATAAAACCATCGTGCTGTGTTTCCAGAAGCAAGTGCACTGCATTGTAGAAAGTGCATATCATGGCGAGGTGACTGAGCTCACAATACAAATGTCTTCCACATCTGTCAAAGTCTGCATTCTGTGGCTGCTGTCCTTACCTTTTGGAAAACCAATCATCTAATTCCATAATGCCTCCTGATTTGAAGTTTCCTGTCAAGTGTAGTGTTGAGTGAATATTGTAACTAGTATTGCATGCAAATAGGAGAATGTCTTTCTGTCCCTATTCAGGTGATTCAATAGGCCATCCATACTGACCAGTGAGCGGTGATCCTGGAGTTGTAGTGTAAATGAATCTACAGAGCGAAGACAGTTAGTTACTTGTGTAACTCTTGGCATTTTCGAGTCAAACAGTTTTCTGTTACTAGTGTCAGAGTATCCTTCCCATCTTTCACTAGATTTCAATTCCCCTTAGATGTACAAACCATGTTGTAGGTTTATTTTTGGACGGATGGAAGGCCGACTAGGTGCTGTGCAACAAGTAAAAATTGGCTTTGAGGTGGTTGAAGGTGAGCCAAAGAGGTGGCTTTGGCAGTGTGATTTGTATCATGATTATTAGCTGATCGATAGGGTTGTCTCCCGCCCCTTTAGCGCTACTCAAAGACCTTGAGAGGTTGCCAAGAAACCTGTTAGGGTGATGGCTGCACAAGCTGTGTGCCTGGGCATGAGGTTGCTAGGGAAGGTTTGCACAAGGAGTTTGCCGAACAGGTGAGTCACATCGGCCTAATGTGCCGGGGAGCCTAGGGAGGGTGTCAGTGACAACACTAGGGTTGGTGCCACTTGTCACATTAGCACATTATCTATCCAGCCTGCATTGTCTACTAGGAGCACCTGGATTAATGACAGAGTTCTGCACCAGGCACACGTAATTGATCAATTGATCGAGTCTACCACATTCCAAGGTGATAAACCCCGTGAAGATTAAAGGAAAGAAAGAAAAAAAAGGAAGAAAATTATGTTTATTTTTCACAGCATGGCTCAGAAGTGTGGTGATCATGTTTAAGCTGTGTTGAACAATCCACATGGGCATGAATCATCTCTCTGTACTCATTGCGGCTGTTGAAAAAGCCTGTGATGAAGATTTTGTGACAGTTGTCTGCAATCTGCAACAGCTCTGGGGGCATGGTGGAGCCACAATAAATCAGGTCATGCTAAGGGAAAAAAGTGTGCCCTTGTAGAATGTTGCTTGTTAGACAGTCGCAACTTTGTTTCAGATAACGCTATTTTATTGTTGTTGTTGTTATTATAATAAGATATTATACACTGTGTATTGTGTGCAAAAGATACATGTAGGACTGAATTTCTTGCTGCCTGATTGTCATAGTGCTCTTTCAATACACCATTCTTGCAAGTTTCCAAGTTGATATGTAAAGGAGTTCACCTCAAATGTATGATCGGTAAGTGATAGACCTACAAATTTCAACTTCTTGGGTTGTGTTACAACATGAGAATTCATCACAGATGTGAATGTGAGTACCGGTATCTTGTCCAGTGGATTCACTTGAACAACCAACATACCCTACTTTAAGTAAATACGCATATTAAAGAGTTGCCACCTCTACTGCAGCCATTCATGATGAATGAAGGTGTTGGAAGGTGTGTTGGTCCCTTTCTTATGGGTCAAATTCAAAAGCCTCAGGCTTGTTAAGCACTGAAAACCAAACAAACAAAAACAGAATGCAAACAACAAGCAAACAACACAACAAAAATGTACGAAGAGAAAATTGATTGATGTTAAAGGAAACTTGCCATGACAAGTGCAATTTGGGTGTGGCTCAGAAGCATGGTAAAAAAGAAGTAGGTTGAAACTTAGATATGTTAGGATGCACAAATGCCATTTTGTTATCCCTTTCAAAAAGAAAGGGGAAAAAAAAAGATAGTTGTACTTGATTATGATAGGCCCAGAAGAATGAGCACTTAACGGTCCCATCTAATTCGCGTGAATCGCAGATCGTATGATGAGCCACGGATGGGCGTTATTGAATTTGACTGTCCTGACATGTCTGTGTGTTATGTTGTCATGTTTCATTCAGTTTCACCTGTCATGCAACGGGCGCATGTGACCAACTGACAAGTCATTAGACAGTGCCTCGAAAATGTATCATGGCGCATCGTCCAGGAGTCATAATTGCATTATCTTGTGAACAATGGCTCTTGAGTCGGCCCGGGTAACAGAACAGACTGTGACAAGCTTTGGATGGCTCTGATTGAGTTTCTCCGTCGATCCCCCCCCCCCCCCCCCCCCATCTCGCGAAGATTTGCCTGATGTCGTCTGCTCTTGCTGGTTTCTGTGTGTATCCCAGCCTTTGGAATGGGAGAGCGGTACTGCCTCTCACTCTGATGGAATCCCAGCCCTCCCCTCCAATGGTCGGGAGATACCGGGCTTGATTAATGTGTTGGCTTTGGTGTGAATCAACAGATAATGCAGGACCGCACGGGAATTAATGGAGTGTGCACACAGATCTCACCGGATAGTGACAGATAAAACGGTGTAAATAGGGGGAGACACAGTGGAGTTCTAGTCCATTAATCATTGTGCATTATCGAGTTCCACAGTCACAGGGATGTCTTTTGATGGTTGATTAAACTGGATGCTTTTATATAGGCCTAAACCCAGACTGGAGATAGATTTGCCGATCACCATAGCATTGTCTTACACATGAGGCGATCTCTTTCCGATCCACAGTTCTTTCAAAACTCCATCTATGTCAAAAAAAATACATATAGGAATGAACCACGGCAGCTTGAGAATATCATCTCAGAGTCTGAGAGTGTGGTGTTGGCGCCAGTAAGCATACACCCCACTTTTAAAACATTTTCCTCTTCACTGCCTTACTGGTCACCTACGTCTGGCACCCTGCCACTGACCCCTGACCCACATTTGTTGCTCAGTAATCTGCCCTGCGCAGAGATGCATGCTGGGAAGGACCCCTGTTACTTCCGAACCAGGAGAGGTTAATATTCATTCTCCAACCCCCCACACACGGGAAACTAGGACCCATCAAACTTGGCATGTCTGTCATAAATTCAGGGAGTAAAGCTTGATTTTTTGTGTGTGCGTGTGTGACCATGCCTTGTGAAGTTTTGTAACTGGGGTGTACATGCCATAGGGTTTCATGCATTAACCTGCTAGAGACGAGTCCTGAGTATACTTTGGCAGGTGTCTCTGGGAAATACATGTTGTAGCAAAATCAGCCCGTCCTCAACAGGTTATAGTGAGCTCTGCATGACATATCAGAACCCAGACATTTCATACGGGGTAGGCTTATAGTCAAGAGAATCTCTTCAGTGTGATCAGTATTTCGAGGGGTCCATAGTGAGAAAGAAAAAGTTTGCAATTTTTTTTTCTTAAAATTTCGCCTGTGTGTTTTACTGATACTGTCTTCAGACTTGAAGGCAGTTTACATGTCAAGATGTGCGGTTGATGAAACTGCTCTCAACCTTGCATTCGGGAACATCTGAAAATATATCCAGCCTTCCTTTTCATGGCTTTGGCCTCCCGTCTCCTTTTTCCAGCGGAAGATTTGTTTATGTCCGACGACGGTACCAGTCTCACCCCAAACTGGTGCTCCCAAATAACTCTTCCTCCCCGGGCTTTTGGCAGTATCCATGGCGACTGCACATCCTCCTTCCCTCCCTGCCTTCTGCCCCAAAACTCTGCAGTAAACAGGTTCGCCTACCCTGGCCACCTGACCGATGGCCTAGTTTGAGCACTGCATGATGTGTGTGTTGTGGATCATGAGTGCTACAGTGTCGGGGAAAGGGATCACTGCCCCTAGGATGTAGGACACTACTGTCCAGGAGAATTCCATGGAATTAGTGGGGGGGGGGGAAGAGGGCTAATAAATGTCCTCCTGTTCTGTTTGATGTTATCATCCTCATTGTTAAAGTGGCAATATTGAGCAGAGAACAAAAAAAAATCCCTTTTTCGCAAAAGAAAAAGAGAAAAACTAAAGGGATTGTTGTTTTCTTAACCCGTTCCGTACTGGAACCTGGTCGCCTGCGTATTAAGTCTATGGGCATTTCAGAATTCAGTATGGAATGGGTTAAGACTCAGGGATAATGTAGACATCTTTTAAAGGTTTATCCACATGTAAAATGTTGATGTTCCAGGACTAGAACCATTCATTTCTAATAGATGTAGGGTAACCATTCCATTCTCGTCAGACTCTCTTGTAGATTGTAAAATGTTGAATATATTAATGGTTGAAATTTGATGTGTCTTTGCTCTGAAATTACTGAATACATATCTGACAGTTTTTCCTCCTGGCTGCTATGCTTTTTTAGCTGTGATATTCCTGCTTTATGAAAAATCACAGAGATAGTTTCAAAATCTTCACGCAGAAATGGGGTTTTAGTGAAATGGGCATTGGTGAGTTACCCAGTGAACAAGGTCTTCTGTGCTTGTTAGAGGAATAGGCCTATGCACCACTAGTATGTGTTTGAATTATTCTTGAAGTTGTCTAGTCCTTTAGTTGATCTTCTCTAGTGTGGAGGCATGAGACTCGAATCGATGACTGTTTGATGAACATAAAGGGAGTATTTTTCACTTGAAATGTTCTGGTGAATATCTCGGTGTCAGAAGTGCATAATTCATCACTGCCGCTTGAAGCCAGTCTGAAGCGTTCGCTCTTTACGCTTATTAATGCAAGTCTGTGATTGATCTTTGTAATTGTCCTCCATTGTAGCAGGAAAAGGAGAAGAAAGATAAAAGATAACAGTGTGTTCTGGGTGCAGGACACAATGCGATTGTCGGGGGGTGTCCTCTGGGTTTTGTGATTGTTACAACTCTGGCAGAATGATCCTTTTCATTGGGGTCCTTACAGTTGCTGGTTTGCATTTTCGGGACACTTTATCTTGTAATGTCCCTGCATTGTGAGACTAAAGAACTACTGCACACAGAGGGTCTTTGTGGAGGGGTAGGGGAAAAGGGACGCACAGTGCATCTCGTGTGGATGAAATCGGGAGTGGCCAGGGGCATTACATTTAACCCCCTGAAGTTGTCAATGGTCCTTAAAATCCAAATGAGCGGAAAAGGGCAACGGTTCACTCACGCATTCCTCTTGTCTGCCAGAGTTCATGATCTATATAAGCTCTTTCTCTTTTGGGTGCAGGGAGGAGGAGGAGGACCGATGAAGGCGAGACCATGATGGGTGGGGTTAGGCAAGGTCATCAAGATGTAACATCTCCTTTTTGCTCCCCCCCCCCCCTATTTTAAAGCTGTCTGTTGTGTGATATATCTGAAAATAATTGGCACTCATTACATCGGAAGGTCATAGGTCGCTCCTTGTGGTTGTAATCTTGTGAATGCCAGCTTCTGATGCATGAAAGGGAAAGGGTGTTGTTTGGTAATTTTCCAATCCATTGAGAATTGATTAACCAATCAATTACAGTTCCGTTGATAGATCAAAAGATGGAAATATTTATGTATTGTTAAAAGCTTTGCACAGTTCAAATTTGTTTTTGATTGGCTTGTACTCGTATATTTGGATATTTGTCTTTTAAAAGGTTCGTGCTTGAGAGGTGTGATTCCACATGACCCCCCCCCCCCCCCCATCTTGACCATGGTAGAAGAATTTGAAGGCTATTTGACAAGCTCAATTATCTGTCAGGCCATTTAACTGACATCAATGTCTCATAATTGTCTCCAAGCGTGTAGGTCAAATGTATCTCTCCCAGTCCCATTTAAAAAAAAAAGAGTGCTCTCGGGAGCAAGGACATAAGAGTTAAATTGTCCCAAAGAACGAGACACAAAGCCAACACCTTAATGCGGTGCAGTTTGTTTTGGAGCGGAGGAGGGCACGGGGAGAGTGACAGAGAGTGAGGACGCCCATTTATGGCTTCAAAATTAGCGCCCCCGAACAGTCGTCCCTTTGATTTGGTGATTGACTCTCCTCACAAGGACCCGACCAGGGTGAGGTTATAGCCGTGCCCAGGAACCGTGTTCATTGGCCATGGAAGCCGCCCGCTTTGTCTGCCGTCACCCCTAGGATGTTTTCTCTGACAACACACAGAACATCTTGTACCTATTAACCAACCACGTAGTTTTTCTCTTCCCTCCCTTTTCTATGAAGACTGGGCCACCGGTTCTGTTAGACACGATGATATCCCCCCCCCCCCCCCCCCCCTGTTTCAAAATGTCACCATCAGCTATCAAAATTGTCACTCTGGTTATGTAGCAGGTTGTTTTTTGCTCAAACATGGAGCGGAATCAATAATATTTTGAATGAAAATAGAGGCAAAACTTCAAACACATTCCCCTGTTTGATGTATGAAAGATAGAGAAATCACGGTGTTTAGAATTGTGATTCAATTGCTTGTTTAGTCGAGTGGTATTTGAATTCCATATGTGTGCAGGTCTTAACGTAAAAATGGTGTCTCCCATTTTGATACTCTTCAGTTGAGTGTTTTCCAAATGTGTGTGTGATCCTATCTACAACTTTTATTTCTATTTCAAATATCTTGCAGTTGGTTTTTAATCCTTCAGATTTTCATGCATGTTCCCCAAATGGTACCAGAGCTGTTTCTCTTTCTTTCTTTTATTTTAATTGATTGATTAACTCCAGCAATTGAAAAATGGCAAGTTTACAGTTTTAAGCAGATAGAAAATGCTTTGACAAAACAGGGAGCAAAAAAGTTATAAAAGTGAGGCTCAGAGTGAATACAATATATGTGGTAGAACTACTTCAAAACCCATGTCATGTTGTATGTTGAAACACCTACACACAAATCTGTGTTCAAATGTACCTTTGAACCTATACCTGAAGAATGGCAAATCAGGAGACATAGTCAAAATACTTTCCAGATAGGTAACAAGCAAAACTTTGGTCTTACTTTACTTTATGCTAATCCAGTCTAATGCCTTCTATGTACCTGTTTCTTTGAAGAATGCTCATCTTACAGAAAGAGTTTGTACAAACAAAAAAAAGGGGGTTAAAAGAAAGCCTAACAACTGAGAATTGAAAGTGTGAGGGCATTCACCGTCAACACTTCACTTTGAGTGAGGAAAAGGGGAAAGAGAGGGAGGGAGAGATAAAGAGAGGGAGATAGTATGTGGATATGTGTCAAGAGTAAAAGGATATCATATGGTCAATGAGCACAAAACAAGTGACAACTATTAAAATGCCCTATGAAAGTGCAAAGTTCTTGAGAACATTGCACTCTGAGTGGCCTGGACAAAGAAATTCACCACGAGGTGTCAACGTACCCCAAGTCCTGAACTATCCACCCCCTCATGTGAAGCTCCTGCCCAACATTACAGGAAGTGAAATGCAAACAAAACTTACCTGTAATGACTTAATAATGACTGATAATATGACAATGCCTTTTTACAGATCTTCGAATGTACAACAGTTGAAAATTGGACCAATTGTTTCGGGCAGTATAAGTGTACCACCATCTGACAAATATTATTTGAATTTTTCTCTCACTATCCCTTCTTTGGTCTATGTCTTTGCCAAAATGGTCCTTGCATTTCATGAAGAATTGTGGATTTATATTGTTAACCTTTTGATATGTCTTACCACAGTATTCAAGTGCTTATATGATTAAAGTAAACTACAGCAAAATGTTATAATTGTTATCATTTCTTCAGTGCTAGCACAAAAAGTGCGCAGATGAGTTCTTTCACCGAGACTATTTGTTCATGATTTTTAAGTGCACCAGATTTTTGCAGTTTGCTGTTGAAAGAGAGTCTGATTCTGTGGAGAGTTTGCCAGCGGTAGCGATAATCCCTGTTTATAGGTGACTTTGGACCAATGATCGGTTCCATTGATCCCCCTGTTAATACTATTAGGCTGCCAATGAAATGCCCCTAAGCAGAGTGATATGTCAATGGGCCATCAGGATTCAGCTATAGTCAACTTAAAGATGTAATGAGTAATCTCATCAGGGGCAATAACCATCATTAGCCAAATGGGGGAGGGGGGGGGGGGGGATAAATAAGCCTATTGGTAGCCTGAATAAGACCCTTTTCATTGCAAACATATCAGAACTTTCCACGTAATGATCCTAATCTGTTGTTTACCTGAAAAAAGTGGCCTCTTTTTATTCGAGGACAGGAGTATATGCCCCCAAAAGACCTGAAGAATTCAGATAGAAAAATCAACTAAATGCCCTCAGTCTAGCTGTGGTAAGTAATGTTTGGAGCTGAAATTCAAAGAGACTGCACTTCACAAAAGATATTACTTTGATATTAAGCAATGTATTATTCTCTCACTGTTTGTTGGTGTACTTAGATGGATAATAGGAATAGGAATAGGAAAGATTCATTATATACAGTGTACAGTTGATTCAACTAACAGTCTCTTTGTGAAATAGATCCTAATTATCAATTCTTGTGTACTTGATTATTGTTCTATCATTTTTGTGACCAATGTTTCCCATTGTAATGGGGGGGGGGGGGGTACATTACCACCCAGACCGATTGTATGGGGTTGATTTTCTCCCCCCCCCCCCCTCCCATTTTTTTTTTTTTCATTGCTAAAGAATTAAGATTTTTGGTTTGCAACAGGGTTTTACGGATTTTCCCAGTAAGACCATTGTTCCTTTCTTGCTTGACCAGTTGCATACAAGTATTGGAAACTGTAGTAGGAGTTGAAGCAGAAATCCTGTGTGATAACCACTGATCCACTGAGAAGCAGAAAGAGAAAGGGGCTGTACTAGCACAGTGTATTATTGTCTAATCTTGCATTCAAAGGCACTGAGTCGGAACAGTTACTCACACATTTAAAGTTTAGAATTATCAGTGTTAAGAAGAAATTTGGGTAGAAAGTGGTCCATTGACCTTCCCTCCTTTGTATTTAAATGAATTGTCATTCATGAGCACAGTTAATCATTATTCCCTGTGATTTTACAGAGACTAGGTCCTAGGAATTATTTTACTATCATGGGGAAGACTTTGTGGCTGTCTTCCAATAATGAAGACACTTTTCCAAGTATCAACCTTTGTACTTTATAAAGAAAGGGAGTGAAAATTGACAAATATCCAGTGTGTTTCTCCTATTTCTCCTCTTATCTTATGTCAATCACCAAGTATTGCATGGTTATCACTTTGAGAGCAGGCTGATTTAAAACCTTGATCTAGCAGGATAAGATCTAATAGGAAGCAAAAGGAACTCTTTCCAATTTGCAAAAATGCTTTGTTGTAAATTTATTTAGGAACATTGCATGCTGAAATGGGTTATATTCACATTTTCACATGTTGGGTGGGGGGAGGGGGGAAGGTGATGGGATTTGCCAGATCAACAATTTTTGTGTGAAGAAAAAGTTTATAAGGCACAAGAAGGGCGGCTCATCTTCACCCCATGTTCATAGTAACAAGATGCCACATGTACGGAATCTTTGAGCAATTGCCACATCTCAGGAGATGATGATGTTAACCAGTTCCATACTGAATTCTGATATGCCCAGGCTTTGAATACGCAGGTCACCAAGTTCCTGTACTTGGAGAGCCAGCCCTTGGATGCGCACAATAGCAGGAGACCAGGTGTGAAATGAACAGTAGCTTGATTGTGGCTGATGACAGTCTTGTGACTGCATTTCTGATGTGGTACGTGATCTGTAAACGTGGCACATCTCTCGCAGTTTGCTACCGCTACATCTTTCTGCACCACTGGCACCTGTATCTCAATCAAATGCGCAACAAGTGTCGTATCCCACTTTGACTGGTCCACCCTGAATGTAGTGAGGAAAGCCAAAGGTAATGCTCTTCCTGGGTTAAAGAAACATAGCATCGGATCCTACTAATATTTTGACAGATATTGGAGGTGTCAGCTGCATTTGTGCATGTATTTGTGCTGAAAATTAGGTTTTATACACTCCCCTTTTTTCTTTACACACACCATCTTCTGCCCACAACATGAGGGTACACACATGTCATTTAAACTCCACATTTTACTGTTCATATTCTGAACTCAGTGCATCTTTCTCATCATTTGTCTATTCCTTGTTGACTTTAATCCCTCTCTTTCTCATTTTCACACCCATCTTCTTTGTGTTCCAGTTTTCGATCTGCTCTTTGTTTGAGCTAATGTTGCTCTTCAAATTTCTCCCTGTTCTTCATATTTTTTTTTGTCAACTGAAGTTGGTATGAAATGTTTAATGACAAATGGTAGTTGATTGTGATGTGTGCCGCAATTGTAGATTGAATGTAAAGATAGAAGGGTCTGTAGATCCACCCAACTCAATTTAATTTCACCAACGAAATTAAGGGGGTGGGGGGGGGGGGTGAAGCCTCGTCAGCAAGGTGAATGTAATGGCTTGGCAAAGGAAGAAAGAGAAAACGTCACCATTGTCAGATGCTGAAAATATCTAGTATGATGTTGGACATTCCAAAGGTATTTCCTCAAAGTTTGAATGAATGGGGGCTTATTTTACGAATGGTGTCATGAGCTGTTTGTCATGGCAAAATAATTGCAAACATTATAACTTATTCGTGAGTCATCGTCAGGCAAGCGGCAGATCGGCAAACAACTTTGGCCTCGTTGGAGTAAGATTGATTGACCGTTCACGCACTGGCATTAGCTGAGGAAGGTTTCGGGGATATTAAAAATAACACTTTTTCAATGGATAAATGTAGGTCAATAACAAAGTTCAATTCAGGGCCTTGTTGGTGTTGGAAATTGAGTTCTGCCTTGTCATTTGGTCAACATGCCCCTCAATGAGCTCTTATTTCGAATCATCCATGAAAAAGAAGAAAGTCTGGCCTGCAAGACTAGTGCTTAGATTGTCACTCCTCCTGCTGCTGCAAGAGCCTAGGGAAGGGCTCCTTTCTTCTTCTTCTTTTTCAAAAGAGAAAATAAGTTTTAGGAATTTGTTCCCTCTTGAGTGACAGGAACAGACCTGTAATAAGTAAGAATTACTCTGTAAATGAGAGAAGGGCATTAACCCTCCTACTCCCGCTGATAATTGCAATGTGGAAAAACCCGAAACTGGAAGAGTTAAGCAGTGCCGAGATGATTGTGGCAAATCGAGAGTGAGCCCATAGACTAACCTAGAACTGGAGGGGAAAAAAATACTGTCAGAGGGCTATAAACCATCTGTGAAAGGTGACCTCAGTCATAAACTACCAGCCATTAATCCCATCAAACTACTAACAATTTATTCAAGCCCTTTAGAAAAAATAGAATGAAAAAAAAAACCCTCAAGAATAACGAACCCCTTATTTCTTGTGGTTGTGTTAAAAGACTCACTGCAATCACAGCATATACCCACTCACCCTACCCAATTTGTTCACAGGAAACACGCTCTTTTCCCCTTCCTCTCTCCTCCTATTCGCTACCTCCCCCCCCCCCCCCCATCCTCTAATAAGCCTTTAGGCTTAGCCATGTTAATTATTAGGGCTAGTTGGCAATGGTTGATACAGTTTACTAAGACGATTACATCTTTTCCATGAATTGCCCTGTTAGAAATACATCATGGTGTGTAGTTACTTTGTACTTTATTGAAATGATTTAGGTATCTCAACCCTCTTTGAACAAAACTACTTTGGTTGCCATGGGAACAACGTAGTTTCAACATCATGGGAATGGGAAGGAAGTGTATTATCAATGTCTGGAAGCTCCTTTCCTTATTCGACCGACAAAGTGGCCTGGCTTTCTGAGTGAAGTAGTGAACTACTTGAAAAGCCAGATGGGGCAATGGCACACATCATCATTGTTGGACAAACAACTTGAGTTCCACTGTAGTCCTCTGCCATTGCCATGGAAATAAGATGTCTTCCTGTAAAAATCTCATGTTGGTACACATGCAATCTGCATCTCTCCATCTGTACTGTTTTGTGATCAAAGGAGAGTGATTGCAAAGCCCCTGGGATACGATCATTCCCAGGATGGTGCGACAAAGCCATGTGGTACCACATCTTTGCATCTCATCATCTTTCCCGTAAGTCCTGCTCGGTAACATGTGCTGGCTGCCGTGCGAGTTTGCACAAAGTTCAAACATTGGTCAAGTATTTTCCATTCCGTTTCGGTCCTGCCGGATGGATGTTTCAAACAAGTTTGCCACGTGTGAAATACACGGGTAGGAGCGGTGGGGTAGATTTGTACGGAATGAACAAGTGTGGTTTTGCATTGTCACTGCACGTCGGCATGGTGACGGGATGCCTCCGTGGCGTCCTGAAATATTAACTTACATGAATTATGTTGAGAATGTTTCTATGATGATCGCCAGCAGCATTATACGGCAGAGAAGAAAACACGAGAAGTGAGAGCTTGCAGAGTCGATCAGTCTTGCGGTTCTAATGTTATACATATTGTATGCCCTGTCATGTTAGTGCATGTCTTATGCATCAGTCTCCCTGACGCAATTGTACAGTTGAAAATGTTGAACAAAGTATACAGGTAAACTGTGTATTGATTGTGATTGCTTGTGCTTAGGTTAATGTCTGGCATTTGCACAATCACTCACATCCACGCACTCCAGTGTATCCTGTCACAGTTTTGTATACCAATGTCATCCATTTCATTCTCCCCAAATTTGATATGCTTACATGAGGAATAGCAGGGTGAATATAAACATAATTATATGCAGCTGATGAAACTCACTGGTGCATGCTCTGAGCTGAAACTTCACAGAGCAATTCCTAAACGTGGGATTCACACTGACTCAAATTAGCATGATACAAATCTTGAAATTTACATCACAATCCAAATCTGGAGATTTTTGCCTGTGTAGATGACAAAACTCGCAAACAGTGCCATCAGCATCGCAATTCAAATTCCAAGAAATCTTGCGATTATTTTGGAATGATCATAGTAATTTGAGAAATAGCACAATAATTTGCCATGGTGAGCGTTTGAACACTGGAGCATCGGAAAATTTCGAGATTTTTTTGTCCCGTGGTTCAAAAATGCAAGGACAGTGCACAAATACAAGGGCAAAGGTTACCATTCTGGTAGATTTCGAGCATGCGCAGTTTGGTCGACAAATTATCGCGTATAGCAGTTAGTGGGATACATGTAGGCCTATTTGTGTTCGTCAAATGGGTGCAAAATATTTCAGTACCCAGGCCTCGAAATAGGATTTTGGAGGGGCAAGGCCATTTAGAAAAGGGCACTTTTTCCAAGAGGCCAGGGCACTTAAGTCAGTCAGAGGGGCACCAAGGCCACATTGGAAAGGGCATGTTTGTTGTTTATGAAAAAAGAAAGAAGAAAAACAAACCGCTCTGAGAAAAACAAACAAACACACACACACACACACACACACAAAGTGCAACACACAACAAAAACCTCTTCCCTACAGCTGTAACACATTCCCGATCTCCGCGTTTCTATCAGGTGAAACGACATTTTTTAAAACAGGAATAAAACAACGGCAGGTATTGATTGAAACTTGACACCCTTTCAGGCCAGCCACGCCAGGCTGCCATGAAACTTCAAAGCACATTCCGACAGCTGGCTGGCAAAACCACAAGGCAAAGGAATTTGCGTGCGCGTGTAGATTGCTATGATTAGTCTGTGACAGACAGTTCATGACCTCCAAGAATGCGCCAGTACGCGCGGTTTCTTCTGTTGATTGGTCTCTCTCTCTCTCTCCACCCCTCCCCATTCCCCAGTCTGGCACACCTTGGCATCGTGGGATTTTTCTTTTTTCTTGGTGAACTTGGTGTTCACTCTTTACTACTCTATCTGAATATGCGCTGCCTAGCTAGTACATACTCGCGGCCGCTGCGCTGCGGAGGCAGTGGGGACGGTAAAAGCCGGTCGGCGTACATGTACGTACACGTCGTCTCGTACCTCGGAAAGGTACTTTGAGTTTGAATCAGATATATCGGGACGCGAGTGAACTGAAGGTATGATATTTGAGATCAGGAAACTTGTTCGAGCTTATTAAAGAGACTTTGAGAAAGGGCATATCATACGTCATAAATAGTAACTTTCATTCTAAAAGGGCACCACGGCCCCAAGAAAAAGGGCACATTTTTTTTGGCCGTAACTTTGATCAAAAAACAAAAGGCATTGCCGCCAACGAGAGGGGCACCGACGGCCATGGCCGTCGGTGGCCGTCGGTTAATTCGAGGCCTGAGTACCGATGGTATTTGGAACGTGATCGTTAACCCGCTGTTTTGCCTGTGTAAATGCAACTAATAATTATTGTGTGTGAAAGTGGCAGAGTGATGGGGAGGGGGACGGGACTGCACCCCTTTACTTCCCAACGCTCAGGGTCAGGTCTTGGCCATTTTCTCTCTCTTTCTAAATAACATGACTGCCAGAACTCCTACATCTGGCTGGCTGGCTGCCTGGTCACACACTAGTTTCCTCTGTCCAAACTCTGTCTGTGCTGCCCCCTGCTGACCAGGAGAAGGACCTGTGCCATAGCCAGAAGAAGAAATACCACTGTTTTTGTTGTTGTTCCTTGGATACATCCAGCAGATTGCAGCCACGTTTTGGATTAGTTTTGTTTGTGCCCCACTTATTTCTGTGGTTCAATCACTGCATTAATGAATAAAAGTAGCAATGCCTCTGTGCTCCAGTGGTGTGATCCAGTTTTAGGCTCAAGCGACTGGAGTGAAGCAGCTATTCTGATTATAACACACACACAAAAAAAGAGGAAAGGTTTGCCGGACGCTTGTATTAGGAAATCTGAGGGTTTGAATGAATGAATGAATCTGATAATAGATGATTTTTGTTCTTTTTTTCGTTGGGCGTACAACCATGTTATAACCTTGACAGCTTGCTCCCCAAAGAGGCTTAGCCTTCAATTACAAACCCTTCACAATATTAAAGGGATTAAAACAGGTGATATGATTTCTTAGGTCCATTCATTGCATTTATTTCCCCCTTTTGTATTCAAAGCATTACTGCCCAAATATTTATGAATGGAATTAATCCCTTTGCCATATATGCTGGTATAGAAATTTGATAAAAGGCAAAATGAGGATAGTCTGTTGAAGGAAAACACAATTTGGGTCAGGTTTATATCATGAGGCTCTTTGTATTTGTGCCAAGCATGCCCAGGGGTTTTGTCTGTTTGATACCCATTCAGACACCAATATAAATGGCAGATTTTCCTCAAGGGAATGATTGTGGGGGGACAGAAAGAAATCTAATCATCATGCTTCAGGTTGTAAATATGGCATTGCCCTGCTGGTCTGTTCGTGAATAAGTCCTGTGATAAATGAACTCAGTAGGGCCTGGTCCTCATGGGGTATCAGGGGACCTATATTGTGACAGATTATGGCTAGACTGTCCTTCTAGGTATCCCAGAACTCAATGGCTGCAAGGTGTTAGTTACTCGTGCAGAGGCATTTACACTTTTTCTTATGAAAAGATTTTGCACTCAAAGATAATCAATTTTTATTTGTTGTCAAAAAGTAAATCTGCAGCAGGAGATTGCATGTTATCAACAGTCCCATGCTATTCACTTTCGTGTAGTAGTAGAAGTGATGATGGTGATGAGTGTTTGCAATGGTCTCACTAATGATGAGGCTGAATGATGAGGGGGTACCGATGGAGAAGAACATATCTCAAAGAGAGAAGAGCAGTGAAAAGGAAGTGACAAGTCAATTGGCTCTGGAGGAAAATCAGACTAAATCAAAATAAATAGATTGTTGACCTTCCAATAGATAATTCACAAGTCATTATTTTCTTTAAAAGCAATTACTGACAGATTTGCAAGACATATGTGAAGAGACAGCACAGAGTGAGGACTTTTATGGCGATGAAAGTGATCTGTTTAGCTCAAAGCACAAAGAACTTCCAAGCATTCCGCAAGGTCTTTTCGTGATGTCCTGTGTGCCTCACCTGTAATGCCACATGAAGAAGTTGTGGATAGTTTTTCATAGTTCATCGCAACCTGTGCGAATGGAATGAAAAGTGTGTGTTGAATTTAGTAGGTAAATGATCTGACTTGAGATCTTACCACCCCCCCCCCCCCAAAAAAAAAAAAAAAAAGAGAGAAAAATTATCATTGCCAAATATAGCATGAGGTTGTGAGATAGATGATGTCGCTGGAGACATTCTGGCTCCTGACCCTGTCAGTTGCTGAGAGCTGTGTTTGTCTGAACGCTTCCTTCCAGTGGCGCAAGGGAACCCTGCATGGAGGTCAGTCCAGTTTCCTGCCCGTCTGCCTGCACCCCGTTTACATGGGGCAAGAATCAGTTTCTTGAACTACGTCTGAAGCCATTTAAAAATAAGTCTTGTGCTCAGTATGATAATTATAAACTAGTATGTTGTGCCTGAATTTCCAATGGCCATAATTTTGAGCCTTGTGTACCTAGTGCCAGTTCACATCATTTTTGGCTCAGAATAAATGCAGAGCAGTGCAAGTAGGGGATGTGTAGGATCACACCATAAGAAGAAATATTAATGTCTTAACATATATTTGTGAATTCTGCACACAGGTAGATTTTGTTCAGGTAATGAGACATAACTGCTTCATGCAGTTTCTCAGGGGTAAATGACAACAGTGAGAAAGGTGGATTCTTAAATGCACATGAAGGTAGTGTAAAAAAAAAATCCAACAGTGACCTATTTTTTTGCTGTGACTCTCTAAAAATGGATTAAAGTGGCTCAAATATCGGGCTGCTGGATGGAGTACCCGTCTTCCTCTCTCTTTCTGCCTAACTCTATAGATGATAGGGCAACAGCAGTGGAAAACTCTTATGAATTTGAAGTTGATGGTCAGAGCAAAGGTGGAATGGCTTCCAAAGCCTGACCTAAACTCATACATCAATCCTGTCCCCTTGAACACCCAAAGTTATTGTGAGCAATTTCTGGCGGGCGATTTTTATGGAGTTAATGGCCGTGTAATGACTGCCTGATGATCAAGTTACAGCCGAGTTTTGGGCACATTCATTTTCTCCCGATCCATCATGTATACAGGAGCAATGAGCCTTACTGGAGTAATAGAAGTTGAGCCTCACTTTATTATTTCCCACAAAGGTTCTTTTAAAAACATAATTTGCTCTTTATATCCCACCCTTCACAGTATGATGATTGTATTAGCTTGAAATAGAGATTTGTGTTCCTTTTTTTTTAAAATTTATGACAGTCCAGTTGAAATTGTGATAGATAGCTTCCATATGTTGAACAGGTAATCAAGAAGAAGCCAAGGTTCTTGTAAATTTTACACAAAAATTCTTGATATACTGCACTATTTTAGTTGTGATAACTGTCTAATGTCACACACACACACACACACACTTAGAGGCACACACACACAATATCTGCTGCAAAATTATATCTAAAGGTTAATCCAGGTGTGATCAAATTGATTTCTGATAACAATTTTTTTTTTACTGTGTGATTGATGCTTGTAATCCTCTTAGGAATGTACCTGCTTGATGACTAAATGTTATTTTTCTCTTTTTCATCATAGCTCTTTTATTTGTGTCTGTGCACGGGGTGGGGGGGGGGCTGCTGGATAGGAGTGGAGTAATATTGAAGAGAACAGTATAGATGAATAGACCCTGCGGTTTTCAAGGCAATCCCCACTGGAGCACATAAATGGAAGCTCACCTACGCCAGTGGTGATTAAGAAGAGTTTTGGTCCTAGTATTTGACTTACAAACAGGGATAAGAATATGATAAAGAAGCTTGTGGTTTAGCTTGTAAGGTAGAATATGGAATGAATCCAGCACACCTTACATCTTGGTCTAGAGTTGTCATTCAGTGACCGATGACTCACTCCTATAAATGATGGTGCCCAGTCAGGTCATCAATAGGGTCTGTGTTTATGTTTACAGTCTGCCAGGCGTTTTTTTTTTCTTTAACTTCTTTTTTCTTCCCTGATGCTGTGACGGAGCAACAAAGTGCTGAAATTCAAAGACGGCTCGAAATAACTCTCTTCCGCATTGGGGAGGGAGAGAGCCATGGTGGGCCAATAAAGGAGGGTGATAAGGAAGGAAGAGGAAAAAGTGAATAAATCAGAATCCTCCAGAGAGATTTTGTATTTTTTTTTTTAGGGGGGGAGGGGTTGGATGGGGGGTATTGTTCCTGTTGCATCGCAATGGCTCCGAAAAGTTACTCGAACTACGCGCTCTTTACCCTCACAACCACCAATTGTATGAATCTCATTTGCCCTTTTGCCCATTAAAGTCACATGCATGTTTGCCAAAAGCTTGTTAGCTTGCATCAGTCCTTCACTTATTATTGTAATTTTTTTTTTTGGGGGGGGGGGGGGGGGAGGGGGGATGGAGAAGGAGGAGGAGTGTAAGTGATATGGGCCCCAAACAAAGAGTCCAATCAGGCTTACTGCTACAGTCATACTCTGCTTCTCTTTTATACACAATCTCCCACTGCCACAAAGAAAGTAGGATTGTTCAACAGGGGACCCAACAGTCCTTTCTCCCCCCCCCCTTCCTTTGGTGAGAATAGGATTCTGAAATGCAGAGTCGGCAGTGGAAAGAACGCTATTAGACCTCAAATTACATCTTTATTAGAAAGTTATTTTTTCTCCTCGTAGAGTGCTTTCTAAAGTGGCGTAGATTGAAATTACAAACTGGGAGGAAACATAAGATGTGACACACTGACCAGGCATGCAGGGTTTCCCAGATGCGTCTGTCTAGACGCTGGAATCTTGAAAGAGAAATTGGAGGAGAGAAGAAAAAGCAGAGAAAAATTGTGCTCAATGAAAGGTTTAAACTTTAGGGAGGAATTATTCCATATGAGGAATGATACTAGCAATACCTGTTTAGTAGTATAGCTCAAAATACAAACCATTATAAACTGTTTGGCAATGAAGTCCTTTAAGAAATAGGTTGCTAGTCTAAATGATATCTTGACTCCAAGAAACAGGACATAAACATAGATCTGAGCACAGCAAAGATGCATTTTAAATGGGATTTTGTACATGCATATTAGTATACCCAATGTGTAGGATGGATGGCCTACTCATGCTCCACAAGATTTTTAAAATCCTCATATACAAAACCCACTAGGGTCCCATGAGTGATAGGTTAGGTGTGATGCTATATTGCATACCTACTTCTCTCTTGAAATTCCAAAATGGCTGCCTTGTTACATGCTGGCATCTGGTCTGGGTGGTGTCAGCACTTCATGTGTGGTTCAAGTTTCATCCTATGCATTTACATGAAGCAGAGTGCACCTGTAGCCAGCAAGTACCTGGCCCATTCTGGTAGCCAATGTGGCCAGAGGATGTGCCCAATTTGAATTTCATTTCAACCCTCATCCAGTCAGGAATACGATTTTCCAGCGCATCTCTTCCAGTATCAAAATTAAAGTCTGTCGGAGTCCTAATTTGTGGTTACAAATACAATCACAATATCTGATTATCTGAATATCAAGCATCAGGTGCCTCATAGTAAATGGAACAGTTCAAGGATTATTTTGCTCCATCCCTGAATGCCAAGCCCAGGTTCCACACTGATCCAGCACCCCACACCAGCTCCCAGTCTTCCATGAGCCCCCCCCCCCCCCTCCATTTTCCTCTCCCAACCAACCCCACCCAAATCCTTCCCGGTCCCCACCCATGCCATTCACTTGGCTTTAATTACTGCAGTCATAACATGCCCCCATGTTGAACCCATGACACAGGTCTTAACATAAGGTCTGGAGTCTCCACCAGCCAGCCACCAACTGGCACAGTGCCCTTGCCTCTCTTTAGGATCTCCTCCTCCTCCTCCTCTCTTTGACCCCTTGCTGCATCCATATCATCCTCCTCGCACTCATCCTCTCTTGAAGGGAGCAAGAGGGGGCAGAAATGTGGCGATATGGCTAGGTAGTGACACCATTACAATGATCGGAATTTCTGGCACGCACTCTATGTGCTCCTCTAGCTTCTTCAGCTTCGCCAGCATCTGGTGTGACGACGACGACGACGTTTGGCACGATTCCTGCGGTCAGGGGCCTCCGAGCCTCGGGCCATCGGTGCGTCTTATCTAATGAATGGGCAGTTTGAAGTAACTAGGAGCTCTTTTTATGTTAATAAATGCCCACCCCAAGATGCAGGGACTTCCAAGTCATAGAGTAAAAGAAAGCAGACTCTGGCACGCTTCCACCTGAGTAACAGACAGAGAGACTAGGTGTTTTTTCTCTCTGTTTTCTTCGCAATCCTGGCCATCTTCCAAATTGTACAAATTCATTGTCACATATGATAACATATGTTGTAACCATCAGTGATTAACCTTGTTATTTAGTCTTTTTTTTTTCTCGCATGAAGATGTACCCATGAATACATAACATTTCACTTGCACGTAACATTTTTTATAGATATCTTCATATATATTTTTATGATCTGCACATTTTCATGAGTATTTGTTTCTTCAGCATTATCCCTATCAGTTCTTTGCATTTGTCTGTGGTGGTTGTGTTTTGATTAGTTCGCTTTGTTGTAATCGCCTATGTTTTCTTTCTGTCCTTGCGTGTTGGCATGTAGTCCGTGGAGGGATGTCATTTATTTTCCTTATTTCCCTTATTCTGTCATGATTAATTCACATCCCAATCATCCCTCAGAGAAAAAGAACATTTGCAGTGATACATAACTCTTGCATGACAGATGATTTCCATTGTTACCTCCACTTCCTGTTTATATAAATCTGTCCAAAGTATTCACAGAATATTCAAACAGTTGTTAAGGGGGAATCATGACCATCTTACCAGTTAACTGTGATTGTATTTCCTCATGCCTTTTGCTCCCCTCTGTTTGCAATAGTGTATGGCCATGATTCATACTTAAATGCTGGCCTTGTTTGTAACCTGATAATCTGTAATTTCAAGCATTGTGAACTCACAGATTGTGTTCAGGGAGAAAGAACATAATGTGAACATGTGACAAAGTTTGGCAAGCTTCCTTGCAAACTTACTTTTTATCTTTGATTCAATATTAGATTCTTATTAGTCATCTTCTCCTAAAGTTGTTTAATGGGGATAATTCATAATTCATGACAAAAGAGTACATTTCCCATGAGTGAAGTTTGGCAGTTTTTGTGACAAACTGACTTTACATGTTGATTTAATTATTAGATTCTTATTAGTCATCTTCTGAAGTTGTTTAACTGTGATAATTCGTGTTTTTATCCAGTAACATTGATGTGTTTGATTGGTCAGTTTAGAAGAAGATCTGACAGTAAAGCTCTTTAAAAGGTACAGATGAGACCCAGATACATTTAAAAAGATCCAATTTAGGTTAATTATCCTTACCTTTGTCTGTAGATTTCCTTCATTTTCCTTTCTCTTTCCAGATAAATTGTGACTGAATGTCAGTAGGCTTGTTATCTACTTATACAACTTATCCATGACATCAACACTTGTGGCAGCCAACTACTACTAACCCCTTTCTGTAAAGCCCCCCTCCCCAGGTGCAAAGCTTGAGGATCAAACTCTCTGTTTTTGAGGGTGAGACCAAGGAGGTATTAGACCACCCCCCTATTCAGACACAAACTAGTTTATACCAAAACTAGATAAAGAAATGACGTATAAATAATAATCGTATAGCTGACAGACTGCTCAGACGCATAATCTCAGCCTTTCTGGAAAAAATGTGGTATAGATGGGCAGTTTCCCACCGTGCATGTTGTTATGGTCCTGACATCGCCACTAGCTCCAGCCTGGCCTCTCTTTGGCCACCTTTAGCATGTGCTCACATAAAGTCGCGCCCCATTATACTGTTCTATGGTCACCATACGTTCAGATGCACATGGAATGGTGATTCATTATCCAGTTCTGGTTCGAAACAACGCTCTGACAGTTGTTGCATTATATGTCATTTCATTATAGGCCTGTGTTGTTTCCTTAATAGTGGTCAGGCATATAAATTCATCGTATAGTTATACCGTTTTGGTATAGTTATACCGTTTTGGTATAGTTATAATGTTTTGGAAATGATTCTTTTTTTTTTTTTTTTGGCGTCTGAACACCCTGCATGTGACAATTGTTTCAACCAGTGTGTTTGTGATGGCAATGATTTGTGGCTCTTAAACACTGTGACAGAACTCTAAATGTATGAATATCGTATGTAACATCTATCTATCTATCTATCTATCTATCTATCTATCTACCTGTCTGCCTTTCTGTCCGTTTGCTTATGAAAAAATACACACATATTTACATATTATGTCATGTGCTTGTAGGCCTGCAAGTAAATGTATCTACATTTCTCTTCTCCTTTTAACACTTATCATCTTACGATGAATATTATCATTAACCCTAGCTTCTTCTTTCTTCTTTACAGTCAGACACATGCCTTCTGTTTGATAGGGGGTGTAGATTGTGGTGACACAATATCAGCAGTGTGTATTAGGGAGCTCTATGTTTTCCTTCTTGGCTGGGAGCATGGAGCTAGTACATGTACATGTAGCTCCATGCTCAGAGGTTAGTGACCAGGCCGACAGTCCTGTCTTTGTTTGGGGATGGACGGGGGGGAGGAGAGGGTAATTTTTGGATTTCAGCAGAATGTTGACAGAGCATAATATAATGATTTTAGGACCTCTGGATATCAGGACAACTGAGCAGTAAAGGGGATGAATTGACTTCATAGTAACCCTGAAGGATGTTCAGCTCATTATACACCAGAGATATAACAAAGATAATCTCATTTTCAAGCATATCATTGTTGCAGTGCTAGTTACATCTGTAGTTTAGCCGTTGGCTTCCATACATGGACTCCATTCTAATCACTGAGTGTAGACTACAAGTATAAGGGAAGCATTGAAAGTTTGTGAAAGGAAAGTGTAGCCCTAGAGATGATGACATGATAATCTTTGCAAGAATGGGATTTGGGTGCTCTTTTTTGTGCATTTTGCATTTTGTCAGCTATGATATCTACTGCAGATGGTTAATTCTTGTCCATATAGGCAGACTCACTGACCCTTGTCGTATGTGTGGCCCATATTGACCTATGAGGATAACAATGAAACACAAACTCAGCTTATAGTTGATTTCTATTCATCATTGCAATCATTCATGATATATCAATAGGCAAATTATATTGGTTTAAGTGGACAAGCACCACCGAACATCTGATTAAAAAAAAATGTGATTGTGTCATATATCGTTGGAATGAGAACTTGAATTCTGTTGCTTGTTTTTTTTAAACTTCAGCATTGCTCTGTGCGTTGGAGGTATGCATACATACATGTATGGAAACTAGAGACAGGTTTTACTGTATTCCCTCTGTCTTCTGAAGGAGGTATTAACAAATGAAGTGGTGTTTCATATTATGCCAAGAAAAGTGAAAATATGTGGAATTCTCTCTGTACTTTCAAGACATTCCAGTAGTTGATGCAGAAAATAATGCTTTGATAAGATTTCTCTTGTGACCCCTATTTGTACTACAGAAGATGTTTTGATCACTGAAACTTTGTTTTTCCCTACCTTTTTTTTTCATTTGATGTAGGCCACTCGTAGCACATATAAAAAGCATTTTTACCTGGATCAGCCCACTCACGTGTAGGAAAGCAAGACTCCATTTGAAAAATAATAAAAGAAGACCTTCTTCGAATGGAATTTACATTTACTGCCACTCCCGGATGGCCCCTCTGTTCACTGATGTTTTAAAATTACACTTTAATAGAGCGGTCAAAGGTTCAAAAGAAAGAAAGAAAAAAACTCAAAAAACAAGCATACTAAACACAGCTCAAGGCCTTTATGAAATACAGTCATTAACTATTCATTGAGAGACATAGAAAAATATTTTATAAACACACATACACACAAACCTTCAAGCTTGATGAAAAAACATCACTGACTATGCCTTGAGAAACGTATTGAGGCATGCTTTACAATGATGCCAATTAAGCTAAAGGTTTGTCCCCAGTCTTCCATGACTCTGTCAAGTTAAAAATAATGTGTATGGTGAATCTAATGATCTACATGTACAGTCTCCATTGCCACTTGAATTCTTGTCCATTGCAGTAATCACGTATTGCTCAATGCATAGCAGATTTTGTGATTGTTAGTGTTGCTTTTTCACATACATAGTGTATTGCAAACTTCTCCTCAGGTTGTATTAACCATGTATTAACCTTCAAAGAGGTTATTGTTAGCATTTTGTTGCAGTGACATTATATAATCATTTTATGTGCACATATGATAGCATCAATGTATGAGTAATATATAATATATACCTGTTAACTGTTCCTGTGTTCTTGTGGAATGTTTGTTGTTGTTGTTGTTGTTGTTGTTGTTGACAAAACCAGCTTTGTACAAGTCCACCCATGTCTTCATAAGTTTTAGAACACCTGCCTTTTTTTTTCTTCTGAGGAACATTGGGAAATGAAGGAAAAGCTCGGGTTTTGTAATACATTTTTTCCTGTTGATTAGATTTCTGTGTTGGTACATTCAAGTACTCTGGTATATATGCAGTAGTTGTTGTCATAATAGTTGGTACACTGTAGCAGTGGAAGAAGTAGTTGAAGTAGTACATCGTTGTGGAAGTGGTAGCAGTGGCATTGTTTGTGTCATAATCATATACGTGTATGATGATATCAATGATAATTTCATTATGTCATGATAGACATGTGTGTCGTAATGTGTTGTATGGGAGAGAAAATCTTACCTCTGATATTTACAATGTCACTAGCACAAGTAAGAGTATGCATATGGTAGCTCATAAAAATGAATGTAGACTGCGGTATGGAAGATAGTCAATAGTATTTCAGGGGAAAAAAAACCTGTGGCAGTCACAATAATTTAACATAGCCTTTGTATCAAATAAAGTCAGGGCCATCATAATGTCACCGCCCACTTAAAACAAAAAACACACAAAAAATTTACCAAAATTGAATTTCCATTTTTCTACATAAAGAGCTAGTAAAGCTCAAGGCTTTAAAATGATGTATTTGTTAAAATTTGACCATCCATTATTAAAAATTGTACACTGATTTCTACATGGGAAAAGACAGAACAAATCAAAATGATGCTGCTACACTGTATCTTGCAGTGATATATAAAGTGTGACAGGCAGGCTCCGTCAGGTCCGACTCGACTAGTTTTAAACTCTGAATACAGAAGTTTTGTCACTATTAAAGGACAAATCCACCTTCATATACATTAGGATTGAGAGAATGCAGCAATATTAGTAGAACACATCAGTGAAAGTTTGAGGAAAATCGGACAATCCGTTTGAAAGTTATGAATATTTTAAGTATCTATGCAGTCACTGCTGGATGAGAAGACCACTATAGTGTATGATGTCACATGCATACAACTATATAAGGAAAATAAAAAGAGAATTGAACAAAACTTTACTTTTTGAATAAAGTGCAAATTTCTTCGACTTGCTACTGACGTATGTTAAGGGTAATATCATCCCCCCTGCCTTCTGAAAGAGAGAAGTGGAGTGTTCTTTTGTTATGCGAGAAAAATGGAAATATGTTGAATTTTCTTTTATATTCTTTCTGTATACCATTGTACTCATGTGACATCACAAGCTTACTTAGTCTTTCCATCCAGCCGTGACTGAGCAGAAACTTCTAAAATTCATAACTTTTGAACGGATTGTCCGATTTTCCTCAAACTCTCACTAATGTGTTCTACTAATAAATGAAGAGTTTGTTCGCAAAAACCGATAAGTCCATTTTTAAAGATTTTGAAGTACTGTCTCTGTCATGAAGTACAAAATAATACCTTTTAAATGATATATTGGTCACTACATATAAAGGTACATTTTTGAAGTTATGGTCAAAAGAAGCAAAAATTTTCTTATTATTCTCTTTATTTTTCTTGACCTTTAATCGCAAATATCTCCATTTGGCAAATATGGACTTATCGGTTTTTGCGAACAAACTCTTCAAATATTGCTGCATTCACTCAACCCACATGCTAGGTGAACTTGTCCTTTAAGTATTTGTTGTACAAGTGTATACAATTGTTGTTACTGTTTGCCTTAATTTCTACAAGGCCGGTGGGTACTTTCAAGATGGTGCTACAAGAGCTGATGGAGCGTGGAATGCTGAAGATTCAGGGAGAACCCATCTTGGACCACAACAACAGAAGCACTCATGTAAGATAGAGGCTTGATTGGAGACTAGCCAAACCTTTGTTTATCCAATTAGGATTTGCTTTGTTGTCATGACCAACCAGTGCAATGATTGTATTTCTTCCTTTTTTTTAAAGGAGAGTGGGAAGGTTTTCATTTTTTAAGTTTCATGTTAGGAACACTTTAATCAAACCTTGCAGGGCAGTTTGAATTCATATTTCCAATTTTCCAGTATTTATTGACAAGGATAATCTGTATCAAAATTCAAGGAGGGAGTACAAGAACATTCTTCATGAATGTCTCATTTCAAACTTACATTTCAGAACATTTTCAGAGAATTGTCAAGGTTGTTAAAGTATAATTCCGCATAGATTCATAATTTTGCAACAGTGAAGATATAAGCTAATTTATTGTATCAGACAGTTGCAATTCTGTTTATGCTATTGTCGTAATAGCAAGATACTAGGATACTTTTATTCATTATTTTCTTTTTTAGGGGGGAGTCGTGTTTTGCAAGTCAAAACTTCCCGACAATTTTACGACTGGTTAAATTTGCAACCAAGGTGGACACAATGGATGTAGAAGTGCACATTGCATTTATGTTGAGATCAGAGTTCATGTTTTTGCATTTTGTTGAATTTGCAAAATATCATGTGACTTTGCCAAATTCACAAAAATAAAACCCCCACAAAAATATGGTGCATACAGTAAGTGCTGTGATGAGGAGGAACATTCATGTTTTCTTCTCTACACTGAGAAGGTCAACCAAGCGCTGCAGTCAATGCCGCTCAATTTGTGCGTGCTCTTTTGTCTGATTTCAGGTGGAGATCTTCCTGGACGTGTACTACCAGGCTCCCGACGGCACGGTTGGTGATTGGATGGATGAGAGCTTTACGGCCCCGCCCCCTACCCATCATGCATCAGACAACCTGGGCTACATGTATGAGGAGCTAGACGAGAGCGACAGTCGTTCGGTGTACTCCGAGAACTTCCAGATGATGACCAAAGGTCACCACGGGTCATCCCTCAGCCTTAGCTCTCAGAAGAGGTCAGTTGTTGACCCCCTCCTTCTTTCCTCCTCCTCGATACTCCTGCTCCTGCTCCTCTTCCTCCTGCTCCTCCTCTTCCTCCTCCTCTTATTCCCTAGCCTATAGACGGATTCGGGTTCATTGAGGGCAGCAGACAAGTTGCGGTTACAGGGCACAGCTATTAGCTCAAGCTGCGGTGTCCCCACACCTACCCCCCCTTGTTTATTGCGCACTCGTAGCAGGAGTATGCGTACTTGTAACAAAGGTTCGCGCATTTAGCAAGTGTTCACGCACTCAGTACGAGACGCCTATTGGCTAAAACAACCATGCATCAGTTTTTCATTCCGTGCACGCGTGCATCATTTGCTAATGTAGGGAGGGTGGGGGGGGGTAGGCGTGAACACCACAGTAATGGCGCTGCCCATGCCGATAGAGGGCCATAATACACAAATCGCCTCTTAGAATTGGTCTATAAATCTAGGTGGAAGATACAGTTGTGGTATTACTGTTAAATGTCTGATGCGACGAGACTACGAACAGTGGATGCGTGCATGGGAAGCATTCACTGCCTGCATAGACTGGTCTTGCATTAGTCATGTTTTTTTTTTTTTAAATTATCGACCATGAATAGGTGGCGGTTTTTCGTAGGGATACATGTACGAGAAACTGCCACCAATTCATAGTCAGTGAAAGAGGTTACAGGAATTATACACTGCTCTGCTATATTCTGCAGATGCTTCAGATGTCGAAAATGTCATGATTTTTCTCATGTCACAGGTGTTCTCTGGCAGTGTGAACGGCTCTATTGATACTTTCTCGTTCATTCCATGGAACAATGGATGGACCTGTGATGAATGAGTTCATGTGCACCTGTATCCTGTATACTAACTTTGTTTCTCAAAATAGTGCAGATGGATTTAGTGAGATACATGTTACTTTTACAGTGTATCTGTGATAAAACACATCTTAATGATGAATTTAAGCAATTTGCCTCTTATTTTTGGACATTTGTGAAGAAAATCCACAAATGCCATATAATCATCAAAAGTATTCCATGTCTCGAGTTTGAATGTAAATTGAATTTAATGATAGTGTATTTTTATTAAAGTAGTATGGCCTTTAATATTTCATGATGTTGAAATGTGTACAAATAGTTTTGATATACTGTGGTTTCCAAATTCAAGATAAAAACAAATTTATCTGAACAGTTCCAAGAGTCTCCTTGGCAAGCTGAAGAGAGGGAGAAAAAAGAAGGGAAAGGAAGAGAAATATGAAGCAGACTACGGCATCGGAACAATAGGCAGTGAGTATCACCATGGCAACGGTCTTTCTTTCCTATATATACATTGTCTTTTTCATTTTGACTTACCGAGGATATTGTGAATATACAGTATCATCTACCACACTGTGTGCAACTTTTATTCATTTATGAAAGTGACGATTGATACGACAACAAACCGCAGATGGGGAATATGGATGACTGGATATACTGCTTTTATGATGTGATTCTTTCAATGTCTTCACATTGAAAAGTGAAATTTTGCCTTGATACATTGGAAAAACCTGTACAAAGTTTGAATCAGAGTTTGTTTGGGTGCAGAAAAATGAACTAAGTATGTGCTCCTGTGCTATTTGTTCATAGTATTGTATTCTTCATAAATACATAGTCTGTATGTTTTCATGTGCAATATAACTTCACAATAAACATTGGAAAAGAGACAAGGTCTAATGGTGTTGCTACATAATATCTACTTTAGGCCTATGTGTCTTTTTTTCTTTGGCTTTTTTTCTCTTTTCCTACATGTGATGAAATGATTCGTATTTAAAAGTAGATTATTGATAGTGAATGAATTGTCCTGTAGGTCTTTAATGTACCAACAGGAAATTGGATGTGCTCAGATACTACATGCTCTATTTGCTCTTCGGCTAACATCAAATTAATTGATATGAAATTTGTGTTTGCGATGCACTGCTTCACTCTCTGACATTGCACTAGCTTTTCTGTACTGTAGTGGAGTATGCCACTATTAAACAGACTAGCACATACTAACCTTTACTCTAACTTGCACATTGTAAGTTGTTCATTCCTCAGTGTTCATCTTAATGTAAGGAATCTTATCATGATAAGAATGATAAGTGTGTAGTAACTTCTATTCTCAACTGTGCTATTTCCAGTGATTTTATTCCATTCCACTTTTGATAAATTTGGACTCATCCTACTTCATATTCATTAATTGTCAAATTATTGTGCATACTTCATATTTTTCATCATTAAAAATCAGTGCAGGATGAAAACTCGGTCATCTTTGATATGCTGTATACACCA